>NC_140242.1:20629512-20637012 GCF_949987555.1 Borostomias antarcticus
TGTTGCATGCAAATCGGGAAAAAAAATAAGTAAATTCTATTATTCCAGGAAACACAGCTGCAGTGTTTATATGCTGATGAGAATTGAGGGTAAAGGTGAAGAAAGCGTCAGAAATGCAGGATTACCAGTGTGTTTGGATGTAGAGGGATTGACGGGGATTCACTCTGTTGTGTGTGTGTGTGGGGGGGGGGGGTGAGTGCTGGTCAACGGCGGCCTTAAACCCCTGTCCTTAACCCCATGGAACTCTGTGTTTTCTTGACCCATGCGTTAATGACCACATCAGATAACGATGTGTGAGTGTGGAGGAGGGGGCGGGGAGGAGTGGTCCGACCCCCTCATTCAAGGGCAGCGGGGCAGAAGTGATAGGCGAGGCTGATGACTGACAGGCCTGAGATTTGGGGGGCGGAGAATGGGGGTATGTGTATGTGTGTGTGTGTGTGGGGGGGGGGCTGTAGAGGAATAGGGAGATCGGGGGGCTCCGGCACCGCGTACCCCCCCCTCCTCGCTCGGTCAGCTGACCCCGGGTGGACAAAACGCGGTTTGACAGGCCAATGAAGCACAAACACTAACATTTACCTCAATCACTTAGCTCATTACTGGGCTCGCTCGCCCACCATCGGAGTGGATGGTGGATGGAGAGAGAGAGTGAAAGAGAGGGAGAGAGAGAGAGGGAGAGATAAAGGCAGGCAAACAGACAGACAGGCAGGCAGACAGACAGACAGACAAGCAGACAGACAGACAGACAGACAGACAAGCAGACAGACAGACAAGCAGACAGACAGACAAGCAGACAGACAGACAGACAGACAGACAGACACTGTAGGCTCCAGTCGGCCTGGGAACGTCCTGGCTCCTCCTCCTGGCTGCGGTGCTGCAGAGCTGTGTGTGACTGTGTCAGGTCATCTATGGGGCTGTGTGACCGTGTCAGGTCATCTATGGGGCTGTGTGTGACCGTGTCAGGTCATCTATGGGGCTGTGTGACTGTGTCAGGTGATCTATGGGGCTGTGTGACTGTGTCAGGTCATCTATGGGGCTGTGTGTGACTGGGTCAGGTCATCTATGGGGCTGTGTGACTGTGTCAGGTGATCTATGGGGCTGTGTGTGACTGTGTCAGGTCCTCTATGGGGCTGTGTGTGACTGTGTCAGGTCATCTATGGGGCTGTGTGACTGGGTCAGGTCATCTATGGGGCTGTGTGTGACCGTGTCAGGTCATCTATGGGGCTGTGTGACCGTGTCAGGTCATCTATGGGGCTGTGTGACCATGTAAGGTCATCTATGGGGCTGTGTGTGACCGTGTCAGGTGATCTATGGGGCTGTGTGTGACTGTGTCAGGTCCTCTATGGGGCTGTGTGACCGTGTCAGGTCATCTATGGGACTGTGTGACCGTGTCTGGTCATCTATGGGACTGTGTGACCGTGTCTGGTCATCTATGGGACTGTGTGACCGTGTCTGGTCATCTATGGGACTGTGTGACCGTGTCTGGTCAACTATGGGGCTGTGTGTAATAGGCTATGCGTACAGTCATCTCTGGGGCTCTGGAGCCTCTGTCCCTTGCCCCCCCCCCCCCCCCCCCTCTCCCCAGCGGCGCTGATCCCTACTCTGATAGCGTCTGACTGGGCAGGAAGCCGGACAATACCCAGGCAGGCCAGGGAGGAAAGACTGGATCAGGAGCTCTCAGACCCAGACAGCATGCGGCACGGCCCTGTAGAGAGTCATGGAGGGAGGTTGGGGAGAGAGAGAGAGAGAGAGTGGGAGAGAGTGGGATAAGGCTGTGTGTGTGTGTGTGTGTGTGTGTGTGCGCGTGCGCTCCCCGGAGAGAGGTGTGCTTACTGTGACCATGCGATCTCGCACGAAAAAAATCTCTCATTACGAGTCGCATGTTTTCCCACTCTGTTAACGGCGGCGAGGATAATGAATCATTTTCCCACAGCGCTCCCTTCTTCCGTTATATAACCTCAATCAGCCAATCACACCCTTCCTTCCTTCAACCACCTAGTTTAAAGAAACAGCACCACATTCAAATTATATTAATAATGAGGTGTTACATAGGGATTCATATTTCAATCTCTGTGTCACAGTTCTCGGGGGGGGGGGGGAAGATAGCCTGGTGAAACAGACTCATCGCAAATTTTTTTAGACGTTTTCACTTTGAGTCTCGACTTTCAGCCACCCAGAGTGATTTGAGTGGGCGGGAGTACTGGCCTTGACAGACAAACTCCGTCAGCCAATCAGCGTAACACATACAGTTACTGTAGGCCTAGATCAGCGTAAAACATTGATCAAACTTTTGCCAAATCCAGTTGGAAGAACGGCTAAAACGTCTTTTCCGCGTTAGTGCATACTCTTGTTGTTCTTTAATTGTTGTTATTGAGTCTTTTTCTGCAATAACTTCACTCATGGCTCTGTTTATTCTTCTAACGTTAACGTTACCGCTCATTGCTTCGGGAGCTGCCATTACTATTCTACTACTTGCTGACTCCGCTATTTCGTGTCATCATCCATGGGAACTAATCAGGGACTGGGGGCGGGACAGCAGTTAAAATGCAGTCTCCTGATTGGTGGCCCATTTTCTGGGAAACCTCAAATTGCTCTGGGGGATGAAAGTCCATATTCAGTGAAAATCCCGAAGAGTCTGGTTTGCCAGGCTAGGTAGGAGAGGCTATGAGGTCATCAGCAGGCTGGAGGAGGGTCTGTACTGTAGAGGTAGATAGAGAAGCCATTGTCACTGTTGCCTGTGTGTGTCTTCTGGTTAAATCCCAAGTCCTGTGGGACCTGGAGCCATTGACTGGTACTGGGAGCTAATGGAACAGAAGATAGGGATAAAGACTCCCCATGGAGGAGGAAAGAGAGGAGGGAGAGAGAGAGAGAGAGAAAGAGGAGGAGGAGGGTTAGGGAAGGATATGTAACGAGGGTGGACGATAGAAAAGCGGAAAATGGAGAGAGGGAGAGGGGGATGGGAAAGAGGAGGATCTCGCGGAAGCAGCGAATCTTCTTTTTATATTCGGAGATGGTGAAAAAAAAAGAAAAAATAGAAACATTATGCATCTTGTGAAAGTTCCTCTCTGGTAAGAACTAATGAGATCATAAGAACTAATGAGATCACATGCGGGTCCCAGATGCAAAGCGATAGTGGAGCAGGGAGGTGAGGACAGGAGAAAGGGATGAATGGAAGAGCGGGGCTCCCGGGGAGACGGGCTTACCCCCCCTGCTGTGCGGCGCTATTCTACCTCTCCTCTTTCTCTTTCTCTTCTCTCCCTCCATCGGCTCCTCCCTCAATCAGATCCATTCTGCCCCTCCGTCTGCTAATCCATTCAGGAGAGGCTGAGAAACACCCTCATTAGAGACACAGAGAGTGTGTGAGAGAAAGAGAGAGAGAGAGAGAGAGAGAGAGAGAAAGCACGCTGTGTTTGTAAGAGGCGATTATACTAAAATAGCCTTTTTGACTTCTAAGGGGGACACACAATAAACGGTTATAATTTAATATTCACTAATGTGACGTGTATTACGTCATCGCTCCCATCTATGACGCCAGCCTCTTGCTTGCTTTCCTAACGTCAGCTAAAATGGTTTCGGTTAATTAGCTCGGCGCTAACGGTGGCGGCCATACATTAATCACCTGTAAAAGCAATTAGATCACGCTAAAAGGAAGAGAAGAGAAAGGGGGAAGGCTCAAGAAAAACAGCCCAATAACAATGTCCATTGAGAGCTTGTGTTGGCGGTTCCCTTGGGAAAGCTTGACGACCCTTTCCTGCTATAGTGACTGTGGACAACAGGCCGCCAGGGTGTGTGTGTGTGTGTGTGTGTGCGTGTGCCACCTGCAGAATGCGTTTCGGACGGCAACCACCAGTGGAGCTCGCCTGGCCAGCCGAGATCGGGTTTCACATGAGGTCACTTCACAAGCCGTCACCGTTCACTTTGAAGCAGGAGAAAAAACGCCCTTCAAGACACCTCCGGTCCACCACTAGCTCATACCCACACACACACACACACACACACACACACACACACACGCACGCACACACACACGCACACACAAATGCAGGCTCACAATCGTGAGAGAGCGGCAGAGAACCTGAGACCAGGCGGAGGTTAACTTCGCCGTTTGAACCCCAGTGGACCCTGGGTAACCGAGCCCCCCGAGGTTAACCTCCACCTGAAAGGAGCTTTTAACCTGAGCAGGACGCCCTTCCCACAATGCACCCTCACCCAGCTGGGGATAGCAGCAATGTTATGACACGCGGGGACAATGAATCTTGTCACTCTGTTACTTCAAACCAGACAAAGGAGTGGGTTTCAGTTGCATAGCTGTGAATGCGAGGACAGTGACGAATATATCCCAGAGCAAATCCCTTCCCGTGCCAAGTTTTTGTTTTCATATTTGTGATGAACGGGCTCCCTTGCACGACAGCTAAAGCTAACAGTAAATATGTCACATTCCGGCGTCAACGTGATTGAGGGTACGGATGAACAGATGAACAGATGGGTTTGAATGGCAGGCTGGATCGACATGAAGTAACCTAGAGTTAGCCATACCAGGTGGTGCACAGCTGACAGTCTATAGATCATTACAATAGTGTGAGGCGTGTTGATATGTGGTGCCGGTCGACATGAAATAGCTCCTGACAGAATCACATATGTTATTGATAGCGCACATTAAGACACACACAGATTCCTAGCAGGACTATAACTTTTGGAGTAAATCTCTGTTATGTCTCTGGATTCCAGACCGGTCATCATTGACTTACTGCGGTAGCCTTACATCTACTGACGTGCATTTTTCCATTGAGTCAGTCTGCTGCGTATCATTTAGATCAAACTCAATCTGCTTTCCCGGACTCACACTTATCTGAATTGTTCCTTCCTTTTCTTCTATGGTCTGCCCCGAAAGTTACTCCAAATAAAAAATGAAAACTTTCCATATTTATATAGTTATTCATCATGTATCAGTTTGTGTCTCGCAGTCCAGTGAACATCAGCAAACCCTAACGGATACAATGAAGAAGTGCAAACAGCGGCAGTGAGTGAGGGCCTGTCTGTGCTTGTTGTGGGGTTGTTGCTACAGCCTCGCTGAGGACCTCCTCGTGTTCCAGGATCCTCGGTGCCACGAAGACTCCCTAGTGACCAGCGTTCCAGACCGGCGCACAGACACACACACACACGCACGCACACACACACACACACGCACGCACGCACGCACACACACACAAAAATACACTGATGAGTAAAAGGGTCCTTTCTGGCCCCCAGCTGTATGGGCACAGATGGGTGGCTTCCTGTCTGAGCCTTTTCCAGATGTACAGGGTTCTCTCTCTCTCTCTCTCTCTCTCTGTCTCTCTTTCTCTCTCTCTCTCTGTCTTTCTCTCTCTCTTTTTCTTTGTCCCATTCTCTCGCCAAAGTGTTTTTTTGTGTGTGCCTGTCTCAATCCTTTCAACAGGCCTTTTCCAACAAGTGGTTTACTCTCTCTCTCATACACACACACAAACACACATGCGCGCGCGCACACACACACACACACACACATGCGCGCACACACACACTAGTTCTGTTGCATCCACCTTCAAACCCTCAGAACATGTCCCACTCCGACCACAACCGTTGCCTTTTTCCAAACACACTTTCAAGAAGCACATGTGTGAGGTGAAATACTTCAAAACTATTTAGGAAACGCTTGACATGTTTGCACTACAGAGCCACGCAGGATACGGCGGTCTTTCTCTCCCTAGTCAGATGCTCCGTCGCTGGAAGGCCGAACATTTGAGACAGAAAAACCGAGGGACACTTGGACGACGGTGTTGAAGCAGAAACCGCACACCGCGCCGTAACGCCATCAGCCTCTACCAGGCGGCTGAATCGCTCCCTAGTCCTTCCTCTCAGTCCTCATGTCACTCAATCACTGTGACAGAGCCCTTTCTCTTCTTCCGCCCCTCTGTCCCTGTAAGAGTGACACCGACACCGACACCGGGGGACACGCGCTGACATATGCACGAACAATAGCCGGCGCGTTAAAATATTAACTCTAGCTCATTAAGAAGCGAGCCTCCCTCTCTGTCACTCTCTCTCTCTTTCTCTCCTTAGTCATTCTCTCTTCATCTCTTTCCCTCGGCAGGGGTCGTAAAGGCCTTCTGTGCAGCAGTAACCTACCATAAACCTGTCCCTCGCCCCCCCCTTGCCCAGCCGCGGTGCTCCTCGTCGGACTAACGAGCCGGCAGCGTCTGCCCCCCCCCCACCCCCACCTGGACCCTCACAAAGAGCAGTTCGGGACTCTTAATGGAGCATGTTGGTTAAGGACAGGCCTGGTAAGAGGGTGACGTATGTGTGTGCGTGTGTGTGTGAGGGGCTATGTGTATGACAGTGTGTGTGAGAGAGCGCGTGCATGTGTTTTTTGTGCATTTTCCCCCGAGAGAGTGTGTATGTGTGCATATGTCTGCACCCCTGTCAGCGAGTGCATATGTATGAGTGTGTTTGTGTGTGTGTGTGTGTGTGTGTGTGTGTGTGTGTGTGTGTGTGTGTGTTTGTATGTGTGTGTGTATGCGGTCTGTGTGTGTGTGCGGTCTGTGTCTCAAAATGGGACATCTGCCCTTTCAAAGCCCTCTGTGCTCGCCTCACCTTTCCCCCTTTCCCCTGCCCCCCCCCCCTCCCCTGCCCCCCCCCCCCCCTCCTCTCTCCTGTCACTGATCCTTGCTCTTTGTGAGGCTCCTTCCCTCTCCAGGAGTCATTGATGGGGGATTAACTCCCCAAGTGTCAATCAATACTGTTTTCCTTTCTTTAACCCCTCTCTTCTCCCTCCCCATCTCCTCTCCCTCCCCATCTCTTCTCCCTCCCCATCTCCTCTCCTCCCCCTCTCTTCTCCCTCCCCATCTCTTCTCCCTCCCCATCTCCTCTCCTCCCCCTCTCTTCTCCCTCCCCATCTCCTCTCCCTCCCCCTCTCTTCTCCCTCCCCATCTCCTCTCCTCTCCCCTCCTCCTCTCCTCCCCCCTCCCCTCTCTTCTCCTCCCCTCCCCTCCTCTCCCCTCCTCCCCTCTCTTCTCCTCCCCTCCTCTCCCCTCCTCCCCTCTCTTCTCCCCCCTCTTCTCCTCTCCTCCCCTCTCTTCTCCTCTCTTCCCCTCTCTTCTCCTCTCCTCCCCTCTCTTCTCCTCCCCTCTCTCCTCCCCCCTCTTCTCCTCTCCTCCCCCTCTTCACCAGAGTCTTTTAGTTGAAGGCTGAGCTGTGGAGGATGTCTGACAGTGTTTTTTCTTCCATTCCCTCCTTCGTCCCCCCTCCTCCTCTCTCTCTCTTTTTCTACCCCAAGCCGTTAGCTCAGCTCTGGGTGGCTGGGTCTGGAGATGGGGGGAAGGAGACAAAAGAGGAGAGAAAAGGGTAGGCAGAGAGAAAGAGGAGAGTCACTGACCATGTAAAGGCTAATAACCATTGTGAACTGTTACCTGTCACAAAAGGGAGAGCTGGTTGGGTGTTTGTGTGTGTGTGCATGGATGTGTGTGTGTGTGTTTGTGTGTGTATGCA
>NC_140242.1:20657012-20659512 GCF_949987555.1 Borostomias antarcticus
TGTTATGCAAGAATTTAAACGGCATCTATTAATACATGCTATACTATTTCAATTTCCTTACACTTCATAACCTTGTACCCGTACGTGCATGCATATACATATATATATATATATATACCCTCCATTTTCACCCCTGGCTGCAGATGGTGCAGATATGAGAGGTTGATCTGTGGAAGAATGCAGTCTTCACCTGCAGGCTTGCGTGTGTGCAGATAGAGTAGGCGTTTTGCTGGCGACTTAAGTTCAGATCCAGAGATTTCGGGGATATTACTGTGTTGCTGGCCAGACTTGGTGCGGGCTGGATGGGAGGTTGGGTTCTCGCTCTCTGTCCCCCTCCTCCCCATCTCCCCCTCTCTCTCTCTCTCTTTTTCACTCTGTTTTCCATCTCTTTAGTCTTTCATTTCTGTCTGCGTCCTTTTCACCTCCCTCCCCCACCTCTCTCTCTCTCTCTCTCTCTTTCTTCTCGCCCTCCTCCCTCCCCCTCTCCCCCCTCCCTGTCTGAAGCCCACCAGGTGAGGCCCTGTGTTCACCGGAGGGGGAGGCAGACCTTAACTCGGTCATCAGAGCTGTCTCAGCCGTCCATCTGGGCTGTGAACCCCAGGTTAACCACTCCGCCGTATGAGAAACACAGGGGGGGGGGGGGAGGAGCGGGGGGGGGAGGGAGAGGAGGAGGGGAGGGAGAGAGGAGGAGGGGGGGGGGGAGGAGGGGAGGAGGGGAGGAGGGGAGGGAGAGAGGAGGGGGCGGGGGGGGGAGGGAGAGGAGAAGGGGAGGGAGAGAGGAGGGGGGGGGGAGGAGGGGAGGAGGGGAGGAGGGGAGGGAGAGAGGAGGGGGGGGAGAGGAGGAGGGGAGGGAGAGAGGAAAGGGCGGGGGGGGAGGAGGGGATGGAGAGAGGAGGGGGGGGAGGGAGAGGAGGAGGGGAGGGAGAGAGGAGGGGGCGGGGGGAGAGGGAGAGGAGGAGGGGAGGGAGAGAGGAGGGGGGGGGAGAGGAGGAGGGGAGGGAGAGAGGAGGGGGCGGGGGGGAGAGGAGAAGGGGAGGGAGAGAGGAGGGGGGGAGGGGGGAGAGGAGGAGGGGAGGGAGCGAGAAGGAGAGAAGGAGGGAGGGAGAGAGGACCGAGAAAGAAGTAAAGCTCCATGGGGACCACGGTATGCTGAGGGCAGCAAGTTGGGATGAGAGAGAGGGAGGGAGGGAGGGAGAGAGAGAGGGGGAGGGAGGGAGAGAATAACAGACTGAGAGAATGGAGGAGTAAGACAAATAAACAGGGAGAGGAGGAGGCCGAGGGTGCGGAGCAAGGGAGTGATGGTGAGAAAGACAGAGAGCACACGGCCGTCCGACACAGGAGCAGAGAGAGAGAGAGAGAAAGAGAGAAAGGGAAGGGGAGAGAGAGGGAGAGAGAGAGAGGGAAGGGGAGAGAGAGAGAGGGAGAGAGAGAGAGGGAAGGGGAGAGAGAGGGAGAGAGAGAGAAAGGGAAGGGGAGGGAGAGAGAGAGAGGGAGAGAGAGAGAGAGAAAGACAGGGCTGGGAGCAGAGAGAGATGGACGGAGAGATAAGACAGATGGACAACGAGAGACGGGAGAGAGAAAGCAGGAGAGCCTGAACTTTGACCTCACACACTGATCTGGAGGGAGGGAGAGGGAAGGGCAGAAAGAGGAGTAGGAGAGAGAGAACGCAAGAGAGACCAGAGAGAGGGGTGAGGGGGGGGGGGGGTGAGGCTGATTGTCAAGGCTGATTGACTTGTGGACAGAATGAGTGGAGAAAGGAGTGATGAATCCTTCTCTTCTTCCTCCTCCTCCTCCTCCTCATCATCATCATAATCATCACCAGGGTTAACCCCAAAGGTAATCCCGAACAGATGAGCTCTGATTCATTAGTCTACACTTCACTGACTAGATGTCTGGTCTGGTATCCCCCTTTCTCTCCCTCTTCCCCTCTCTCTCTCTCTCTCTCTCCTCCACCTCCCACATTAAAATACATTGATGGTGTTAATATTATTAATACTAAAATATAATAGTTCTCCATCTCTGACAAGCTGCATGTGTACAAGAACTACATTCAACATGGCTACGTGTGCAGTGTAGGGAAAGTACGAACGAATGACATCATTTGAGGCGTGAGAGTATTGTGTGTGTGTTTGTGTGTGTGTGTGTGTGTGAGAGAGAGAGAGAGAGAGAGAGAGAGAGAGAGAGAGAGAGAGAGAAAGAGAGAGAGAGAGAGGTAGGGGGGCTGTGAATGGTGTGAGAACGCCATGCTGCCTGCTATAATTAGCCCCAGAGCTCTACTGCGGCAGAAAAGCAGGAAATGCCGTCACCGTGTCATAAACACGGAGCTATAGGCTGATAGCCGCAAGTAGAGAGCCCTCTATTGTCCTCTGTCACAGTCAAGCACATCACCTCTGTGACAGTGTGTGTGTGTGTGTGTGTGTGTGTGTGTGTGTGTGTGTGTGTGTGTGTGTGTGTGTTTGTGTGTGTCGGGCGGGGGTTGGGGGTTAACGGTCAAATCACT
>NC_140242.1:20667012-20674512 GCF_949987555.1 Borostomias antarcticus
ATGGCAACTGCTGCGCCCGCTTCGCTAAAAGCATTGTGAGTGATGGCAAACTGTTGAGCAAAATCTTGGCCTCTTTCCTCCCTTTCTAGTTTCACACACTCAGTGCATTACTCACTCCATCACTGTGACGCCAGCCGACAGGAAACAGCCATTGTTACTGAGGGGAGTGCTTGCAGGTAGTGAGGGGAGAGGGTGTGTGTCGTGTGTGTGTGTGTGTGTGTGTGTGTGTGTGTGTGTGTGTGTGTGTGTGTGTGTGTGTGTGTGTGTGTGTGTGTGATAGAAGGAGGGGGGCATTTGTACTCATAATAGATGTGTCTTTCTTCCTGTTTGTAGTTTCTCAGGAGTGCTCATTTTCCCATGCTGTGGCTCACACACACACACACGCACACACTCCCACACGCACACATAACACAAACACTGAATCGGGATAGAGAGATAAACCAGCACGCTCTCAAGATACGCCGTAGGAGAGAGACAAAGAAGAAAGAGAGGAGAGATATAAGAATAGAACGGCTAAATCTCATTCCCCTTCAATAGAAGGATATGCTAAAGAGTCATAGAACACGGCTTTCCAGTGTCTTCCTCCCCTTCTGTCTTGAAATAAAACCGAGGCTAATGGGAGTCCATGTCGCATATTCTGAGATCGAACATAACAACACACCCTCTCCCTGTCTTTACCTGAATCAAGGCTTACTCCTCCTTGGTGACTGACAGGTTTTAATTTCACCTGATAACTCCCTGCGCCTTAATTCACCTTTTGTACCTTGTTTTGAATGGGCGCTCCCCGGGACGCGTCCTGTTAAGAGTAGCAGACCGTCCCTCTCAAAAGAGCTTACCCAGATCAGCTTTCATGTCCGATACTTCAAAACTGACCCCTGACCCCGGCCATTTGGGCATGTCAAAGTCATCTGTCCCTTCGTCCACCCCTCGGGAAAGACGATCCTCCCGAACGATGACGCTGCTAGTCAGGTGTATGGTGGTGACAGACTCCGTCCCCCAGAATCCTTTGTGGCGGGGCTCCTCTGTCACTTTTAATCACATCTTCCTTTCTGATGGGAGGGGACGTCGGCGTCACATGTGGACAGACAAGACGACCCTCGGGTGGGCGGCGGCCTTGACGAAAACAAATATTTTGTGTGGACCTAAGACATATGGTCTTGATGTTGAATGGAGATGTTACAGATGTCTGCCATTTCGAATGGATCAATGGAGGGTATTGGATCTTTAGAGGGTCGTGGTGGTGATGGAGTCATGGCCATTCATATGCTCTTATCCTGTTGTCTATATTCTACAAGCCTAGGCCTTATGCTTCGAAGCCTGTGTGTGTGTGTGTGTGTGTGTGTGTGTGTGTGTGAGAGAGAGAGAGAGAAAGAGAGGGGGAGTGAGAGAGAGAGAGAGGAAGAGAGAGAGGGATAGAGAGAGAGAGAGAGAGAGAGAAAGAGAGGGGGAGTGAGAGAGAGAGAGAGGAAGAGAGAGAGGGATAGAGAGAGAGAGAGAGAGAGAGAGAGAGAGAGAGAGAGAGAGAGAGAGAGAGAGAGAGAGAGAGAGCAAAAGAGACAGACTGAAACAGAGATAGAAACAGTGTGAGATCACAGTTCCATCCTGGCTTCTGGCGTACGGCTCTTCGCTCCCTGGGCACCAGCATGACAATATGCCCCCCCCCATGGGAGACCTACGGGAATCACTCACTAAAACTGACCAGTCGACTGAACTCCTACAATCCCTCCACACCCCATTTCTCCTCCTTCACCCACCAGCTCCTCTGCTATCGATCTCCACCCTTCCCCTCTCCCTCCCTCCCTCCCTCCATCCCTGCCTCCCTCCCTCCCTCTTTCCCACCCTCCCTCACACCCTCACCCTGGGGAAAGAGACCCACCCTCATTCAGGATAGAGGGGGTAAAAGCTGGCTTTCAGGCCTCTCCCCTCAATAGCTCTTTATGCCTGCCCCCCCCGAGACATCAACATGACAATGTGACAAAGCGCCGGGGCTCTTTAAAAGAGAGATCCTGTGTTTGTTAAGCGTTTTCCCCCCCTGAAGAGCTCGGTGGGGCAGGGCCAGGGGACCTGAAAAGTGACCGTGAAAGGAGAGGGGCCAACTTTGATCACACACACGTGAAAGAGATGGACGTTTTGATGAACTCGAGGAGCGGCGTGACTGGGATAGGTGGCCCGTCTGTGGATCGGAGAGAGGCTGTGGAGATTATTAAAGGGTCTAGGAGTTGTTGAAAAGTGTGAGCTCAGCAGAGATGCGTGAACGCTGCAGTTTGTCAACACGTTTTATTGGCAAACTGAAACTGAGATGGACGGGGGTGTTTATGATAGATTCAGAACAAACATATGAGTCCATGATGGATCATAACAATTATGATTGACGAGCTATCGCAGACATTCAGTCAGACCTAGAGTCAGCTCAGCGGAATCGGTCAAATGATTACGAAGGCTGGACCTGTGGTGAAACACACCTTCAACTAAGACGCTTTCTTTTATTGACATGTCAGTCTTCCTATTGACATGCTGTAATTGTTTTCTCTAACAGCATCCCCCCAAATACGGATTAAACCTTGTAGGCAGGATTAGTGAAACGCAAAACCGCTCTTTGAGAAATCCGACCAGCCCGACTCAACTCTCAGGGTCACCTTTGGACTTATTGTCTCCCAACCCTCTCAACTACTTTCCCAATCTCCCAGAAACAAACCACAAAGTCTTTCATGTCCACCTCCTTACCTTAACATGTTCCATTATTCATGAAAAGGGTTTATAAAGAACATCTCATCTTGTTGTCATAACGAGTAAAAAGAAGACACCCCTGACTCTCTCATACTGATTCCTGTCATCTCTGGGAACATAAATTATTCAAAAAACAAGAAATTGATTGGCTTTCTGTTGTTGAAATTGTGTATTTTTCTTGTCTTAAGTTCAGAAGCCCCCTGTAGTTCAATCTATCCAACACAGACAATGATGGATTCTCATTGTGAGTGGTTTTCGTAAGAAGGTTCCTTCCTGAGAAGTCTGTGAACAAGAAGGCTTTTTTCAGCGGTACAACAGAGAGTAACAATACATCACAGGAAACAGCAGGTAGTTGAATCAATACTTTGTCTAAAAGTGATTCTTTATCCCAGCCACCAGATCCAGCAGCTATGACTGAAGAAGAGGTAATGACCTTCTTAAATTAGACACTGACTGTGACATTCTCAAAAGCAGATACACAGAACAACACATAAATCTCTATCCCTTGGGCACTTTTAGCTTTTAACTTTTTAGCACACCGTTGCCTTTATAATTGGACTCACCTGAGTTATGTGCTTTAAATACACCCGTGACAATTTATTTTTAGTGCAGCGTTCAGAGAGAGTTATAACAATGGCCTCCATTTTCCAAGCTTGGGACAGTTATCTCCCCTGGGTAATTGTGTCATTGTTAAGTCAATTTAGCCATTTATTCTGGCTGGGGGTCCTGAATGTGCCTATTTTAAATGAATACAGATAAAACTTTTCTGACTTTGATAAGGAACTGGATTATCACAAACAAACATGGAGATAAACACAAGCACTGTTAAGATCTAAAACTGGATAGATTACAGCACTGAGAGCAAATGTAGATCAAATGAGTGGCATTTGGACATTTTTTGGGGAGCCATGATTGCAAGTATTTATAGGCCGGATATTGGTCTAGTCTTCTGCTGTTCTTTGTGGGGGAACATTTATTTTTTTGCCTGTTTTTTGCTGAACAGAGGAAACAGTCAGCTGCATAGCCCATGGTGGTTGGTTTGTAGATCTACATGGACTGATGGGGAATTTGGGAAATGTTCAACATTTATTTAATTCAACTTTTATTCCACACTCACTTAATAGAGCTCCATATCAAACAGTACAAAAAATAAGACAAAAGACATATACAGAGAACATTGAATTTCCATCTAGGAATGTTAATGTTAGCCCTAATGTTAAATTATTGTTTGGATTATGAAACGTTATGTATGACATGATATAGGTGGACATATGATTATCCTTTGCATCAAATTCATATATATGCTAGTCAGGCGCTTGCACTAAGTACATGTACAATTGCCATAAGACACGAATATCTGTCAATATTCAATATACAGTCACTATTGGGACTGGGGCAGCATCGTTTACTAAACTTCCCGAGTAGATCCGAAGATAGCCGAATGCACTGCATGCTGGGAAAAAGGAACAGCTCGCCATCTTTCTTTTGCACCGCAAGTTCTAAGAGCAGAATAATAACCACATTCGAATGACTATTTTCCATAACTACGAGTATTTGATCCCATACATTTGAACAAAATATTGCCGTTTGCGAAGTATAGCATCGAATTGAAGGAGGACAATTCCATTTATATTTGACTATCGTCAGCATTAGAGCAGTATAGCTGTGAACGGTCGAGGAGGAGCCCATGGGTCGCTCGAGGAGTCGCAGTACGTCGCGTTCCAAACACACCAAAAGCAGCAAGCACAGCAAGAAACGGTCCCGGTCCCGGTCCAGAGACAAGGAGAGGGCCAAGAAGCGGTCCAAATCCCGCGAATCGAAGAGAAACAGGCGCAGAGAATCTCGCTCTCGTTCCCGGTCGACCACAGCCTCGTCCCGCAGGGAGAGGGAGAGAGCTGCCTCACCCCCCGAAAGAATTGACATCTTCGGCAGGACGCTGAGCAAGAGAAGCGCCCTAGACGAGAAACAGAAAAAAGAGGAGGAGGAGAAGAAGGCTGAGATGGAAAGACAGAGGAAGATGTGAGTTTCCCGGGTATGGGTGCATAGCTTAGCTAGTCAGCAAGCTAAGCTAATGACGTGTTGACGAACGCAGTACGTTAGCTAACGTTAGCTGGCGCGCTAGCTGGCTAGCCATGATGCCCAGATGCTAGGCGAGCTAGCTAACCGCCTAGGCCTTGGCGTAGCTAGGCTAGTGCTAGGCAGAGATGCGACTCAGTCAAGCCACACAAAGTAGTTGTTGTTGGAATGCAAGTCGGCTTGAAATCGCCACTGGCTTTTGGTAAAAGAGTAAGCCATATTATGCTTATGCAGCGACCAATCACATTGCATTAGGAAGGTACTAGCACTCCGGAGCTAGCAACAGGCAAGTCAACGACTTGATTGGCTGACGTCAGCAGGCTGGTCGCAAATTGCAATCTATATGAGATCTCCTTGAACAAACCAGTTCTAGCTATGTTGTTCTGGGCAGAAGATGAATGAATAAAATATGTATATATTAGGCCCCGTGATATTATATAATAATATAAATAATATTATACTACAGCAACTAAAGACTGCAGGGCTGTAATGCTCATTGCTCTCACATTGTCATCTTGGCTGTCATGCTTGTTGCCAAGAGATAACGTTAGCCTAATCACTATTGAGGGGATAAATCATTACTAACGACTGGATATAAAGTTGCTGCTTTGACAGGTGTCTGGACCACAGCAACATTCCTGTCACTCCAGGTATCATTACACACCTCACCCGCTCCAGTGAACACCACAAACTATGTCCACGACCCCTCCATTGTCTACAGGCAATCGACATCGCCCTCCGACTGGGAACTTGCAATTGTTTACCTTGTGGCTGGAGGCTGACTACTAGACACTTGATCGCTACAGCACTCTCACCCGGGCTTGGCCTGCTGCAGCAGCAGTATTTTAAAGCTCCTTTTCAGTGCATAGCCACAGGGCCACTTAGCAAGCCATACACAAGACACGGAGAGACACCAGATAAGGGCTCCGTTGGTCTCATGTTTCCCTGATCAGCCAGCCCACCAAAAGAAATCAAATCAGGGGAGACAAGACAGTGAGTGTTGTGTTTATAGTCATTTTTTAGTTGTGCCCGAGGCAGTCCCCCACACACAACATGGCATAATCACATCCTGTTTAGGGCAAAGCAGCACGGCAACAGCTTAAAAGCAGTGTGACGGTAAACAGGACGCCCTGTTTGACCCCCCCCCCCCCCTCCTCCATCTGCTTTTCTTCACCCCCCAGTCTGGATGACCTGGACGAGATCACTTCCTCTCATGAAAAGGTGGTTGGATGGTGTGTGTGTGTGGTGGGGGCGGGGGTGCAGGTGTTGTTTAATGTCACTTCATGACCCCCCCCTCCCCCCGCATCTCCCCTTGTCCAGGGGCCCGTAGTATTTTCTCTACGTCCCCAAATCGCCACAACAGCATTTCAGCATCGTTTTAGCAGAAAGTTTAAGAACATGGAAATGTTGTATACCAGTAAGTAGGCTAGATATGTTGTCTTATTGCTCACATAACTTGTTAGGTTAACTTTTATATTGGATATACCAATAAGTAGGTTAGATATGTTGTCTTACTGCTAACATGACTCGCTAGCTTTAGGGGTAGATTACGCTAAGTTATCGCCTTGTGCTTCTGACTTGTGCGTTTAACTTGACCTCATCTCTCCTCCACCCCAGCCGGCAGCAGGAGATCGAGGAGAAGCTGATCGAGGAGGAGACGGCGCGGCGCGTGGAGGAGCTGGTGGCCAAGCGCGTGGAGGAGGAGCTGGAGAAGCGCAAGGACGAGATCGAGCGGGAGGTGTTGCGGCGCGTGGAGGAGGCCAAGCGCATCATGGAGCGCCAGCTGCTGGAGGAGCTGGAGCGCCAGCGGCAGGCAGAGCTCTCCGCCCAGAAGGCCCGAGAGGTAACGCTCGGTCGTTTGGAACGCAGGCAACCCCCCTCCCTCCCTCCCTCTCTCCCCACCCCCCACCCCCTCTCCCCCCACCGCTGCCTCCTCTCTGGGGGGCATGTATGGGGTGGGGATTCCCTCCTACTCCCCCCCGAAGCCCAGCCCGGCCATGGCACAGGGTTTACCACAGGGAGGGCAGAGAGGGTAGCAGGGCGCACATTCGTTGTATAATATGACGGGCGGTAGAGCACTAAACCGGGATACCGCATGGGCCGTTTGAGCCAGTGTTCGGTAGTTGACCCTACAGGTGGTGTTTTTAAAATGGATGTCGGCCATTTTGGCTGCTGGTCCCATCAGTGGCTGGCAGCCAACTTAGAAACACTGGGAGACGCCAGGTGAGGCTTTTGCCATGGCCGAGTTCTGACTGACCTCATCTTTTCATCAATCTCCCCCTTGCCCCATACATTCTTCATCTATCAGTATCATCTTACTTTTCCATTCACCATTTGTAAATATTTATATTTGTCTCTAATGAGGAGCCCTCTTTATATTGACCCCTCCCCTCATTGTCAGCCATAGTCTCTATTTGTGTTCAGTATTAAGGGGCCCAAACATTATCACCCTAGCTTAACCTTCATGCTACTTTGGCCCAGTAGTCACAAATAAGTAACATTAAGCCCAATAGAAATCTCCTTTGTTTGGACCATAAGCCTAGCTGTAGTGGTTAGAGTGGACTAGTTTCCAGACCCCCTTCTGCTTCCTAAAATGAGACTGGGCCGAGGACGCAGCCTTGATCACCCTCCTGACCAGGCTTCGTTAAAGAGGGCCAGGCATTGTTTGCACTACACCGATGTTCACTGGTGTTCAGT
>NC_140242.1:20679512-20692012 GCF_949987555.1 Borostomias antarcticus
TTGACCAGTTGATTGCTGAATGTAAATTAAGGATCTATAATAAATCCTTTTCACACTCAACCTAACGCAGGTATCGCTCCTCACAGCCATGACGCAAGACACATTTCAGTCACTTATAAGAGCCTGTCCGGTCATATCTTAATGGAACTACTGGCAACATCTCGGGCTTGTCAGCACCTTATTACACACTCAGGCAGGCGCAGAATCCATTATCTACCCGCATGATCATTTGGTCATATCTATCAATGTCAAGTCAACAAAACCTCCATGATTACACGCGGTGTTCTTTGGAAAGGAAGACTGGCACCCAACTGTGGGCAGCCGTCATGTCCTCACTGGGACCGCCACCTGACGTGGAACTTAAGCATGGAGGATATATTAGACTATCAGGGCAATCAATAGCTGAACTATTATTGACAACAATTGTAGCATAGCGCTAGTAGCCAGTAGGCTACGCACCATGAAACGGAAGGGGTTCCGGTAAATTCCCCCCGTAATAAAAGGGGGTAGCGGGTTAGAGCTGGAGACCATTGATCACCATGAGGCCCTACATGGACTGTGTCGAGCTGTCCGCTGACAGAGAGAACAGGACCTGCCCGTGCAGACTCGGTCCCGCTGGCTTGAGTTTCTTTCAAGTGAGAAAATTCATAATAAAGTGCCATGAAGGAATGTTATTCTGTTGTAGGCCTAAGTTGTGTAAAGATAAAAGGCACGCACGAGAATACAATTTTAAAGTTGAAATTCACTAAATCTTTAACCTGATACATTTTCTAACTATCTTCGATAGGCTAGGCATTAATAATCTTTCTCTGACTAGAAGTTTACAAGAAGTTTGAAAGTTAGCCCTAGTTCCCAAATATGGAACAACATAGGCTATTTCAATGATCATATAGCTTATAGGCCTGTTAATAACAATAGGCCAATGATAATAAATATATTAAGATAACAAAAATATTATCATTTTAATGATTAGTAGGTCTATAGCTTAATAAATGAAAATGGTTTAATATTGTAAATTAGAAGTGTCCAATATCTGGCTATTATCTTTGTTTTTGCTCTGCTATTATGATATTTTTTCATTAGGTCTAGTTGTAGTAGCCTTGTTGTAGGCTAACAGTTTGAGGATTGAATTAGCATATTATTAGCCTATAATTAACATTAAAAATGATAGTTGTTAATAGTATTGTTATTATTCTTATTCTTATTATTCTTATTAGTAGCCTATTATTATTATTATTAGTAGTAGTAGTAGTAGTAGTAGTATTAGTAGTAGTAGTAGTAGTAGTAGTAGTAGTAGTAGTAGCCTAGTATTAATATTAGGCTATTATCCTTATTGCTATTATTAGCCTTTCGTTATCATTAGTATTATTGTTATTTTTGTTTGATTCTCAAGTGTTAATAATGTTGGTCCGACACAGTTGGATGTAGCCTACAAATTGTGTTCCCAAAGCTTTCTCCAATTGCTCCAAAGGCTTTTTCTGAATGTTCAAGTTCCAGGCATGGTTCACAAACCCGGGTTGGGATGTTTTTGTCTTTCCCAATAGACTGATTTGCTAGACTTGCGCATGCAAGGCACACGAGCCTGTACTGCGAGCGCACGGCTTATTCTAGCAAGATGAGGAGGTATTTTTAACACTAAGGAACTCGTCGCTTCCTCTTCTCTCCCGATGGCAGGATATTATCCAGCTCCATGACACTTCTTCCCATTGTGCGGCAGTGAGGGTTAAACGTTTTAGGCAGTAGCTCCACCATTCCTACCACTAACTGTATGTTGGCCTTGCAGTGAATTCAATTTATTTAACTTACACTGAGGCAATATAGGCTACCAGCCAAGCAAAGTTGTATATGGCTAGTACTTTTAAAGTGTTTATCTCTCATTGGAATTAGCCTAATTTAATGTTCAACGCCAATAAACATCTAGGATACTTGGCTGCGAGCTTTCTGCCAGTTGCCTGCGGAACCCGCATTCTCTGACTCCCAATTATCTATCCCGTGTGAAGCCTCATATCGCCTCTTTGATTATCGCCTAAGACAAACAGCGCAATACACAATCCCACTCCTAAATACGCACTGATTAAATTAAGCCGTTACAGAGTGAGAAAACTTCTCACTTCTCTTATTGCACCCGTAATTTAGTTTGCAAACGTGTGTGGATTGGAATGGCTTGAAATCAGCGCCCATGGACCAAATTAGATCTCAAAAAATGGATTATAGGCTATGTAGGCCTACATTAGCAAAAGATTGTCCAACATCTTAAAAATGATCTGGTTGGTGAAGTTGTCAATATTGTAGGCCTATAGATTATTACATAACCACACCAACAATAGCCTACTAATAGGGCCCTACTACCACTGGCTACACATACTAACAATGATTATTATTATTATTATTATTATTAATAATAATAATAATAACAATACGTATTATTCTTATAATAATTATAATAATACTTATGAATAATAATAATAAATAATAGCCTACATTAACTATTGGACTTGATGACAGATGTCAGTCATTTGACTTAACCCGTGTTAGCCTTAAATATAATAACTAATTCAATGTAATACTATTGTTTATTTAATTAAAAACAAATAGGGAGTTGATGAACTTAATAAAAAAACTATACCAACAGAAATGTTCAAATGCTGAAAAGCTTTCTCATTCGTCTCTTGGCGCGTTCTTCCGCTAGTGTGCGCTGTTGCCTTTTGGAAAAACTTGCTTTCCATTTGAGTATGTCCATGAGGATCCTAATATGGGACATCTCACTCAAACCCAGACTTATTTCCTTATTGTTTTGGCTCAATTGATATGTATGCTTATGCAACCACGTGCAATACATTGTCCACAAGTCTTGCATATTAGGGTATTGGGATTACTCAAATAGGCCTAGGGTCTACTGAATATGGATTGCAAATAGACCGATTTCATAGCCTAGCCTAGGAATTCATCAAAAAACAGGAGTTTGAGAGGCTGCCAAATTACCCCATAGTTTCGTTTTGCAGTAGTCAATAGCCTTTACAAAGGCTATAGGCTATAAACCAGGTAAAATCAAGAGTCTTTTATTGTCCTACAAAATAGACATGGAACCTTTTCACCTTTTTCAATTAGCCCAGATATGTTATGAATAAATTGTCTGAACATCAATGCATTATTGGTACGATACAATGTGATTAAACTGGATTTTCCCCTAATTCATTTTCACTCGTTCGCTGTTTTGCAGCTAAGCCAGTTGTCAGGCTGCTTGATTGACTGGAGTATTCTTATTGACTCTCGGAGATTGGTCCAATGAGGAGCGACATGGGCGGAGCCTCTGTAAAACAAGCTCTGCCAAATATTCCGTCTCGCAGTCACTTGCAGTTACTTGCTATCCAGGGCTCGCGCAGCTTTCAAGCATCCCTATGTTTTCGCCAAGCATTTCATTCGGATTTGCAGGATTCAACTACAGCAATTCATTTGCACCGGAAAGGGACCCAGAGTATGAGAACTTTCATTCGAGTTGATTTGGTTTCTTTCATTTTCATATTTGATCATTTTAATTTTTTCCATCCGATTTCATTGTTTTTTCCACATTTCCCTACTGCCATCCACAGTTCAGTTGCAGCCAATTTGCTCATCATCTGAAAGGGAATATCTCGAGCCGTTCTCTGTCTCTCTGCTGCTATACGACAGGAGCTCGTGCACTTTGGATTGGTACCTGCATTGCCGGTTTACCGAGAATCGGACAAACGGGGGATTTATACATTGCATTGCGCTGGTGGAAGTGGACACCGGCGGCGGCGACACGGGTCGCCCTTAGGAGAGGAATGTACCCGCAAGTCGGCAAACTGAGGGAGAATATCGACACGCTCTCCACTGAATGAGAAACTGCTGTGCGCCTCTGGTTTTGTATTCGAGAGGAGCTAGAATAAAGAGACTAACTCGGGAGCAGGTCTCTTTCTGGAGATGCTCTACATTTGATCGGTCTGTGCGTCGTTTCCTCGTCCCCTATTCCGCTTTTGGATCGGGATATAGAGATTAATTGCTACAGTCACTCCCTTGGACGGCTGTCGTCTTTTTTTGGGACATACACCAGTTTGAAACGGATTGTGACCCTCTCTACGGAGCTTGCAATAATGGGAGACTCGATGTGGAGATATTATTTTGGAGTTCTGTTTATTGCGTGCAAGGTGAACCTGTCCCGGGCGCTCATTCTGGAGTCCATCTATTGGAACACAACAAATACGAAGTAAGTGACGCACGCCCGCACTCATTCAGTAGCCTGTAAAATATGGTAAAATGACACGATTTATTAAAGTCCGATAAGTGTTAGCTACGTCTATCGAAACAGTGGTCTGTTCGTGTAGGCTAAATGTAGTAATTCCTATGGAATTATTCCTTGTCGTCTCTTACTGGGAGATTTTAAGCGAGCGAGTGTCCGTTTGGCGCCGGGGCGGCAGTGTCCGTTGTGGTATCCTAGCGTATTTCTACTCATAACCTCTCTGCTGATGATGATGAGCTTATTTTTATTTTTCCCTAACGACAAGCTTAGGTCTAGTTCTGTGGTAGCAGATAGCCTACTTCGAGGTAGTTAGTGGTCTTATTTTGTGTCAATGGAGGTTGTTTGGTTAGGCTATACTATGGCAAACAGGATTTTGAAATTAATTCTAGGCTACCAGTTCCGCGGCCTACAATACATTGTTTCACAAAATTTCTAAACTCGGTACTATGGACTATTTAAATGAATGAAGACTAACGCAGTCTCTGAATAATAACAGTCTTGGCCCCCCCTACACTCATCATTTGAATATAAATGGATTTAAACTGGCTATAGCGCATTCATTAAATTCATGACGTTAGCCTATAGGCCTAGGTGAATACTTGGGAAACAATGTTGACATTCATATAATATTTTTTATTTAGCTTACATTTATTGAAATGGTCTGTCCTTGTGGTTTTGCTAATTTAATAACTTAGCTTGCAGTTCTGTGAGTCCTTTTGCAATATTCTTGAGTTTTGGACTTTCAAAGTATCCTATCCTCTAAGTGCACACAGGCTAAATGATACCATGTGCATTGTCAAAATCTGCCGGGTAATATGCCTTTGTATCCACTTACACCAAAAATAGGCAAATGTGGTATGGATTATTAAACTAGGCCTATAGACACTACTGATATGAAAACTTTTATTGGGTCGGTATGCACCCCCTTTTAACTTGTGGTCTCATTTGCAACCACCTTAACTCAAGTCAGACCCATGAAAATTGAATGTAGCCACACAGAAAATAGCCCGCAGAGTTGAATTATGCATTAAACATCGCAAACTCAGACGAGGAATTCCAGGGGGTCAAACCCCAATGGAGGGAGGGAGGGGGGGTCGCCTCTTTGTGCCTGTTTCGTCACGGCAAACCCAAACTCGCTTATCAATTCAACTGTTGGCTTCAATTCAACAAGCCGTCTTCGGGAACAGGGATGCAAGCCCCTGAATCCTTCTAACAGCACGCAAATAAGAAACAAATGGCAGCGGCAGGGGCATTATGATAACAGGTGTCCATTGTTGCCTTTTCACAATGTCCATCACCCACCCGTATGGATGTGCGCTCTCGCCACGTATAGCATCGTTACGCATTTAACCCCGTGCGTAATGGCGACGGCCCTACAGTTTATGCCGTAGGACATCGGCGGAATTGATACGCAGATGTATAGTGTTTGCTGTAGGACCGGTCCTTCTGAGCACTCACTGCGCTGCATGCACATATCTCTCTGTGGCCTGTACGCTGCCCACGGAAGGATCGCAGCCAGTAACGTGTCTGTTCTTCGACGCGGGACTTGACTTGTATCGACGAGTTTAAGCGATCTACAAATATTAAACACCAATAATCGCACTATTACGGGTTGCGTTGTTTTTGTTGTTGTTGTTTTTTTGTATTCAAAATGTCGATGTAGCCTACATCCAGGCCTAAGCTACCGCATATAATTTGAATTCGCCTCATGCGCTCCGTCTGTGTGGTGGAGGAGTGGGGATGAACGTCGGTCTCCATATGAGAGGCGACTCGTAGTGCTGGTTAGCGGGGGCCATTAGATTACCATTTGGCAGATACTCGAGGGGCGAGGAGTTGAGAGGGGGCTGTAGCACGGACGCGCGACGATTGATGAGAATACAAGAAGTAGCAAACACGTCGGTGCTCACAAAGAATCACACAGGCGGCAGATAGCCTACATTTGTTTTTAGGCCAAGCGCAACCTTCGCCGTGGTAGAATACGCCTATAGGCCTACACGTAGACGACCTAATTTAACGTAGCCTATAGCCTACATTCATAGCCTCTTCGGAATTATAAACAACCCACAATGCTCAAATAATGATAATTAATAGGCTACATTGACATAGGCCTACGGACTTACTTGGGCTATTTTAAAGGGTAGCTTATACTATAATTTAGGCTTTAAATTCCTTTTATATGGTGGTTTTAAACGTTTGCGCTTTCGAAATATCTCAGTCATTTCATTTTTCAGCAACAAGTGCGAAGCTTTCAAATTGCTGTGTGTCAAACGTGGCATGTCAACTCTCTCTTTAGAAAAGGCCCCCAAAAAGCGTCCACTCTCGAACCAAGTAAGGCCTCAGATCTGCACAAAGACTGCGGGCATTCCACGGAATTAGCGTGTGTGCACATTCTTCGCGTTCTGTCTGGGTGACGGGTTCAAAGGTAATGGTCATGGACGGTATTCTGTGGTCATATTGATCATGACCATTGTGCGGACAGGCACCTTCTCGCCCTGCGTAATTTTTCTTCTTTATTGGTCCTTCAGTCACAAATCATGCTGTAGTTCAAACCGGCCCGCTTGATAAGACTGTCTAGCAGTCTTTTGAAACATTACTCTCTAAATTAATTTTGAGTGATAACCAAATCTCACATTCGTTAACGTAGCCTATTTATTGAGGTGATTGTTAATTGTTAAGTTATGCATAAATGCGTATTAAGATATCATCACTGACAAATAGTTAATAATAAGTTCACACTTCTGTAATGTCATACGGTTTTCGAAAAATACCTTATCAATTTAACTCTCAAAGAAGAACCTAACCGTAAACACCTTTATTCTCAAGTCGAGCAATATGTTGTGCAGAGCTCCCTCACGTACCCTCCCTAACCCTTTAGTTTGACTAGTTTACTTCTTTTTGGACTGTTCAGTGAGGATGAATGTTAGAATGTGAATGCTTCAGGCCAGCCTAAAGCCTTTGTGTGCTAGGTTGAGAGAGTGAATAAAATTGGGGCTATGCACTCTGTGTGTGTGTGTCTGTGTGTGTGTGAGGTGTGTGTGTGTCGAAAGGAGAAAAAAGACGAAAAAAACGAACACAGGGCCCTCACAGTGTGTCAATTTCAACCGTATTGTAGTTTTTGCTCAACTTCTTTACCACAGATGCATGAGCCCCCCCCCCCCTCCCAGAGAAAGACTACAGACCCCCCCCCACACACACACACGAACCCCTCCTCTCCGCGACCCCCCCTTTCTCTAGTAGTAATCCATTTTGTAGTTGGGCGCGAGAAACAAAGGAGAGGCCTGCTCTACATGGCCCTGTGTAAAAGGAAGGCTCCCTCTTCACCACTGCAGTTCATTAAGAGATTACATAGAAGGCCTCCAAAGGCCCCCTTTGTGGATCAGGCACCAACGGGGATGGGGGGGTGGGGGGGTGGCACATCCATGGGTCCCTTTTGTGAATGGGGGAGAAGAGGGGTGGGAGGGAGTGTGTGTGTGAGTGTGTGGATGGTGGGGGGGGGTATAGAGATGCAGATCCGTCGTGAATGAGTGACGAGGGCGACCAAATGTCGTAATGCCTTTGCCCTCCACCCTCCCCCCATCCGTCCATCCATCTTTCCATCCATCCTTCCTGCTTTACTTTGTCCCTCTACCCATCCTTCTTTCCTAATGTCCCCCCCCCCCCCCCCACACACACACAACAACAACAACAAAAAAACAGGGAGTCCGCCTGACTCTGTCTCTGCCTCTCAAAGGAGGAAAATGAACGTTGAGGAGAAAAGGATTGATTGGATGTAGCTGTAGCTCAGTGTAAATCAGCTGTAGCTCAGTTGGGAGTAGGCTGGGAGGGTTGGGCGAGAGACGGAGGGAGAAAGAGAGGGGGGGGGGGGGTCGGGGGAGAAAGAGAGAGGAATCGAGGGGGATGGGGGGGGATCGGGGGTGGAAAGTGAAGTCTTGGCGTATTATAGCACGGCGCCCCGAAAGGTAGGGTTCAACGGACGAGGACTCCCACGACGACGACGGCAAGAAGAAAAGTCGATGATTAAGATCGCCACCATGAAAAGTCTGCGGGGAGGGAAGGAGGGTGGGAGAGAGAAAGGGAAAGCAAGAGAAAGAAAGAAAGAAAGAGAGAGAGAGAGAGAGAGAAAGAGAGAAAGCCTGGGCCCCTAGGGACGAGGGGGTAATTATGGCTAGACCCAGCAGAATCTCATAGGCCAGGATTACAAGATGAAAGGTGGGGTCGAAGGGGGAGAAAGAGAGAGAGAGAGAGAGAGAAAGCGGGGAAAGGGGGATAGGGTGTCACCCGTCGACGGATAAAGAACCTTGTCCCCTCGCCCGACCGAGGGCCTAATCGGGGGGCCGGGGCAAACCCGGCGGGTGGATTAACTCTCGCTATCCCTCGTCTGGGTCCCCTCCGTCTGCCGCGACCATCAACGCCCCAAATATAGGCTCCCCTGATTGAAAGTCAAACAGTACATCATCCCATCCCCCTGTGTCTCTGTCCTCTCTATCCCTCTCTTATTCCACCCTTCTTTGTTGCGACTCTCTCTTCTTCTTCTTCTTCTTCTTCTTCTTCTTCTTCTTCTTCTCCTCAGTGCCCCCCCCCCCTTCCCCCCAGAAGCCAGGGGTCATAATAGAGCCCAGGCCGTCGGGGGCAGGATTAGGCCAGAAGCCACCATTGTGGCCACGGTCCGTTGCCGGGCAGGGCCACACAAATAGACAGAGAAAGAGAGAGAGAGAGAGACGTGTAGCGATAGGAGGATCCGGTGTCTGCGAGAGGAAAAGAGGGGAGACGGAGGGAGAGAAGGGAAATCGGTGAGAGACGGACGGAGAGAGAGAGAAAGAGAGAGAGAAAGATCTCGCAGGCTTTTTTACTGACAACAGATGTGATGGTCGTAACCCCAGGAAGCACCCTCCCTCTCTCGAACCCTGTCTCTCACCCCCCCCCCCCCCCCCCCGCCCAACACCCCCTTAAAAAGACACCAAAGTTGAAAGCGACAAGCGGGTGGAGGGATGGTGTGTGTGTGTGTGTGTGTGTGGGGGGGGGGGGGGGGGGGGGGTGAGAAAACCAGATGTCAGCTCGTTGATTCACTTTCAAGCCTCTCCCTCGCTGGTCCGCGGCGTCTCTCCCACCTGTGCGCTTTCCCTCCGGTCGGTCAGTTCGGTCACGTATCCGCGGAGGGCGTGCGAGGGAGGGAGCCAGGGAGGGAGGGAGGGAGAGAGAGAACTGAAGAGCTGTAGAAAGAGAGAAGGAACCTGTGGCCTTTCTCACCTCCCCCCTGCCAAATGGTCCCGCAGCAGGGACGAAGCGGGGGAGGCGCCCGATTGGCCGATGAACCTTTTGCTCTTCCCGATCCTGGTGAGTTTTTCTTGGCTGTGTCGGGCCCCATGTGTGTGTGTGTGTGTGTGTGTGTGTGTGTGTGTGTGTGTGGACTGGGAGAGCAGAGTGATGAGGACAGATGGAGAGACAGAGGAAATGGGATGAGCGCTTACTGGATGTCGCTCTCCCGCTGCCTGAGGGGGGCACTGTTGAGCATGCGCGTGCGCTGTGTTGTGATTATAGGACTGTGGACGCGCACGCACACACACACACACACACACACACACACACACACACACACACACACACACACACACACACACACACACACACACACACACATTCCATGGCCATCACCCTCCCTTCTCCTATAGCCAGGTCTGTGATTATACAAGCTCATAATGGCGCCGTATACGTTCATCCAGAGGCCAGTGTTGAGGCTCGTTAACTGTAGTGCGGCCAGACGATACACACACACACACACACACACACACACACACACACACACACACACGGTCCCTTTCACACACACACGAGTCCCGGGAATATTTATGACTGAGAGACTCGCCAGCGCAGACAAAAGGTGAGAGAGAGAGAGAGAGAGGGGGGAGGAGGAGAGGAGGAGGGGTGAAGGGCCAAGTGTGCCTTTAAGCGTGTGCCGCAGGGTGGGGGGGGGGGTTAAAGCCATTTGCAAACATGAGATGGTCTAGACAAGGATTCCTGTTTGTTCTCCCTCTCTCCTCCTTAACCCTCTTCTTTCACCTATCCTTCTATCAAACTGACCCCCGTTCTCTCTGGTGGATTCTTCCATCCTTCTAACAAACTGACCCCCGTTCTGTGCGGTGGTTTCTTCCATCCTTCTATCAAACTGCCCCCCCCCCCCCATCCTCTCCAGTGGTTTCTTCCATCCTTCTATCAAACTGACAACCGTTCTCTGCAGTGGTTTCTTATGTCTTTCTATCAAACTGACCCCCGTTCTCTGCAGTGGTTTCTTATGTCTTTCTATCAAACTGCCCCCCCCCCCCCATCCTCTCCAGTGGTTTCTTCCATCCTTCTATAAAACTGACCCCCGTTCTCTGTGGTGGTCTCTTCCATCATTCTATCAAACTGACCCCCGTTCTCTGTGGTGGTTTCTTCCATCCTTCTCTCAAACTGACCCCCCATCCTCTCTGCCATGACTCTGACAGACTGTGTGTGTGTGTTTGTTTGTGTGTGTATCTGTGTATCTGTGTGAGTGTGTGTGTCTGTCTGCATGTGTGTGTCTGATGTGTATGTGTGTGTGTGTGTGTGTGTGTGTGTAATGACTCTGTCTAGGTGACCTTCCCTAGGTTTTGTTGTAACGGCTGGCGGTGGTGGTGGGGGGGGGGGAGAGTTGTGCCGATGGTGGTGGTGGTGGGGGAGAGTTGTTGTGGTGGTGGTGGTGGTGGGGGGGAGAGTTGTGTCTGGTCCAGATCCTCAGCAGCAGAGCACCCCCTGGGGAGGGAGGGAGGCAGGGATGGTACAAATGAACCAGCGTGTAATTGGCCTGTGTCGAGAGACCAAAGACAAATTTCCAACCTTGGTCGGACGATAAAGTTGCATCTCATATATTTTCCTCTCCCCGTCTCCCCTCCCTACGTCTCTCTCTCTCTCTTTCTTTTCTCTGTATCTGTCCTTGCCACCCTCTCTCTCCTTCTCTCTCTCCTTCTCTCTTGCCTCCTCACCTTTCATGATGCGTGGCTACCTCACGGTAAAACGACCCTGGTGAATAGCCAGTCAGTCAGCGTTAATCACCACCGTTCCCTTTCAAACACGCCTGTAACCTGTTCTCCAACAGCTTAACACACTGTTGTTGTTTGGTTTTTTTGCGCTTCAATCCCAGACGGCGGGGGAAACGGAGACAGGTAGCTGGGTCGTCTGCGGGGTTCTTGTCATGCCCCCTGGCCAAGGCCGGTCTCCATTTTGTCTAAAGACTGAGAAAGAACGGTGCCATACCATTGTTCCGACATCTTATTAGTCCGACGTCTCACTAGTCCGAAAAATCCCATTGTCGGTCGGACTCTTGAGCCGTCGGAACAATGGGATGTCTGACGATCGGTGAACAAGTTTCGGACTAGTGAGACGTCGGATCAATGGTATGTCGGAACAGTGAGTCCAGTCCCCGAAAGGGTGCAGTCCCCGAAAGATCAGGATGCAGTCATTATGACACCCGATACGCGCGTCTAACGCTCGTAAACAAACAAAGAAAACATAGCGTGCTCACGTTTGTTTGAGTGCGTGTGTGTGAGAGAGAGAGAGTCATGCGATTAACTTTCTTCTGTGTTTACACGCATGTCCGTGTGAGCGCATGGGGGGGGGAGAGAGAGAGACGGAGAACATTAGGAAGTCGTGTGTCTTTGACTTCAACTCCCATGCGTAGACCTGCGCGCGTGCGCGTGCGTGTGTGGTTTCTGTCATGTTTAATCTAGTGTTTCCTCCCACTGCCTACAGAGATAGCTGTTCCCTCAGCAGGACTGCAGAGCCGCTAGCACGCTAACTCAGATAGCATTGTCAGGCGCACGGCGAAAGCCAGGATCAGATTGCGTGGGGCGCATACTGTATATTTTTGTTTATCCTTTGTGTTTTTGTGTGTGTGTGTGTCGAGGGAGCGGACGGATGTTTTCAAGAGCCGCGTGGGACGCCAGGTCTCACCTCTCCTCTTGAACGCCTCGCGCACACACACACACACACACACACATATACACACAACAGTGTTTTCCCTATTTGACTATCCAACATGAAGGACAGTGTGATAAGGAAGTGGGAGGAGATAAGGATCTGCCGTGCGGCGTGTTCAGCGTCCGTGGCGGCGAGCGGCCTCAGCGATGCCAGATCAGACGAGGAGATAACCAGCCATCCGTTAAGCCCCAGTGGTCTTTCAGCTCACACACACACACACACACACACACACACACACACACACACACAC
>NC_140242.1:20697454-20719954 GCF_949987555.1 Borostomias antarcticus
TCTCCATTCTTCAGCATCTAAACTTATCTTTTTCTCTGTCTCTTCACTCTCTCTATCACACCACACACACACACACACACACACACACACACACACACACACACACACACACACGCTGAGTTCAGAGTTCTGATTACCCAAACATACTCTCCCTTCAGACAGCGCTGCATCCAATCAAGCCTGCTATCAGTTTAGATGAAGAGAAAGAGAGAGAGAGAGTGAGTGAGAGAGGGGGGGGGGGGGGGGGGGGGGGGGGGGTGGTCCATTTACAACTCCCCAAAAAGGGCGGGATAAAATCCAATTTTGCTGCACTTGCAAATTCATCGAACGTTGTAGCCTCCCACCCCCATCTGCTCTGCCGTTCTTTTCCTTGCCCTGATGCTAATGCATAGCCGGGAGAGAGAGAGAGAGAGAGAGAGAGGCTATTTCAACGGGGCTGTGTTAATTGCGTGGTGTTCAGTAGTGTGTTGGTGTAGAGTTCCACCCGGGCAGAGCACCTCACGGGCAAACACAAGGAACAAAGAGCCAGGGAGAGGTGTGTGTGTGTGTGTGTGTGTGTGTGTGTGTGTGTGTGTGTTTGTGTGTGTGTGTGTGTGCGTGTGCGTGTGCGTGTGCAGATGAGAAGGTCTGTGTTTTTGAGATTGCGACTGAAGGAGTTGTTGCATGAAAAGTTAATTTTGTCTTTGTGTGCAAGTGTGTGTGTGTGTGTGTGTCTGTGTGGATGTGCAAGCTAGTATGTGTGTGTGTGTGTGTGTGTTCTGCAGTGAGGACTCACCGAGTCGTGACCGTTTGAGAAAGTTCACGGGGGATTTCATCCCGGTTGGGAGCGAGCACTCGATAAGCAATTAATTAAAGGAGTGTTTAATCCTGATTTGTGCTTTTAAGCAGCAGTCTGGCCCACATCAATGGGATATCTGAATCCACCAATTGGATTAGCTCTGCTTGTGTGTGTGTGTGTACTGTGCCTCACTCAACCATGTATGATAGCACTAACCCCCCCCCCCCCACACACACACACACACACACACACACACTTCCTCCAGGGGGGCCCGTACTCACAACGGTGACGCTCTCATAGGGTCTCATGTCATGTGTGGGAATAATCAACGTACCTGATTGAAACCCGTCAAAATCAGTTTCTCATGAACGGAATGTGACACAAGACACACGTGCGCGCTCATACACACACGCACGGGCGAGTGCGCGCGCACACACACACGCACACACACACTCCTTTGGTCCTTGGTTGTTTGTAAGTGTATATGTGCGTTCTTGTATGTATGTATGTATGTATGTGTGTGTGTGTGTGTGCGTGCGTGTGTGTGTGCGTCCTATAGAGCACACTTTGAGTGCGGCAGGCCGCAATACTGCTCCAGTTCAAAGCAGATGAGTTTGATGTGATTGTTTGAGGCAGCTTGGCCTGGAGCAGGGAGTCTAGTGAACGAGATGATTACATGAGCTAAAGAGGGGAGGGGGGGGGCAAAGAGAGAAAAAAAGAAAGCATAGATACAGAGCAGGGGCGAAGAGAGAGAGAGAGAGAGAGGGTGTGGGGGGGATGTAGACTGCATTTATAGGATGAAGAACAGGAGACAGGAGCTGGGGAAATTCCATTAAGATTTTAATCACCATCTCGTCAGTCAAAACAGAACACAGGAACGTCCGCCGCAGTCCCTGTTTGTCAGCAGCTGGCACGGCATTGTGGGAATTCCTTCTATTAGATTAGAGCTAAGCACTCCGCCAAACACTTTGGCAATTTCACGACTTGGATGTCAGTTTAACCCATCAACGCACCGGTGCCTGTTAATGTAAGATGAAGTAAAATAACAAGCTGGTTATGGTAATGGTAAAAAATAAATAAATAATATGAACGTTGCGAGTTATCAGGGTTGGTTCAAGAGGAGAGGACCTGTGTGTGTGTGTGTACGGGGAGGGTGGGGGGGGGCTTGGGGGGGTCGGTGATTGGGGGCTGGTGGCCTATATGCGCTGACCCCGCCTTGCCCATGTCAGACTCCGGGGGTTTAGGGGGGTCCTGAATAAGAAGGCGCCCCCCCGTTGTCGTTGGCGATTAGGACGCCAAGCGCTGACGGGCGCTAACCGGCCCGCGACCCCAGCGCCACGGCGACGGCTTCACGCTCCGTGGCAACCGGGAGAGGGCAATTAGGGCGGCGTTTAGATTATAGCCGCATCTGTCTCTCCGCCTCTCGTCTCTCTGCCCCTCTCGTCTATTCTCCGGCTCTATTCTGCCGTGCATGTTTTTTTGGAGTGCCCCGCTTTTCGTCCGAGTTGTGTGTTCATTATGCACAGTCACACACACACACACACACACACACACACACACACACACACACACACACATACAAGAGGGGTGCTTGTAACCACTGTTTATACTATATGAGTGGAGAAACTGAGTTAAGTGCCCAAAAAGGACACACAATTGAATGAACTGTGCTCATTACTAAGAAGTCAATTCTCTTCTGGTATTTTATTTGCTGAATGGAAGCCAACGAAGTTACAGAACTTATAGATAATGGCTTTGAAGTATTTTGGACTGTGGTGGATGAGAGGAATTTGGCATGTTTGCTTGAGAGATGTTTGTGATGTTTATGTAGGCCGGTCTCTCACACAAATGCAATGGAAAAAGGCCTCAAAGCCTCCAGCGCTGACACACACTTACTGTGTATTTGTGAGGTGGTGTTAGCGTATGTAAGAGGAGTGTGTGTGTGTGTGTTTGTGTACTGTACATTGGTCATGGGTGTGACAGTGTGCTCAAGCTGTCACTCCTCTGTCCCAAGGTGATTTGTCTTTGTTACAGTTCTCTCTCCCTCTGTGGAGTGTGTGTGTGTGTGTGTGTGTGTGTGTGTGTGTGTGTGTGTGTGGTGACTTTGTGGTTACCCATGGTTTTAACAGAGAACATTCTGGGCTAACTCTATCTTAAACATGTACTGGGAGTACAAGCTGAACGACTTACAGTAGCAGGAGAAAATGGACTCCGCAATCCACAAGGACATTGAGTGAACGTAGCCCAGAGGAAAAGTGACACGTCACTTTCAAAAAGCTCTCTCTCTCTCTCTCTCTGTCTCTCTCTCTTTCTCTTTCTCTCTCTCTCTGTTCCTTTTTTCTCCTCTGTGAGCTAGGTCAATCAGCTGCTCTCTGGATGGCGTAATCTCTCATTCTCTATCTTTCTCTCTCTCTCTCTCTCTCTCTCTCTCTCTCTCTCTCTCTCTCTCTCTCCCTCTCTCTCTCTCTCTCTCTCCCTCTCTCTGTGTTAGTAAGTCTGATCAGAGTGCTCCAAGGCAGTGACAGTGGTGGAGCAAATCCATTTGGGAGGGACCATGTACGAACCAAGTCTGACGCTCCTTCACTGTGGGAGATCAACAGCTATCCACTAGCAGCTAACAGCTAGCTTCTCCTTAGCCAGTTAGCCCAGCAAAGCCAGTCAGTAAGCCAGTATAGCCGGACAGTTAGCCAGTTAGCCCAGCCAATTCCGGTCAGTTAGCCTAGCCAGCTAGTTAGCTTAGCCAGCCAGTTAGTCAGCCCAGCCGGCATAGCCTTTGCAGAGTCAACAATCCCATTCTCTCAGAAACCAGGTCAGGCCTGGCGCCCTCCAGCTCCAGCACTCGGGTGCTTTTAAAGGAGTAGGAACCAAGTTTCCCCCGTAAGAGAACGTTCCTGTATGGTCAGTTTGGAGGTTTTTGAATATGATCTTTTGATGGCAGTTAGGTAGTTACATTATTCTGGATCTGTGCAGAGGGCAGAAGTTAAACTGTGGATTTTTTCTTCAGTGTGTGTGGGTGTTGGTGTGAAGTGATTTTGTAGGACAGGGTCAGAGGGGAGGAGGGGGTAGAAAGGAGGGAGATGACACCTCGGAGAGAGAGATAGCCGCCAAGACCTACATATGCCTTCTGTTCAGTCCGCGACCTCGACCCCGGACTTTGACCCGCCAGCACGAATAGGCAAGGTAGGGCGAGCACAACATACGCGCACACACACACACGCACACGCACACACACACACACACACACACACACACACACACACACACACACACACACACACACACACACACAGGCAGGCAGACACGCTAATTGGTTGATGAGTAAAAGATGGTAATCTCGTTAATAAGAGGAAAAGACAGTATTATAAGTCATGGTTTTGTATGTGAGTGTGTTCTTGTGCATTTGGCTAACAGGTTTATGAAATGAACACACACACACACACACACACATACACAGAAGCACAAGCTTTTAAGAAGCTTTGCACATAATGTGCTTGTCGTCCTCCGCTAAAATGCGATAGGTCAGCCTAGGGGAGAGAGAGAGAGAAGGAGGGAGGGAGGGAGGCCGTCCTTGTTAGCATGCTCCTTATGTCCGTCCCCGTCGCGTTGAGACGAGAGGTTTCAGATCAAGATGATTGGTAGCCGGGGGGGGGGGGGGGGGAGGGTAAAGCGAGGAAGACAGAAAAGAAGCCGGCGAGCAGCACGGAGCTTAATTTTTCAAAGCCCTTTTTTTTTCTCCGCCGGGAACGGTGCAGGAGCACCTGCTTTTTAAATTCCCTTCCGGTTGATGAAAAGGCTTTGGTAGTGCGGGTGGAGGGAGAGGAGGAGAGGAGAAGGAGGAGGAGGCCAGGGGACGGGGGGCAGAGGGCGAGGGGCAGTGGGGGTGGCTGCGAGGCGCCTGTCTCCTCGGGTACGGGCAGGGACGGGGGGGGACGGGGGGGGGGGCTGAGACAGGGCAACGGCGGAGAGAGATTCGGAGGGGTGGGGTGGGGGGGCGCGGTGGCGGGAAGGGAGGGGGGGGGGGGGTTGCAGAGTGAATGCGGGCCACAGGGCGCTGGAGGGGGGCCAAGCCCACTAAGCCCCTGGCAGCTCGTTAGCCTCTGTGTTACTGACCTGATAGACCCCCCCCCCCCCCCCCACTCCGCCTCGCTCTCCACCCTGCCTCGCCCTACGCCGTGCCAGGAACATCTGCAGCGCCGCCTGCCGCCTCCAGGGGCAGCGCAGAGACCGGGAGAGAAACGCAGGGCGGTCCTCCCACGTGGCTCAGTCATAATGGACATGCATCGATGGTGATAGAGCCAAAATCTATTTAGCTCCATGTAGCAGCTCTGTAGCATGTTCATGGAGTCAGTGCAGGTGAACTGTTTATGCCTAGTATGTGTGTGTGCGTGTGTGCGTGCGCGCGTCTCGCCTACATCTGTGCGCCAGGTTTTTATCACGTTTCAAATTCCCGCTTCCATTTTTAAAAGGCCTCGCAGCATCTGTTTAGGGGCTCATTTTGTTCTTCTATAACATGCGGGACAACTCGCACCTCCCCTCCAGCTCCCCCTCCGACATCTGGTCTGCGCTCCTTCAAACACCGTGTTTAGAGCAGCTCTTCTGTCTTCGCCTGGTTTAAATGGGTATTTAGGCCCTCTAAGCGTTTTTTTTCATCCGATATTCATCGCCTCCCTCCCATTCACGCATATAATTCCTTTTCACCAAAATTCCCTTATGAAGTTTTCTTTACTTTTATTGTTTATTTCCCTGTTTTATTTGTGGTTTATTGCTTTTTTAACGTAGTCCAAGGCAGCGGGTTCGAGTTCCAGGCTGCGTGCGTTTCAGAGCTCCGGTATATTCAAGCTGGAGATTCCTTAATAACAACCAGCGCTCTCTGGAGTGTCGTTGGCGCTAATGTCCAATAAGCCTCCCTAGAATTTTCTTCTTGGCTTTGCCAAGATGGCCGCTCATTGATCCTCTCTCTCTCTCTCTCTCTCTCTCTCTCCCTCCCTCATCTCTCGGTATCTGCCAGCACCACAGGGTCACACAGTCCAGTTAGAGATATTACAGACACAATAACTCAAGCTAATTGACTGGGGATGGGAAATATTTCTGCCTGTCTGAGTGACTGAGGTGACTAGGGGATGGATTGTGACATTAGTAACGAGAAAATTGCTCCTGTCTTGGCTCAGTAGAGCCCTCCCTAGTCTCAGCTGTATTTTCTTTGTCTGGTTGGTCAAAGACAAGGTTATATTGTTACCCAGTTCCCTTTTGTGCTGTGTTTTGTTGTTAGCATCATGGCTAATGCTAACCACGTCTTCTTCTTTGTCTTTTTTTCCTCTCTAGCTACATCTAATGGCACCATGGAGGGCATAGACAACCAGGAAGGAGGAGTGTGCAAGACCAAGTCCATGAAGATACTCATGAAAGTTGGACAAAGTGAGCATTGTCTTAAATCTCGTGTGTGTGTTTATGTAAGCAATGGTGGCATAGGGCAGCCTTGAATAGGCGGTCTCATGCAAAGTATTAGTGCATGTTGCAAGTAAGGTCTTGTAAAGGTTACGAAGCATTCTGCTTGACATCCAGGGCACAGAGTGGTATGTAATCTAGCAGAAACATAATGGATCAGAGCACACACACACACACGCACACACACACACACACACACACACACACACACACACACACACACACACACACACACGAACACACACACGCACACACACACACATCTGCCCTCTGCAGCGACGGCACCCTGCGCCTGCCGTTAATTAATGGCTCTGATTATTCATAAATCAGATGCTCGCCACCCAGTGTTTTTTTTCTTCTCGAGGTCGCTCCCTCTCGCACACACAGCCGCGGCACGACAGAGAGCCACTGAAGGTCAGGGAATTAATCAGGAGCGCCGTGCTTTCATTAAGAGCGGGCTACGTGCGACATACACACACACACGTTCACACCCGCCAAACGCCCGCGTGGATCGCTATCGATCATCCGTATCCATTGTGTCTGATCACACCTGCTTCGCCTGTGCGTTTTCCAGATCCCTCCGACCCCATTTCACCCAAAGACTACCCCACCAGATACCCCCCAAAGCATCCTGAGGCGGGGGGCAAGGACTCCTTCAAACCAAACGAAGTTCTGGAGAAGCACGGTAAGAGACACAGCATCCTTAAGAACCACAGAATGCCAAGGGGGGACTTGTCAAAAAAGCCGTTGTCGTAGACTTATCAAAAAGCCGTTGCCGTTGTTAGCTAAAAGATATGGCAACAAGTGAGAGTGTGTGTGTGTGTGTGTGTGTGTGTGTGTGTATGTGCATGCGTGCTTGTGCGCGCAGGTGTGTGAGTGCCGGAATGAAAGTTCAGCGATACATCAGCAGGTAATTGAAAGTTCCCCCATAAAACTGATACACATCTACTGGCTCTCAGTGCCATAGTAACGATATCTGCACGCCCCCAGCCACCCCCCTCCCCAGCGCCACAGTGACATTTTAAGGGAAACGAGCCAATCACTATCCGCCATCTTTTAGTGGTTCGCCCAGGCAGGTTCGCACAGGCACACGCTTGTTCTCCACACGCACGCACATGCACACACGCACACACACGCGGACACGCACACACACGCGGACACGCACGCACACACACACACACACACACACACACACACACACACACACACACACACTGCAGACTGTTCTTATCTGTCCTATTAAATTGCAGTTAAAAATCTCAGACCCGCAATTTCCGCAATTAACTTTGTTTTTGGAAACAAAAAAAAGAGAGCAAGAGAGAGAGAGACATAACAGGCTGACCTATATAAACCTTATGGCCCAGCTGTCCTGGTTCCGTGCAGGGCAAGGTTGTTTTTTTTTCTCTCCGAACCCACGCTTCTATTTTCGCACTCAAATCACGCCATTCTGCTAGCGCGCCTAAATCCTGGCTGGCACCCCACCCTGCCGACCTCAGCATCTTCTTCTTCCCCCCTCCCTCCCCTCCTCCTCCTCTCCTCTTTTTTCCCTCCTCATCCCTCCTTCCTGGCGGAGCGAGAGCATATGGGTGTCAGAGGGCTCGGAGCGGAGTGTGAGAGGCTCGCTAATCCCCCTGTAGAACAAGGGAAGGGGGTCTGAGTCAGGCCTGCTGCCATCATCCCTTCCTCGCCCTCATCCCTCCTGGTATCAACACATCCAGGCCCGCAGGGAGACCAGCCAGACAGGGACACACAGTGATCCCGCCTGCCCAGGGAGGAGGCTTGTATCCTGGGGGAGGACGGGGGACCTGCCCTTGAGGACTGTACGTCCTCAGCTTGAGTCATAGCTCGGAGGCAGAGAAGAAATGCCTGGATAATTGATGCTCTCGCGTGTTCTGAGGATGCAAAGGCCTTTCGGCGTACTTAGTTTGATATTGAGACTTTATTTCAGTGGATAAGTGCTGCTTACACCGAAGAGCTATTCTGTCAAATCTGCCTTGGCCTGGGGTTTCTTCCGCGTTACGGGAGGACTCAAAGGTCAAGGCGATCTCCCACTGCGAATACCATAGCGAGATGAATACATGGACCTTGACCTAAAATAAAAATACAAAAAAAAGCTCCTTGAAAGCGGCCTTCAATGAGGCCATTGTACTCTTCTCTGCTTGCCTCACACCTTCACGATGAAAAGATTGCACCGGGTGAGGGAACAAAAAAGAATAAGCAGAGAGTGAACAGACAAAAGAGTGGAGGAATAGAAATGAAAGGAGAGTTCTGTGCCGTGAAAGGAGAGGCTGTTCTCCCCTCTCAAGCCCTCCGAACTACCGTCTTTGTGATTTGTTGTGTAGGATTTTCGAGCATTTTTCACTCACTCACTCATTCACTCACTCCCTTCTTCTTCTTCTTCTTCTTCTTCTTCTTCTTCTTCTCAGGTCCGTCTTACCGGGAGGGCGAGACGGACGGCACCGGCACCGGGAAGTCCTCCAAGTTCATCGGATCCGAGGTGGCCCTGTTCGCCGGCATCGCCTCCGGCAGCGTCATCTTCATCATCATCATCATCATGCTGGTGCTGCTGCTGCTGAAGTACCGGCGACGGCACAGGAAGCACTCGCCGCAGCACGCCACCACGCTCTCCCTCAGCACGCTGGCCACGCCCAAGAGGGGCGGAGGCGGCGGCGGCGGCAACAACAACGGCTCGGAGCCCAGTGACATCATCATTCCGCTCAGGACTGCAGACAGCGTCTTCTGCCCGCACTACGAGAAGGTGAGCGGGGACTACGGCCACCCGGTCTACATCGTGCAGGAGATGCCCCCCCAGAGCCCCGCCAACATCTACTACAAAGTCTGAACTGGAAAACAAACAAACAAACAACAACACGCAGACACACAACAAAAAACACTCCCGCCCCATCCCTCCTCCCCTATCGGCAGGGCGGGTACGGAGAGGTTGGCACCGCTCCATGATTGCCTGTGAACGCTCTCTCTCTCTCTCTCTCTCTCTCTCTCTCTCTCTCTCTCTCTCACTCTCTCATTCCCCCCCCCCCCCTCTCTCTCTCTCTCTCTCTCTCCACCCCCTCCTCTCTTACATATTCATTGTTGTTCAGTTGTCCGTTCTTGATTTTGTACACAGACTTTACAATTCTTACTAAGTATGGGGTGGACTGGGGGGTGCGTGGGGGAGGGGGGGGGGGGGGGGGGCAGGGGGGCAGGACTGTTGCTGATCTCTGGGAGGGGGGGTGGGGGTGGGGGGGGGTTACTGCTAGAGATCGGGAGCGCGGGTGAGGGGGCCGATTCCTCTCTTCTCCTGTTCGCTCCCTCTCTCTCTGGACACGCTGGCGACGGATGGACAGATCAGACGTGCAGATTTACAAGGTCACAGAGAAAAGGAGGACGAGGGGGAGTTGATCCTTTCTTTCTCAATACTCTGCCCCCCACCCCACCCCCCCTCCCTCCCCACACAAAAGAGACTACTGCTTGAAAAGAGAGCAAGAGAGACAAAGGAGGGGAAAAGAGAGGAGGAGGAGGAGAGGATGAAGAGGGAACGGGCGAGCCATGAACTCCAAAAATGGCGGCTCTTTATCTCACTGGCAAGGGACACGATGTGGAGTAAGAGTCAGAAGAACAAGAAAGAAAGAAAAAACAAGAGGGATTCAAATATGATCCACTCTGGGACTTTCCTGACTGACTCACGGACATCACCCTAGCACCTACACTCTCACCCTTACACAAAACACACGCACACGCACACACACACGCACACGCACACACACACACACACACGCACACGCACACACACACGCACACACACTCACACACGCTCATTGTGAACTGTTTGTCCAATGCATATTTCCTCATTGTCAAGATCTTTTTACTTTTCAGCATAACAATTATCACGGTTGTTACTTGAAGGTTTGGTAAAAAAACAAAAACAATGAAACAATGATTGCTTTTTTGTATTTTGTCACATTGTCAGTTGTTTAATCATCCATTTCTGGCTTTCATTCCTGGTATGGTTTCGCTCGCAGATAGAGTTGTTTAGTGACGTGGTATCGTCAGAGCTCTTGTCGTACTGGTGTATTTGACGTTCAGACACATGTGATTCACACGCTGCACCCCATTGGCTTAGAGCAGAGAGAGTGAGACAGTGAGAGGTCAGGGATTGGACGACGAGGGTTTTGTATTCCACGGCATGTTCACCCCCCTGTGGAGTCAAGGCTGCCCAGGTGGCTTGTGGGTAGGGTGGAGGATCTCCATGATCATTGTAGAGCAGCACTTTTATCTCCTTGGTTCCTCCACTCACCCACCCAACCAACAGGGTCGGAGTGAGAGTCAGTGGCAGTGTGGAGCTCAACAGGAGCTAGGAGAGCAGCTGCACTATTGCAGCCAACATATGTAAAAGGTTAAAGGAAAGTTGGAAGGGTTGTTACGCAGATGGGCATTTTAAGATGTAGGCAAATTGTAAGCAAATTGTGTCGGCAATATTAAACTGCCGTTTCAGAGGGAAGAGGCAAAGTCAATCTGCTCTGGTCGGGTGGCTGCAACAGTTCTAGGTACTGTATAATCTGCTCCCCCAGGGGTCAAAAGGTCACTGAAGACACCCCCCCCCCCCCCAAAAAAAAAAAGCAAAACAAAAGGTGGATAGATTGGTGCTCTCCTACTCACGTTTAAAAAGCACAGGGACATCAACGCGCATTGTCACTGTCTCTCAATCATTCTTAGCATTTCCTTATTGTGAGTTCTTGATTCTTTTAATATCTTTTTTTTTTTTTTTTTTACAAAATAGATGTACATTTAAAGGAGGACATGAAAAACACAAAAAGACAACAAAAAAAACAATGACGATAAAGCAGAATTTATTTATGATAGCCACATAGAGCGCAGGTGTTGTCAGGCGGTTTTGAGAAGTAATGTTAATATATTATGGTATAAGTGCACATTATGCAAGCTAGGTTTTCGATTATTCGATATCTTTGTTATTACCCATAATGCCCTGCATTTTCCCACCCAAACGGCTGCCTTTTTCCACATCCACAGTGCGAGGGCCTGGGAAGGAGAGGAGAGAGGCAGGGCAGCCTAGACAAATGCCCCAATTGGGAGTGGAGTTTATCTAACCCAAAATAACTCAAACTGGGGGACACTGGGTAGACCACCCGTGTCTCCCACACTCACTGTAGCATCTCCCAAAGGATGATGGGAAGATTCCCACGATTACCCTGCAACTCCTGCCCCGTCACCACGTGGTCATGTTTTATCTGTGTCTGAGTATGTGCTGGTGTGTGTGAGGGTGTGTGTGTGTGTGTGTGTGTGTGTGTGTGTACTTCCTCTTGAACAAGTCCAGTGAAAGACAGCTATGTTTTTGTTTCACTCCCATTTAAACACTGGCTTAAGATAATGAGAACTCGATTGTGACTTAGGCCACGCCCAAACATCATTACTGACATCGTCATTCGCTCATTAAGAACATCAATTTCACCGAAAAAGCCAAGCCTTGTATGATCTGAGGTTTGTGCCTCTAAGAGGCTACAAAATCTGCAAATATGCAATTTTTATTTATTTTTTTAAACAATTGAGAAAAACGTACACCTATGGAAAGTGTTCTTAACCACTGAAAGATGTAACAACAAACAAAACAACTCAACTCCAACACTAGGAACGTCACACGAGCCTGCTGTTAGTTTTTTTTTTTCATTTGTAGTTTTATTTCATCCTTTGATTTTCTTTTATTTGTTTGACTGTGTGCCGCAGTTCAAGGTAAACTGTGAAAGAAGAAATCATTTGAAAATGAATTGCCTGGGCAGTTATGTAAGAAAAAGTGAAAACCACACCACAGAACACAAACCAATTGCTGTTTAGTTGCTGTCTGACTGCGGCAGAATATGACAATCTTATTAGTTTCTTTAAATCTGGTGTCTTTATCCTAGCCAGCATACAACTAACATTCCCCCAATGTTGCTATCGCTTCTGTCTTGATCAATTGGAAACCAGCAATGTTGTGAGAATGTCAGCAAACCGGCCAGGAAAAGTACTTCAGGCTACTGTAAAATGCCTTGCTCGTATGGTCAGCCCTCGGTCACCTGACTCAGTAATTTTGCACCGTTCTTCTGTAGGTAAGAAACTGTAAATACATTAATGTTTGTATTGTATATGGATCCTGGATTTATGATAGCCTTATTCACCTTTTTAGGAAAGTAAATGGAAAAAGATACCGAGAAAAACAAAACACTTCAGTAAAAGAGAGCATACTAGTTTTTTTTGGTAAATAGCTTGTGTAAATATTGACCAGAACCCAATAAAACATTTTTTATAAACTCTTAAAGTAAGATGTTTTGTATAAAATTTGAATTTTTTGCTATGTATTTTAGCTAGCGCTCGTTGGAAAGCCTGTGTCCTCCCACTCCCTCCCCTTTTGCACTGTTTCCATAGAAATTTGGTTTTAAAAAAGAAATTTGAGAGGAAAAAGTTGCCAAACCGACTGCTGCATATTTGTGCCATAAGTGTGTACCATAAATATTTATTGAATTAGTTTTTTTTTTGTTCTGTTTTTGATTTGATTTCTGTCCAGTTTGTAAGTAACACAGTATTATTATTGCGTTGTCTGTTTGACTCCCCTGGTTTCTTTATTCTGGTCTGGTTTCCAGGTGGCTGTAGCCCCACCCCCTGCAGTTTGAGATGGCCAGGCCGTGAAATGGTTAAAACATTCAAAAACAAATGAAACGAAAGTGAGGAAAAATGACACACATTCCACCAGTCTGTTACGAACTGAAAATGTTTTTCAATAAAATGTTTTTCCTATGGACATGCCGTCTGTCTGTGTTGATTTGAGCTGCTGCATTATTTACATCTAAAGTGTGTCTATCTAGTATCCGTGTGTTGTCATCACAGTGTTGCTATCAGGTGAAAACCTCTTGTCTCCAAAATGCCAAGTTTTCAGAATGTTAAAAAGAACATTCTAATTTCAATGTTTTTGAACATAAAATCCCATATGATGTTTGTGGGACCAATTACACATGTAATTGGTCCCAGGGCTGGGAGGGGATCAGAGGTTGTAAAGGGTTGTCCCAGCTTTCAATTGCTGTAACAAAAAAACTCACAAAAAAACATCCAAAATGGAGTTAAGTGGTTTTCATCTGACAACGACAATTAGAAAGCTTCATAAACACTAGGGACACAGGCTATTCAGAGTCTACGTGTAAATGCTGACCTAAAGGATCGGACACTAACACATGTAATGTAGCCAGACATAACCAGACGTAAAACCGTTCTTGTATACTGAAACCCAGTCAGTGTATGCATACTGTAAATCCTAACATTTCCACACGTTAGCGTGCAGCAGCGCTAGCTCTGTGTTTCGGCAACGTGTCTAGAGAAGGTGTGGTCCGCTCTCGGTCCAGGGTGGTCTGCCGTGCTGCGGCCAGGGTTGATGATGTCATGGCTGGGCGGTGATTACGGGGCCCTCTCTCCTCTCGATGTGGAACCGGCCCAGCTAGCAGCCCAGCCTGCCAGCCAATCCTGGACTGAATCAGCCAGTCTGGCTCCAGATCACTATGAAGCAGCCAGCCTGCCCTCTGTCTGGATAACCTCAACCACTGTCCTGAGACAGTTTTGGGGTAGACATGTTACTGTAGGTGAGTAATGGCTTAGTATATGAGCCAGCCACTATCCATATCTGTCCATGCTACCAGCTAGCAGCCTGAGTCTGGGTCCACAGGCGCGGCCTTATTGTGGGTCTTAGTTCGATGTGCAGCCATTACCATGAGTCTAATTGTACTCCACACTTCCGTAATCTTCTCATGTAGTTGTACACAATACCATGGCATGGGGTGTGTGTACTAGTATTAATGCCTGCTACAAAATATATTGGAAAAGTGCAAGCTTGTTTAATCAGTTAAAACCTTGACGGCTTCAGAAAGTTATCTTGTTCTTGGCGACACAAGAAACAGAAAACTTCATTTCGTCACATGGTTGGTTTCCTTAATGTTTCTATAAAAAAAAAATCCAGAGAAGAAAGATGGAGAGGGAAAAAAAAGTAGAAAGAAAATGATCGCACCGGCATGATGGTTCATCATTATCTCTGAACACTTTGATTTGAGAGAGAGGAAGAACTTTCAGATGTTTTCATATTTAATGTTTCCTCTTTTATCTCTCTGCACTCCCTCTTTAAAAGCGCGGGCGCCACGGAGAGCTGCGGAGAGGCGGTGAGGCGTTGCAAGTGTTTAATAGCTTTTTCATTGGAGGAGACTGAGGAGTTTATCACAGGGGAAAGAGGCGTGTTTAGGCCCTAACTTCGCTCTCCCTGTGTCTGTAATTTTACTCTATTAAGCGGTGGAGGGCCAGTCCCTCATACGCCCAAGACAGGCCTGTGGTGTGTCACTGTTGATTATGTATCTGGCAAAGGACAAGCGTGAGGAGTCTACCATGTTCTATCTCTTTATGGTGGACTACAGGCGCCTTGTTCTTGAGGATGCTGTTCTTGGGGATGCTGTGTGTGTGTGTTTCTTATGAATCAGCTATCCTTGGGGAACCTAGAGGATTTTTTTCCCTTTCTGTTTGTCAGACATCCAAGGTTGGGGTGGGGGGGGGGTGTAAAAACTACACATGGAGACCTTTTTGGAGACACCTTGAAGGTTCTGTTCCCAGTGAAGAGTTTGTTTCAAAAGCCCAGTTAGGCCACAACCATCCAACATGTTGAGGAATACACACAATAATGTCCAAGGCTTATTTCCATTGTGGTCCTTATCTACCACAGCAACTGTAACGTATTACAGAGATAAGGTTGACTATTTGTGTTGTGCTATTTTTAAGTTACCTAGGGAACCATAGACTTGACAGGGAGCAAAACATCCAAATCCATATTTATTTACCATCAATTAGCCTCATCTCCCAACTCCTTCCCACAAACAATAGATGTGTCTCAAAATTGAGGAGTATTTTCAAATGTTGTTTACAAAAGTGGAGCCAAAGGAGTGGCTGGTATGAAACCAACTGGCACGTCAACTAAAGTTCTAAGCTGTGCCAACCCGCTCTGAATTCCTACTTAGTCTGACGCGGCAGAACCGCTGCATCCGAACTAAGTGTAGCTTAACTGACTCGGCTTGTGTCTCCCAGCGAAAGGGCCCCCGGCAATTCACACTTCTCTCTATTTCACATCATTTCAAGCAAGCAAACACATAGCATTATCACCAGGCCTCAGCGTCTCTGGGATATTCACATCATTTCCCCTGAATGAGTCATCCGAGGAGTCTTCCATTCCGGTAAGAATATTCACGAGTGAGACGCGAATTTGTCCACGTCACCGTGACGACTTTGTTGATCCCTGACCCTGAGGCTGTAACCTCCAGACATCGTTCTTGCAGTATTCACACAGAGTCTCAGGGACAGTTGATTTGGGGTGTGTTTCGTAGGGACATCCAAGGTGAGCCATCTGTGGTGACCTGTTGCCAGGTTGCTGTTAGCCAACGCCTTCTAGTGCCGAGGCCAAACCTTTTTTTTTTTTTTGCAAACACAGCTGGTGATGTTTTTTTTGTTTTTCTCTCAGCAAATCTCCCTTATCCAGTTTGTCTGCTGCGGTATGATACATGTCCAGCCCCACCCTGGGTTATTGTGTAAAAGTATGGAAGGCGTAGTTTTTTTTTGGGTGGATGTGGGTATTAAAGGCAGAAGGGATGGTTTCTCGGATGTGTCGTTTTTCACTGTCCTCACTTCCTCCTCTCATTTCCTCTGTCGGTCTTCCTTCCATCCCCCACACCTCTGAGTCAGTCTGTCGTTACTCTCGCCTTGCTTGTTACTCTTCTCCCCGTCTATATTCTTGAATTGTCATTCTCCTCTTTCAGTTTCTGTGCTGTTAGTCATACAAATCCAATCTCACCACCCGCCATTTGTCACAGCGAAACTCCATTTTCAAGCAAGCACACCCAGCTATACCAGTAATTGGATGGGAATCCGGAGACTCTGTTGTGTAGCTAGTCCCGCAGTCAGCAGTGCCCATTAGCATACAGCTCTTCTCTTAGCGCACACTGGCTTTAATCAGTGTGAGCTCTGCTAGCGTTAGCTGCTAACCGCTAACTCACTTGTCATCTCCACTCAGTTTGAAATAGAGCCCCGAGTATGAAACATCTGACATTTCAAATTGTGTGTGTGTGTGTGTGTGTGTATGTGTGTGTGCCCAGGGACGCTGCCAGGGATTTTGGGCCCCATGAAAAGATATGACATTGGGCCCCACCAGTGGTATAGGTTCGATTTGAACAATGGGGGGGGGGGGGGGGGGGTGTCGGGGGGTCCTCCCCCAATACATTTTGAGGTCACACTGAATTTCCTGCATTCTGGTGATTTTTTATGCACCAATTTGAGACTTTTCTGCATCAGTTTACGGTGGAAATGGGTTTATTTAAAAGAAAATTCAGGCACCAGGTGAAAATCCAAAATATAATGGAATGCATAAGGCTCTACGGCATTTTGTAGGCCTATTGCTTTCATATATTTATTCTCCTGTAGCCTAGCCTACCTTTCTCCCTGATGAGTCAATAGCCTAGGTATGAATCGTAGCCATGGCAGCGAGTCTAGCCAGCCAGCTTGGCCATAGGCTAAAGTTAGGGCAATGTTACCAGTTAAAGTTAGGGCAATTACTATGTTGGCTAACTATTGCTAACCATAAAGTCACTAGCTTATGAAAATCTCAGCCAGTCGCAAACCATCAAACCTGCCATACAAAAACGTTTTTGGAAGCCAGATTTTTCGTTGGGAAGCTGAGACATATGCTCCACACCAACATTCCTCACTCCCAATTCACTGCTTGCAAACCATTTAATGTAAATAGAGGGGGGGGGGGGGGGCAATTGGCTCTCTGTGTGTTTACTTTTTGCCAAAAACAAGACAAGAATAATAAACCGTTACTTTTATCAGCAGCCTACATTGTAAAATAACGTCTATTTATGATGATGATATTGAAAAAAAGTGTACCTAATGTTCAAATATTTTTTTAGGGCCCCTGTCAGTCACACGGCCTTAGAATCATCCCCACATGGCGCCACTATATGTGCCTCTACTTAAACAATAGAGGCCTCTTCCTCCTTGACACTGTCTTCAACTGCAACATACAAACATGCTGCTGTCAATATCAGATGTCAGCGTCAATCATAACAGTCTGACACCCTGCACTTGGTCACCCCATGCGGTCAATGAGGAGCCCCAGGAGCTGCCAGTCATTTTGTCGTCGTGACAATACCTCTTCTCTGAGTTTCTTTGACATCCTCTGCTATCTTTGTCAGCGTAGACAGACTGACATCATTAGATCCACCTGAGCCCATCTTAACGAACCCCCAAGGAGACGAAGGGTTTGAAGATCAGTCAGTCCCTAATCTGGACCTGCCACCTATGATGTAGCCACAGTAACACTGCCCCCAACCCACACACACACGCACGCATGCACACACACACACACACACACACACACACACACAAAACACACACACACACATGGGATGATGACTTATCACCACACACACATACACACACACAAACAAATATATGGGATGATGACTTATGATCACACTCACAAACACGCACACACCAAAGTTTAGACCTCTTCCACTTCAACTATGTACACACACACACACGCACACACACACACACACACACACACACACACCAAGGTTATAATAGTTTTGCTTTTTTCATTAGTTTTTATTTTTATATCGTTTTAACTTTTTGTTTTCAATTTCAGTTTAGTTTTGATTAGTTTTAAAGCAAGTTTGCTAGTTTAGTTTAGTTTTAATTTTTTGAAAATGCTTAGTTTTAGTTTCGTTTTTATTAGTTTCAGTATTAGTTTTAGTTTATTTTTCTTCTGCGCTAGCCTTGTGAGACCATCCTGATCTTGTGAGCTCATGTTGTTTCACTCTGTGTAAAACAAACCATCTGGCGCACGTCAGGTTACTTCTGTGCAGTGACAGCTAAAAAATATGTATTTCATAACCACCCAAAAGACTAGGCTTACGTATGAAATGAAAAAGACTAAAACTAATTTTCTCTATAATTGTAGTTTATTTTAGTTAGTTTTTTAAACACACAATACAGTTTTAGTTAGTTATCGTTTTGTAAAGCGTAGTTTTTATTTTTATTTCAGTTAACTAATTTTTTTTTTCACACCTAGTTTCAGTTTTTTTGTTAGTTTCCGTTAACTATAATAACCTTGACACACACACAGGCACTTCCCCAATCACGCCCAGCCCCTAATGCGAATATAGGGGTGTTTTTCATCTGTGCTATCAGCTGCCAGTGTCATTGTTATTTTCTAATGCTCAACAGGGCGTCAATAAATCAGAGTGGTTGAGATCCACATCCATCCTGCGGTTTGGTTTGAACCCACAAATTGACAAGGTGTTTCAATTTCATTTGCATTGTTTTAATGGCAGGCAAAAGAGATTTTGCATATATGAATATAAATGGCCAAATTAGCCATTGTGCCCGTGTGATTAGAAAGCATTAATGGTAGGTTGGCGCTCTGTGACAAAGGAGAGGGACGAGGTGACGGCGAAATAACGGGCCGCCGCTTTTTCCCATGATGCTCCTCTAGGATCATATCTGCTGATCCGTGTGATGGGCTGATGATGAGACTTCCACGGAAGGAGAGATAGAGAGAGAGAGGGGACTGATGGGTAAGGAATGTATTTTCCCCGGCGTTGTGATGCAGTGCTGATCATAGCCGCTGCGACAGCAGGCTACTACGCTGGGATAATGAGCCGGGGACGGGTGATGATGTGTGAGGAGAGAGAGGGAGGAGGGAGGAGGAGGAGGAGGAGGGAGGAGGGAGGAGAGAGAGGGAGGAGGGGGAAGGAGGAGGGAGGAGGGAGGGGGAGGAGGGGGAGGGAGGGAAAGGGAGGAGGGCAAGGGAGGGAGGAGGGGGGGAGGAGGGAGGAGGGAGGGGGAGGAGGGGGAGGGAGGAAGAGGGAGGGAGGGAGGAGTTGATGTGTGATAAAGAGAGGAAAAGAGAGAGAGAGATGTGAGACAGAAATAGCGAGACGGAATGCAGAAAGTGTGTGAAAGAAATAGGGGTTGAGGTTGTGTGTGTGTGTGTGTGTGTGTGTGTGTGTGTGTGTGTGTGTGTGTGTGTGTGTGTGTGTGCGTAAAATCGAGAGGGAGTGAGCAAAATATATTGTTTTATGTTTTGGGAGAAGCGAGGTGTGAATGTGACTTTAACTGAGCGGTGGAGGAGGAGGAGGAGAGGGAGGAGAGGAGGAGGAGGAGAGGGAAGAGAGGAGGAGGAGGAAGAGAAGGAGGAGGAGGTCTAGGAGGGAGCAAAGAGAGGACAAGTGCGCTGATGGTTGGTTGGGGGCTGGTTTCTTTATGTGCGGTATCTTGCGTGCATTCATAATGTATGAATAACTTTACATGCCGAACCCTCCGTAGCGCTGGAGGCTAAATCCTCACTGACATGTGCTGCAGAAAGTACTGCCATGAAATATTACATGGCCCCACATCAAATATATATATATATATATATATATAAAAGTATATATACCACGGTAAAGGCAGGTTCCCATAAACTTAGAGGCCGTTCAGGGTTAATGTTAGGGTTGGTTAAGGTTAGGGTTGGTTAATGTTAGGGTTGGTTAAGGTTCGGGTTGGTTAAGGTTAGGGTTGGCTAATGTTTGGGTTGGTTAAGGTTAGGGTTGGTTAAGGTTAGGGTTGGTTAAGGTTAGGGTTGGTTAAGGTTAGGGTTGGTTAGGGTTAGGGTTGGTTTATATACCACCCTCAACACAACATTGTGTTTTCCATTGTCTCCAATTGGGGTCAAGGCTGCGTCCACGTCATTCTCTCCTCTCTCTTCCATTGCGGTATAATGGTGAAGCAACGTTGTCGGGCCGTTGCTATAATGCTACCTAAACATTTTTGCAGATATCGTTAAGAACGCTGTGTGGAAATGGAGCAACGCTGTAAACTGCTATTGTGAGCTGTCTGGTTGTAACTGAGGACTGTACTTGACAGGGTTCAGACGCGCCTGGGTGAAATCCAGCATTGATCCTCTACTCTCTGCTCTACTCTGTTCACCAGACCAGCCCTGCCACTCACCCTGCGGAAATCTATGCCTCTCACACACCCACACACACTCCCGCCGAGCCAATGTCCCAGGGAACCCGCGCAATGAAGAGCAACGATTGCTGTGTGTGTGTGTGTGTGTGTGTGTGTGCCCGTGTTAACCGGCAGACACACAGACAGACAGAGACAGACTGATTGGCTTCCCTTCTAAGGAGCTGACCTTCGCTCATTGGACAGTTCCACCTGCCAATCGGCGTGGGTGGGAGGAGCTAACCCCGTGCCCTGAGTACATGCTCCATTGTAACACCACACCCTTCCAAGAGAGCAAGCTATGCAAAGTGTCGAGTGTCTTTTCTGTTCTGGGCAGGTTTGGCAGGGAGGAAATGTTACCTGTTTGGGTATCTGTTATGCGGCCAAACAAAGTCCTCATTCAGGTAACAGAACCATGTACCTAACCATGCCCAGTCATCATTGTTGTCCCTTCTCAGTCAAGGTTTTCTGGAACCTTCACATTCTTTTTTCGTTCTTTTTTTCTTGCTCAAGCCCAGTATTAACCCCAAATTGCATCCATATGCACAACCGGGGGACAAAGAGTAAGCAGGCCTTCCCACAACAATGTGTCGATTAGCATAATCTAGTGTGCTAATGCTGGGTTTCTCAGAACCCCAAAATCGAATCACCGCGGGAGTCACTCGAACCAGAACCGCAGAACAAACGGCCTCCCGCTGTCGTCTCGACTGCCAGGGAAGTCTCGCAACGAGCGACGTCGTTTGTCACCACCAGACACATTCGCGGGAACTTAGCTCAATATACCCGGCTCTAGACATGAATTTAAATCCATTCCCATGGATATTCAGTGGCATCCATTTGTACAGGCTCGTGATATCCATAAATATGTATCAGAGACGGTGTGCGGGACCAGAGGAAGGACCTTATCCAGATCATAACTCACATCATGGCAGCGATGAACAGAGAGCTGTTCTGTCTCATTCTTATGTATTCAGTCACTGACATGGATGAGTGATGGCTGTGAAAACAGCAGGGTGGTATAAGGTCTCCTGGATGGAGGGTCTTATGAATACAGCAGGGTGGAGTATATATATATATCTATATATATATATAGGATCTCCTGGATGGAGTGTCTTATGAATACAGCAGGGTGGAGTACAGTATAGGGTCTCCTGGATGGAGTGTCTTATGAATACAGCAGGGTGGAGTACAGTATAGGGTCTCCTGGATGGAGTGTCTTATGAATACAGCAGGGTGGAGTACAGTATAGGGTCTCCTGGATGGAGTGTTTTATGACTATAGTATATACTGTATATAGGGTGTCTTGGATGGAGCGTCTTATGAATACAGCAGGGTGGAGCCCCCATGCCTCTCCCTGTGGACTCTCTCTCTCTCTCTCTCTCTCTCTCTCACACACACTCTCTTGCTCTCTCTCTCACAGAATGGTTGGTGGATGAGTCCTAGGGGTGGGGTGAGTGTGTATGTGTGTGTGTGTGTGTGTGTGTGTGTGTGTGTGTGTGTGTGTGAGAGAGATGTGTGTTTAAGAATGGGTGTGTATTTCGGGGCAGGGTGTCTGGGCAGGGATGAGAGAAACAGTAGGAGAGACAGGGAAAGAGAGAAAGAGAGAGAGAAGGAAGCAAAAGAGGAGAGCGATGGAGGAGAGAGGAACAATGTGTGGCCTGTGCTCAGAGGCTGGGCTGGAAGCAGAGATAGCATCGCCGCCCCGGTCAAAGACCCAGTCTGTCTCCTGGTACTCTCAGAAGCACAGCCAACACAGACAGAGAGAGAGAGAGGGGGGGGGGGGCACGAGGGAGTAGAGAGAGAGAGGGAGGGAGATGAAAGAGAGATGGATCGAGGACAAGGAGAGAGAGGTGTAGAAAGAGAGGGGGAGGGAGGTGTTGAGGGAATACAGCACAGAGACAGACAGACGGACAGACAGATGGACAGACGGACACAGACAGACAGACAGACGGACAGACACAGACAGACAGACAGACAGACAGACACACACAGACAGACAGACAGACAGACAGACAGACAGACGCCAATTCACTTATAAGTTGATCTGCAAAACGACAAGTGAGCAGAAGACGGGCGGGAAACAGCATGAAAGAGAGGAAAGAGAACAAAGACAACAAAAGACTGCAATCTGCAAATAAGCGAGTAAAAGCATGATCGCCCGTGTTTTAGCTTCCAAAAGACAAAGACCTGTCTGTGTACAAGGCAAGATACTCCGCCGATAC
>NC_140242.1:20722454-20724954 GCF_949987555.1 Borostomias antarcticus
AAAAGAAATAAACAAAATTCAAAGAAAAATGTCCTTATACATTAAAAGAAAAAAGTCCTTAAAGAGCTTGAAGCTCTCTCCATCTTTTTCTAGTTCTTGAAAGGATTCAATCAAGACGTGTGGAACGGACTCAAGATTTCAGGCTTTTCTTTTTCAGTTTGTCATGGTTTTGCCCCAGTGGCTGAAAAAAAAGGCATGACTGTAAGTTTAAGCTGGTGTGCCGTCTCAAAGCAGAACCACCTGTTTTCAATGGAGTTAGATACTGGCTCCTATACTGCAATCACTGCATGTATGCCCACAAACACAGTGACTCATAAAGTCACACACAAACACTTAGATGCAGAGACGCAGTGACGCACACAGACTCAGACACACACACACACTCACACACACACGCACGCACACCAAAGTATCAAGTGTACGCAATATGCAAACACAGATGCATTCACTAAGGAGCACTCAAATTCAACCATCATAGACTGTAGGTGAGGGTTGAGGGTAGTGTAGGTCAGGTTGAAAGGCGTGTGTGTGTGTGTGTGTGTGTGTGTGTGTGTGTCGGTAAATGGAGCGTGGTCAGTATGCACTGTCTGAGTGCTGCTGGCTGTTCTGATCCAGCCGCCCACCCCATGGCCTTTGAACTTAGCCTTCAAGCACCCTCTCAGCCAAGTACTATGTGTATACGTGTTTGTGTGTGTGTGTGCGTTTGTGCGTGCGTGTGTCTTCTCAGGTGTTCTCTGTTTTTGGTGGTGTGTCAGACGAACTCCCTAAGTGCATTGTGGGTAGCGTGCAAGTGTGTGTGTGTTGTGTGTGTGTGTGTGTGGTGTGTGTGTGTGTGTGTGAGTGGACAGGTACGCCGACAGCAACCAGGAAGATGCAGAGACACAGGGAAGAGGCAGCTGGGGGTCACGCGGGGTCACCGAGGGAGACAGACTCTGGGGTGTGGGGGGGGGGGGGGGTGGAATGGAGAGAACAGCGGGGGAGGATGAGAAGAAAGCGAGGGAGGAGGGGGGGGGGGGCTGAGCTGGGAGAGTGACAGGTCCGCGAGATGAAAGACCGGCGTCCACAGAGAGACGGGATGGAGAAAAGAGCTCTCCAGAGCACTCGAATGGAACCCGTGTGGAATATCATTACGAGACTCTCTCTCACTCCCTCTCTCTCTCTCCCTCTTTCTCTCTCTCCCTCTTTCTCTCTCTGCTCTCCGCTAACTCCCACCTCCCCTCCCCCCCCTTTCTCCTCTGTTCATCTTTTCGGAACGACAGATCTTTGATGTCCACAATAGAGCAAAGTAGTTTAGATTGGAATGGTGGACTGATAGTTAAAGTAAATCATTTCAGACGGTGACATTTGTCATACTGAGGGAACATTTGTGCGTGAGTGATACAGATAGATTCATTATGCATGTAACAGATGTTGTTTATGTGCGTTTGTGTGTGTGTGTGTGTGTGTGTGTGTGTGTGTGTGTCCGAGGTGCTGACAGGGGTGTATGGTGAGGCCAGTCAGCAGACAGACAGACAGACACAGGACAAGGTGGTTGCTGGCATCCTCGGCAGTTTAGCACACTCAGCAGTTTAGGGGATGTTTGTCACTGAGGGTGTGTGTGTGTGTGTGTGTGTGTGTGTGTGTGTGTGTGTGTGTGTGTGTGTGTGTGTGTGTGGTTGTAATAACACGTTGCTCTTTCCTGACATCCCAGTGAGACGCAGAGGAAGAGAGACGTCTGTATCTCTCTCTTCACTTCCTCCACATTGTCTTTCTCTCTCAGCCTCTCTCTCCGCTCTTTCGCTTTCTTGTGTGTGTACGAACGTGTGTGTGTGTGTGTGTGTGTGTGTGTGTGTGTGTACGAATGTGTCTGTGTGTGTCTGTGTGTGCACGCGTGAATGTATGTATGAGATGCCGTATGGGCCATACGTACACACACACACACACACACACACACACACACATACGCACACACACACACACACACACACAGACAAACAAAAGGTTTCCCACTTAGCCCCTGAGCCTGGGAGCGTCCAGACGAGATGAAGGGCAGACAGCGAGGAGGAGAGGAAGAAAAAGACAGGAAGGAGAAACGAGTGATGGATGAAGGAGGAGAGCTGGGAAGGAGTGATGAGGGAAGGAGGGGAGGTGGACCATAATTCCCCAGAGCCGCATGAGGGCACGTCTCCTCCTCCTTCCCCGCCTCCCCGGTTGCCATGGGGACCAGCCCTAGGCGGCAGATTAAAAGGCGCGGGAGGGGGGAGGGGGGGGGGGGGGGGCAGGTGCCGCTGAGATCAGAGCACCGGCTAGTTGTCGTTTAAGATCGATATCCTCCTCCTCCCACTCCCCCGGAACCCTGACATAGACGCCCCCTCCTGGCTCTGGTCGCGCCCGAACCCCGCCCCCTACCTGGCCTCCAGTCAAGCTTGGTTTATGAAAGTAATACACACACACGCGCGCGCAGACGTACACACGCAGCGGCAGACACTGTGCCCCATGCTGACCAGGTCAGAATATGACC
>NC_140242.1:20732454-20737963 GCF_949987555.1 Borostomias antarcticus
GTAGGGGGGGGGGGGGGGGGGTGTAAATGTGTGGGAGGGGGGTGTAAGTGTGTGGGTATGAGTGTGTGTGTGTGTGTGGGGGGGGGGGGGGGGGGGGTGTAAGTGTGTGTGTGTTAGCAACATGTTGTCTTCCATCCAAAATGCCACTCGGTAAAAATACACTCTTATGGTCTTGACCAAGAACCACCCATATAGACAGGAGTGACACTTTCCCAATACCCTAATCATGAGTGTGTGTGTGTGTGTGTGTGTGTGTGTGTGTGTGTGTGTGTGTGTGTGTGTGTGTGTGTGTGTGTGTATTCGCCCTTCAGGGTCAAGTCAAAGGTCAATTGATCCTCTGTAATTCTATCACCAGACCTGTCATCGTCAAGTCAGGTCTTAAAGTGAGACGAAGATTCTGTGTGATTACAGACAAGGACTGCAGATCCCTGATCTAGCTTATCTACTGTATTGACATGATCCATTCACATTTATTCACCATGTCTATGCTTGTGCTATTGACAAATTTTAACCTTTCAAACGTCATTTTGAACATTTCAAAACGCACGCCGCGCAAATCAGACGGATGAAAACTCCTACAGCGACGATTCTGTTTTAAGAGGGAACGCCATCTGATGCGTTTCACATTTCACCATTTTTGGTCACCACATTTCACCATTTCACACTACCAATCTACCAATCAAAACCTCCCACATCCAACAGGTGAGCTCAATGACATCATCACTTTAGACACCTGTGTGGTTCTCTCTCTCCCCCTCTCTCCCTCTCTCTCCCTCAGTTTAATATGTGGTCTCTCACCTATGTACTGCGCAATCCGCCTTGACAAAGAGAACAAGTCACCATTGTGGGTGTGTGTCAGGCGGCCCAGGGGCTATTGTACTGCACAAAGGCCGCTGCAAAGTGTGTGTGTGCTCGTGCGTGTCTCACAGGCAGCGTTTGCACTATGGAGGAGCCACTCCGGCTGATTAAGGGTCTTTTTCTCATGCCTCGTCTTGGCAGAGCGGGCTGGGCCCTGGGTGTATGGTGACTCTGGGGAACAATGGAGATTGTGCGCTTTGCATTACCATGCGCCGGCGGCGGTGGACGCCGGTAATCAAGTATGTTTGGCTATTCTTCAGTGACGAGCATTCTTGTAACTTTAGAGTGACGTCGAAGTAGGACATGGGACACACACACACACGCGCGCGCGTGAACACACACAAACTCACACGCGCGCACACAGAAATAGACACACCAGGGGAATAAGCGGAGTGTGTGACAATGCAGGGAAATGAAATGACACGTATGAGCGTTTAGAACGGGACTGTGCTCACACATGAACACGCACGCACGGACGCACGCGCGCACACACACACCCTTGTAACGTGTGCACTTGTGTACAGTAGGTGCCCCGGAACAAGCAAACACACACACACGCGCGCGCACACACACACAGCCCAGTCTGACTTCTCCAGGTATTCGTGGTCTTGGCTATGGGCTGTGCGGTGACACCGGAGCACATAGCTCTGCAGGTCAGGGAGTGTGTGAGAAATTGAACTTGAGGCAGGGTGTGGGAACCTCTCTTTGCGATCGGAAGAGTCGGCTAGAGTTACACAGCGACTGTGCTTCGCCGTAACCAAATCTCTCTCTGCTTTCCCTTCCTCACACCCACACACACACACACACACACACACGCACACACACACACACACACGCACACACACACACACACATCTCAGACCGATTAGGCACAATCAGGATTTCCCCCATCATCTTGATCTGAATGATTTTTCGACCTGTCATGGTCTACAACACATTAGCATCATTATTGTCGGCCTTTTTCGACCTCAGTATGATAACTTAACTATCCACCGACTGCCTGTTTTTTTAGGCTTTAGAAGTGCTCTATTCAAACAGGCTATTACATAAAATAACAATTTTGAATTAAACTCAATTATCCTTTGTGAGCCCCGAGCTGGGCGGACCGTGAAAGCACTGTCAACAAACAACAAACGGCATGACTAATACACAACCCAGAGCATAAACACAAACAAGAGTCCTTACAGAACAGCCTGTTGAGTAGATGGCCTCTCTGTTAATTAACCTGATCCGAGCACCCCTGCCTCTTCCTTTCACACTGAGTGTGTGTGTTTGTGTTTGTGTGTGTGTGTGTGTGTGTGTGTGTGTGTGTGTGTGTGTGTATCTATATCCACGGCTATACATAACCTACAGAGCCCTTTCTGGTCTGACGGTCTCTGGGGAGCTGTTACCGTGGCATCTCAGGTATGCGACATGCGTGCACGGCCGACTCCTCCGATGAAAGCATGCACGTGTGTGTGTGTGTGGGTGTGTGTGTGTGGTTAGATCGCCTCCAGGGGTGACAGTCAATCCGGGCCCTCGATGTGGTGAGCCAGGCCAGACTGCGTGCCTAACACGGGAGGGTGATGTGGAGGGGCCGTTGTGGAGTAAGTAGAGGCCCTTGAGAGAGATGTGTGTGTTGGGGTGAGCTGGGGTGTGTGTGTGGGGGGGGGGGGGGGGGGGGGGGGGGGAGGTCATACTGCTACAGCCAGTCCCAAAACATCAGTGCTGTGAGAGTTTCCCCTCACGCCTCAACATCGCCCCTCGTCATATCGAAGCCCTCAGCCTTGACGGTAGGTGGATCATACCCTCATGCACACACACACATGCACACACACACACACACACAGACACCAGGATCAGACCCAAGTAAACGAACGATAAGAACAAGAGAAAAGTGAAGCAGAGGGTTTTTGCTCTTGGTCACACAAGGGTGCACGGCTGGGTAGACAGGGGTCTGATCCTGGTCTACGTGTGTGTGTGTGTGTGTGTGTGTGTGTGTGTGTGTGTGTGTGTGTGTGTGCGTGTGTGTGTGTGTGTGTATGTGCGTGTGTGTGCGTGTGTGTGCGTGAATGTATGTGTGAATGTGTGTGTGTGTGTGTGTGTGAATTTGGGTGTGTGTGTGAATTTGTGTGTGTGTGAAGATGTGCAGCCCGTCCGGATCATGCATCTTTCATAGCCGCTTGGAGATTACATGCGTGACCACAGCCTCAACACGCCGACGGATCACTTACCGGCCGGCTTCAGTCCACTTCCTCCTCGCCGACCGTCCTCACATACCAATCGACCAGGAGCATCATTACTGCGGCTCTGGAATCTCTATGCCTGGTTACATTCACACAGCGTTTCAGGATGAATCATTAGCTTATTCATGAGTTTCAAATGTAGTCCTAGACCTGCCATATTGGGGACCAACACAGGTGTTTCAATTTATCTGACTGGCTCGACTGCAGTAGAACTAATTCATTCATTTGAAACACCTGTGTTGGTCCCCAACATGGCAGGTCTAGGACTACATTTGAAACCCATGAATAGTGGAGAGACAAGTTTGACTGACACAATACACAATAAAGTCTTGTGACTTATTTCCTCTTCTAGCTAACCTGCTAAGCTAAACTAGCTCCATGAACACTAGATACTACAGTACGTCTCGACCATTTCTATGATAGTTAGCAGAAGGAAGCCTAATTATCCTCCTACTTCATTCAGCGAGTATGCCACTTGTCTTAGAACTTGAATAATGTTTTGTTTTTCTATCAGCCGGATGGCAAATTTCACGGATACTGCCGAAAATTCAGATCTGGTGGCATCTTTGTTTGTTTGTGTGTGTGTATGTATGCGTGTGTGTGTGTGTATGTGTGTGTGTGCGCGCGCGTGTGTGTGCGTGCGTGCGTGCGTGTGTGTTATTGAGTGTGTAATAATATTCCAGTCAGAATGTTCACAGTATTTCCATACCAAACACAAATTCCCATCCAATCTGACAAATTAGCCTCACCCACGGTAGATCAACTCAATTCAATAAATATTCATTGTCCCCTGAGGGTAATTCAGGTGCATCTAAACAACATAAACACTGCAAACCCACACAAAAAAAACAAACACACATAGTATGCTAGTATTGTATAGGTGGTCTACAATAACTGGTTAATGGCAGCAATTGCCTTAGGTATAAAGGAGCATTGGGCTGTAGAGTTTCTAAGCATTGGGACCCTGTACCTCCGCCCAGAGGGCAGAAGATGACACTCCTCGTAAGGGGGGGGGGGGTCCTGGATGGAGGTGACCTTCCTGACCATGTGATGTATACAGAGCAGAGAGACTGCGCTAGGATACCCCTGTGACCTTAGAGCAGGTCTTCACCACTTTCTGTGCCTTAGTCTTGAAAGTCTTGATTGCCTTAATGGTAATACTGTTTATTTGTGCTCAGAACGCTACTTAATATAAATTGGGACTAAACGTTTCGCAAAATGCTTCCCAATCGCTGTACAATAATCGTTAGCATGTATTAACCTGATTTAGTGTTTTTTAAATGAAGTGAAACCCTGTTCTCCTTCTCTCCTGATATGTATCAATGCCATAAAGTGGTTTTATTAATATTTCTGCCATGCTCTCTCTCTCTCTCTCTCTCCCTCTCTCTCTCTCTCTCTCTCTCTCTCTCTCTCTCTCTTCTGGTTATCAGAAGCCCCACTGCCATGCCAGTGAGCCCTCCTCACTAATAAATGAAATCACCTTCACAAAGATAATTAGATGGTTTTATACATTCCATATATATGTCCAGATATTTCTCCCTCTTCCCTACCCCAGACACCAAGTACTGTCTCTCTCTCTCTGTCTGCATCTCTCTCTCTCTCTGCATCTCTCTCTCTCTCTCTGTCTGCCTCTCTCTCTCTCTCTCTCTCTCTCTCTGTCTCTCTCTCTTTGTCTGTCTGTGTATACTGACTCTCTTTTGCTCTCCCATTTCTCTTTTTTTTCTCTCTCTCTCTCCTCTCTCTCTCTCTCTTTCTCTCTCTCCTCTCTCTCTCTCTCCTATCCCCCATCTCAGTTCAGGAGATAGAAACATATAATGAGTGATAGTCCAAGAGACAGTGTGAATCATTGAGTGCATCTTAATTATACAACGGTTTTGTACATTTTTGGACATATCTCTGGCATTAAATATGCATGTGAACGGGATGTTTTTTTACAGTCAGAGGGTTGAGAGCTCGTCGATCTGTGCACATATATACACTCTAAACCCACAACCACCCCCTGCGGAGCAGCGTGGAGCTGTGGCGAAACGTGGCAACGTTCTTTCGACGTCGGAAAGACGTCCCCGGGTCCGTTGTCACGCTAGAGGCTCCAGAGACGAGGCCCCCCCTCAGCACGGGGCATGGCAGCGGGAGTTGCGCTCCCCGCGCCAAATGTTCATCCAATGTTAACACAATGTCGATTACGTTTGCAGGGATCTTTTTTGTTCTTTGTTCCGTGTTGGTTTGAGGGACAGGGAGACGTGGGGATCTCTTAACACAGACATGCTGCTGGCCCAACCTAGTTCCCTCCGTTTAGCACCTCAAGAACCTTGTCCCACTTCCGACGGCGCACGGAGGCCTTTGAGGGAAGGATGAGGAACGCGGGAACTGCCAAGAGCCCCGATCTGAAATAGAAAACACACGGACACGCACACACACACTCAAAT
>NC_140242.1:20738163-20740663 GCF_949987555.1 Borostomias antarcticus
CCTCTCTCTCTCTCCCTCCCTCTCTCTCCCTCTCTCTCTCCCTCTCTCTCTCTCTCTCTCTCTCTCTCTCCCTCTCTCTCTCTCTCCCTCCCCCTCTCTCCTCTCTCCCCTCTCTCTCTGTTGCTCTCTCACCCCTCCCCTCTCTCTCTCTCTCTCTGTCGCTCTCTCACCCCCTCCCACTCTCTCTCTCTCTCTCTCCCTCCCTCTCTCTCCCTCTCTCTCCCTCTCTCTCTCCCTCTCCCTCTCTCTCTCTCCCTCTCTCTCCCTCTCTCTCCCTCTCTCTCTCCCTCTCCTATCCCTCTCTCTCTCTCCCCTCTCTCCCTCTCTCTCTCTCTCTCTCTCTCTCCCTCCCTCTCTCTCTCTCCCTCTCTCTCCCTCTCTCTCCCTCTCTCTCTCCCTCTCTATCCCTCTCTCTCTCTCCTCTCTCCCTCTCCCTCTCTCTCTCTCTCTCCCCTCCCTCTCTCTCTCTCTCTCTCTCCCTCTCTCTCCTCTCTCCCTCTCCTCTCTCTCTCCCTCCCTCCCTCCCTCCCTCTCTCTCTCTCTCTCTCTCTACTCCCTCTTTCCTCCCCCACCAGAGTTCACTGGGGCTTGTCCTCAGGATGGTTTTCAGAGGGAGGGCTGCATGCTGTGGTCAGTAGCTGCCATTAGAGGACTCTGGATCACCAGCAGGCAGCCTAATGTCCTGACATCGGAAATGAGTTTTTGAGTTAAATATTCTTGAGGGACCAAGGCAGGAGACCGAGCCTCTGATGGACGTAGTCTTATATTCACGTCAGAAGGTACGGAAGTATCTGTTTGAGCTTGACACACACAAAAAACACAGAAACGTGCCCCTCACACTGAAGTGCCGTTGAGAGGAAGAACATGAAATATGGAGCGGAAAATGTGGTCCAGAGCTCGGTAGCGGTGTAGAATCCTGGGAAAGGTCGAAGGTCGAGCGGCCCGCACCGCCTTGGGGCCATGTCATGGGGGGAGGGATTGGTCACGGTGGGGGGGGGGGCGAGGAGATGAAGGGGGACAGGTACGGCGCTGCTTTACGGGCGAGATAACGAGAGGGGACGGACGCGATTGGGCACGCATTCTGCTGACGGGGGCGGAGTAGCGCTGCCCTGCTCATCACGCCAGGGAGGGAGGGAGCGGGGGAGGGAGGGAGGGAGCGAGGGAGGGAGGGGGGGCATGTATCGCCGGGGGAACATCTGTCAACACGCTCTGTCATCAGGTGATTTCGCTTCGGCGCGCAGGGATGAGAGCCAGGGAGAGAGAGAAGGGCGAGAGAGAGAGAGAGAGAGGACAAGAGAATGTCCACAGCCACACATCATGGACGAGCAGATGGCGATACACCTTAACAACCCGTACCCGCCGGCATCCTCGTTCCTATCGGCTCGCGGGCGTCGCCGGCAGACACGCCTGACACGGGAAGAATGGGCCAACTGAAACATCGCTCGCCGAGCCCTTTGCCGCAAATTCCCTGGGACGCGCACATTCCGTAGGGTTTCCCGCATTCCGCGCGCCGCAACATTCTCTCTCGACAATCCGCACCCTCTGGACGGTCCGGTCGCTCCGGACGGACGAGCGCGTGGTCTTCGCCGGGCGCTCTTCTCACGCTATCCCGATCCCCTAAGCCTGCTCAATAACACTCGCTATCAACGCATGCAGAGCGATATATATCAATCACTGGTCCTGATGCAACAAACATGTGGATTTGCGAACGCTCCGACAACAACCTCGGTGTGTTGCACTGACGTGGTAGAGTTGGTGGAGAAGCTGCCGTGCTGAAGAGAGGCTTTTAAGGAAGGATGAGGGTAATTAGAGAGAGAGAGAGAGACAGAAACCCATGGAGACTGTCATTCACTGATTAGTGGGCGGACATTTTATTCAACAATGTCCGCCATTTTGAGGAAGGTAGTGACTAGTTCCCATCAACGCAGAGACCGGACAAACCTAACCTTAACCTAACCCTAAAGTTAACCCTTCACCCTAAACGGCCTCTACATTTATAGGGACTGGCCTTTAACCTCTGAGGAAGGACCTAGTGATGTCATAATTAGTATCACTGACTGTGTGGTATTTGGAACTTCTCAGAGGGGTAGGAAGTGATGATAGCACCCCCCCCCCCCCCCCCGCCACCTCCTGTCATGCCCCTCCACTGTCACGCTGACGGACGCCTGTCTTCACCTGCCCCTCCGCACCCCATCACAGGCAGCACGCGTCATCACATCCCGCCTCTCGTCACGGCGCTCGCCACTCCTGCCTCTCCGAGAGGGACACGATTGGTTCAGCTCAAATGGGAAGTCAAAAGGTGACCCCATTCTGATAGTGTGCCCGTCCAGACGACGTGAGATGATGTGAAGGTTTTAATGTGTCAGACAGTCAGTCAGTCAGTCAGTCAGTCAGTCAGTCAGTCAGTCAGTCAGTCAGTCAGTCAGTCAGTCAATTAGTGAGCCAGTCAGTTAGTCAGTCAACCAGCCAGTCAGTAACTCAGTCAGCCAGTCAGTCAGCC
>NC_140242.1:20758163-20775663 GCF_949987555.1 Borostomias antarcticus
CTGGCCGGGTCTGGCTGGAGGACAGACCTCTCTCTAACCTGGGCCGGTAGCATGTTATCAGAGCAGCTGTGTTTGCCCGTATCGACGGCCCAGCCGCCATGCGTGAAGTTCTACTCTAGATTGGAAAGATACGGAACAAAGGTTCCTTTTCTGTTCTCTGGTTATCTGCCGGTCTTCTTTATTGGAAGGACTTAACTCATTTACTATTCATAATTACACCAAACAAGGATTTTGCCCCTTGATGGGCTCCAGTGGCAATTCCTGTCTGAATTAAACCGTTCTTTACTGTAATCTTGAAGATGAAGAGAGAACAATGCAGCCTGTTGTCCTTCCTTTGTAAATAATAATGTCAACGACAAGAAGAAAGATGATGAACTATGATGAACTTTATGCTATTCACATAGTTCGTATGATCAATTATTAGTTATGGTTTGGCTTTAGTAAGTCAACAGAAAGTACTTTTTATTTACTACACCCACTGGATTCACACAATGTTTTTTCGTGCGTTTGTTGGTGTGTGTGTGTGTGTGTGTGTGTGCGTGTTTGTGTGTGTGTGTGTGTGTATGCAAGTTTCTGTGTATGTGAGCGTACAGTAAGTACAGTATATGTGTGTGTCTATGTTGAAAATCCCCCCTTATTAGCAGGGGTGTCTGGCATGGTCTCCAGTACTCTCTCAGTCCTATACGAACAGGAGCCTCTGACTGCTAAGCTCCCCGTCTTATCGACCGGGGGCCCACGCCTGGTCTAAACCTGACAAATTAAGACTGGGGTGATGAAAACACACCAACACAATGGGTCCTTATGAACACAAACAACTCCAAAACCACACCACTGATCCTAACATCTCCACTCTCAATACACAAACTTTCTGGATTACATCTGTCACTGAACACATTCACAACAAACATCTGATTTCGCTAAGACATAAAAGAGCTCTTCCTTATCAGCCTGTTTGTGTGTGTGTGTGTGTGTGTGTGTGTGTGTGTGTGTGTGTGTGTGCGTGCTATGCAGTGTGTGAGTGGAGCAGTTGAAGATTTTATCTTTCTCCCTGCACACACTGGGCATAAATAATTACAGCTGGATATGTGTAACAACTTGTTCTGTTCCCACTACCACACACACACACACACACACACACACACACACACACACACACACACACACACACACACACATACACACACCTGCAAGTGGTTGGCATTCCTTGGCCCCCCAAGTGTTTGAGGTTGAACAAATATATAAAAGTGGGAGTGCAGCTCCGACGCTGTTATAAGGAGCGGTGCGATGTGAGAGTCATGACAGAAAAATGCCGCCCATTGAGGCTGAGTTAATGTGTTGTGAGATTAAAGTCAAACTCCTGAGTTGCTTGAGTAACTCCAGTAGGTCTGCCCTCCTCCCGATGCCACAGGGCGGTTTGCTGGTGTTTAGTCTCCGAAAATAAGAAAATGAGACCCCTGCTTCCTACTGCCCTCCCTGTTTGGTTCTTTACCAGTTCAAGGACGTCAAAACCTTGAAGGGAAGTGGAGTTTCAAGAAAAGAGGGCTCCACTTGTTCTTTGTGTAGAGCGAGCGGTTGATTTGTGTTTCTTGTGTTTAATCAGAGCCTATCTGCAGGCTGGTTTGTGTTCTGTGAAATGTCTGATAGGGTGATTGGAAGTGTTAGCTGAAAGCCTGTGTAGAAAAGCCGTATTTACACTGAAAACTGAGGATATAATGACTTCAATGGAATAAGAATGCTCATGCAGGTGCTATCGAAACGACCTGATTACTTTTCTAAAAAATATATAAATTCTAAATTCTGATTGTAATACTCACAGTGAAAGAGGTTCTACTTCTTCGCAATTGAGACTGAAACAAGACTGCTTGAAAAATGTATAAACGACATGGACACCTAAACTCCTTGACTGGTTATCTCTTATAAATTCTATCTCTTTCACTCTATCTCCCTTCTCTTTAACTTTCTTTCTCTATCCCCTTCCTCTCCTCCAGTTGCGTTTTTATGGGTCACTACTTTAGAGACAGAGAAAGGCCCAGGGCCCAGCGCTGTGTTTAGTGATGGAGATTACATTGAGCACTCTGATGTGATGAGTTATTGAGATATACGGCTCCTCATTAACCTCGCACACGGCCAATGATTAATCCCAGTCCTCGACATGGACTAATGTGGATTTAGTTCATTAATTAGTCGTGCTAGCCCCCCTAATGTGTACATGGTGGCTATTCATAGATCTCTATCAAGATTTGTAACACATTAACTCACCTGAATCTCTGTAGGAGCCTCACCTATTTTCAGAGGAAGACGGGTGAAGACAGCTGTGTTCAGGAATATAGGGTGCGGTATATGAAATATTCCACTTGGGTGTACAGTATGGACCACTTATATTTTGACATTTCAAGATATACTATTTTTCATTGTGGGGGTTGTTCAATGGAAAGTACAGGTAAAAATGTCTGCTCATCATAGTCGGCTCAGGTACTGTGCATTGAGACACTGTCACAACAAGCTTGCAGAGAGACGTCTAGACAGTGACATCTGTGTTTTGACTGGAAATGTGTTGTCTCGTCTCCACAGTGGGAGCCGAGTATCTCCAGGGCAGATTAATGTGAGGTAGACACAAGCTGACAAGCTAGCCCGTCCCTCGTTAGCAAAGCGGAGGGACATTCAGCGATTGGAATGTCTGGTTCTACTGTACCTGTCATGAGTCGGCTGGGGTGGGGTGGGTTTGATGCCAGCGTAGTTGTCTGGTTTTCTGGCACTGTGCAGTCTCCCCTCACGTAGCGGTTCCTGATCGACTGTTTAAGTTGAACAAGTCTGTGTTTACGTCCAATGTAAGCAAGTGGGTTCTGCTGTGGTTGCAACACTGGCTTTGGCTGTGACGTTTCTTTGGATCTGAGATTTTCCATTTTCATTGACTCAAAAGGTATGGAAGCCTATGGTTACTGAGTCTTATCTAACCAAAATATTCCCGTTAATGGTGATGCCATTTCAAATGACAAAAGACACATGCAATGTATTACTTCAGTAAAGTGAGAACAAAACTCTACAATGGCAGATTTAACATGCAGCGTTCCACAAGGCTCAATTCTGGGCCCTGTACTGGTTAGCTTATATGTGTTACCCCTTGGCCGCACCATTAGGAAACATGGTATTGATTTTCACTGCTACAGTACACAGACAATACTCTCTCTAACTTACTCTCTCTATGTCACCCGAGGATTTTAGCCCTCACCAAAAACGTAAACTTATTAAGATTAACTCTATTACAGATACAGTATAAATACTTGGATGGCTCAAAACATTCTTCAGTTAAACCAGGACAAGACAGAGGTTCTCGTCGTTGGAGCCAAAGACCAGAGAGAGAGAAGCTGGCTGCGCATTTTAATTCATTCACTAAAAACTAAAAACCAGGTGAAAACCCTAGGTGCAATTTCAGATGCTGATCTTAATTTTGAAGTGTATACTGACCTACCCAAGAAAGCAATTGGATGGCTGCAAAACATCCAGAATGCATCAGCACGAGTCCTCACCAAGACCACACAGAGAGTAAATGGTAAATGGACTACACTTACTGTATATAGCGCTTTTCCACCTTAGCGGCACTCAAAGCGCTTTACAATGGCCTCTCATTCACCCATTCACACACACATTCACACAATGGCGGTAGCTGCCATGCAAGGTGCTACCTGCTCATTGGGAGCAATTTGGGGTTAGGTGTCTTGCTCAAGGACACTTCGACATGTGGACAGTCGGAGCTGGGATTCAAACCACTGACACTTCGATCATTGAACGAACCGCTCTACCGACTGAGCTACAGCCGCCCCCTGAGTACGCATAACCCCCGTTTGGTCTTTGTACTGGCTACCTGTAGGTTTCACAATTGATTTTAATATTATTTTATTAGTATTTTAATAATATTTTCATGACTCTGCATTGCACTGTATGTCAGATAAGTTTTTACTGTAAGGTAAAAGCCCTGTAGATTCCTGCAGTCCTCTGATACTGGCTTTCTAACTGTCTCAAGGTTCAGGACTAAGAAATATGGAGAGGCAGCTTTTAGCTTTTAACAGTCAGAGTTAAGGGACAGTGTAATATTCTCAGATTGTTATATTTCAGTTTTAAATCATTGACTAATCGCTTGGACCAAATGACTCTAATTTTATTGTCAAATAATTCAAGCTTGCTGAAAGTGAATTTGGAAAAAAATGAAAAAGGAATGTGTGTTTGAGAGAGAGAAAGAGAGAGAGATAGAGAGAGAGAGAGAGAGAGAGAGAGAGAGAGAGGGAGAGAGAGAGAGAGAGAGAGAGAGAGAGAGCAGGCAGGCAGGGCCTGCGGAGGTATGAATATGATTAATCTGTAGTCTTTGGCCGTAATTTAGATGTCAGGCCTCTTCCTCTCAGCCTTGTGTAATTGAGTTGTGTGCGTGTGAGAACCCCCCTCTCCCCTGTAATCTCCACTGGTCAGGATAAAGCTGTAGCTCTGGTGTAATTTGAGGTGTCTGACCAGCTGATGGATGGACCCGGGTTACGGGGCACAGACACAGGAGGGCTGAGCGTTCAGGCATGTGTTGTGTGAGAAGCACACAAGAGTTAAGATGTTGCATTGTATGAAAGCTTGTAGTGATGGACTATGTGGCGCTAGTACAAAATAGAGCTAGACTGTGCTTTCTCAGCGGATAGGAACTTGCTCTCAACGCAGCTCTACTGAACGTGGAGATGTGAGCTGTGAGCTGACCCTGAGGTCAGGTACAAAGGAGAGATGGTTCACCTTCGGAAGACAGAATCACCAGAGCGACTTTCAACTATGACCTCTCTCGATTATCCACGGCCCAGGAAGCGTCTGAATGTCTTTATTGAGACTGATCTACAGTTTACAGAAACAAATCACCCTTTAATGTGAACAAAATTAAATAGATATATCTAACAATCTATATATTATTATTCTCAATATATGAAGAAAAGTAGGCATAGGACATCTGGTACAAGCTAAAACTAAGGACATAGTGTACAGTCTGATTAAACACACATACAATACAGAACCAAGGAACCTTCAATCTAACAAAGAACCAAAGATCAATCTGTGTACAGTTAAGATCTGGCATAGAAACAGTTAGATTCAACAATGTTTTTCAACAGGAAAGAGTATGCACAATACAATTAAATCAACACCAAAATTCATTTTTTTGCTCAACATTCCCCTTCATAATGATGTAAGGAATGATTTGTCTTGTAAACACAATGATTTGTTTTGGTTAGCTAATGAGAGAGAGTTTATTTGTATTTATTTTTTATATCCAAACATTTCAAACCAAGATAAATCATTCCTTAAATTTTCGTAAAGGGGAAAGTTGAACAAAACAAAAAAAAAACATTTTGCTGTAGATTTGATTGAAGTGTGCACAGTCTTTCCTGTTGAGGACCATTGTTGAATCTCAGAGTGCCAGGTCTTAATTGTACACAGACTGGTCCTTGGTTCCTCGTTAGGTGCGGAAGGCTGCTGGTTTGCATTGTGCAGGGACACAATAGGCCCACATCACAACGGTCGGTCTTTTCATTCCTTCAACTCAGACAACCCGCTGCTGACTTCACAATCAAGACTGATAAGTACAATACAAATGAGAACTTCAGTTCAACACTCAGGGCGTGTTTGTAGAGTGGCAGTGACTACAGTCTGACTTTGAGAGCAGTTGTCAAAGTTAGAGTTAGTTAGAATTGGTTCTCCAGAGAGTGAGAGTAATATACTGTGGTTGTATGAGTCACAGGAAAACAAAGTTCACACTCATAAACAAGCCCACATTCTCGCTTTCTCATACTGTTCCAAACTGAACATGCTGGAATCTGCGAATCTGTAATCTTGTGAAATAAATTCTCACCCTTCACATGCTTGGTGTGTCAATTTGTGTGTGTGTGTTTGTGTGTGTGTCTGCACTGCATTTCTTTCACATTTGGATTTGAGACTGGGAAACACAACACACACACACACACACACACACACACTGGCCGATATCTCATTGAACCATTACCTATTTTCCTTGGAGCTTGTTGTTATCTTCTCCAGAGCCAGGAGAGTAGTCATCACAGTGTGTGTGTGTGTGTGTGTGAGAGAGAGAGAGAGAGAGAGAGAGCGACAGAGAAAGAGAGCCGGAAGCACTTGTCACCTCTAGCCTGTGAGTCTATCTCTCTGGGCTCAGTGCTGGTGTGAAAATATTTCACCTGAAAGTGAAAACAAGGTTATAAAACGCGGGTGCACAGGATGGGAAAAGTTATTCTTTTGACTGAGGAGAACAATGATCACTGGCAGCTTCCAAAGAAGAGACACCGCTGCCAGGACACACACCAGGAAAAAGGTGTGTGTGTCTTTGTGTGTGTGTGTGTGTGTGTGTGTGTGTGTGTAGATGTGGGGTGGGGGGGGCAATACAGTCATAGAACATTAGGGAAGGATGACACAGAGCACCTTTGACAGGGTCAGGTGTGGAACCTTATTCCATCTGGAGAGCAATGGAGGAGGGTAGGAGAAGAGAGAGAGAGAGAGAGAGAGAGAGAGAGAGAGAGAGAGATTGGGGAGTGACAGACAGAAAGAGAGAGCCATCGACAGAGATGAGAGGGGTAGAAAGACATCAAAGTCTGAGGTATTGTGTTGGAATGAGAGATGAGTGGGTTGAGAGAAGAATAGAGTGGGAGAGACAGAGAGAGAGAGAGAGAGAGAGAGAGAGGGAGAGAGAGAGAGAGAGATAAAGGGAGAGAGAGAGCAGACAGTTGAAGTTTTATTGTAATAATAGTGCTAGAAAGTCTAGGTCTAGACTTCCTGGAATTAACCATCTGGAAATAAAATGTATGCTTGTGATTAAAAAAAGGTCTGCCAGTATCCACCTAACACTTTAACACTCCTATGCTCCGTGAAATTAAAGCAATTTGACATGGTTACACTTTGCTGCATGTACCGAATACCTGCTCTAAGACATGTCCTCATTTTGACAGGGGTTAGCCTCTCATTGTCTCCATGTGTCTGGCAGTGTTTTCATGAGAAAGACAAACAGACTCCTCTTCATAATCGTTAAAAAGCCATCGGGGCCAAGCCTGGTGACGCGCTGTTATGACATTACCCACCTCTCTCTTCCTGCCCAGATAAAGGGTCAGTGGGAACCAGCAAACGGGCTCCGGTCAGCAGTTCTGCCGGTGGAAAAACGAAGGCATTGTTGTGCCAGTCACGCAGACATGCTTCACTTTGAAAGCCACTTAAGTTTGGCATTTCTCAGGAAAAAAAAATATAATGGTAAAAAAAATAATGGTTCCGGTTGCCGCCCATTTCCGGGGGATCCATTTTAAGTCGGTACCGCATGCATATCCAGTAGATGCCATTTCCCCACCGGGCTCCGCAAAGTAAAACATACCTCCGCGGCACTCAATGAGTTATAAAGCCACTGTAATTTACAAAAGGATCTTCTTTTGCACAATCGTGAAAGCAGCCTCTGGCAAATTCCTGTCTCTTTGAAAGTGGAGGAGGCAGAGAAAGAAAAATGACAAGTTAAATGCTAGGTGACTACCTCATAAATTCAGCTCATTCTTTCTCTCCTTTGTTGAATTCAGTCCATTCTTCCTCTGCTCGCTCGCTCGCAGGCTCTTTGAGAGACAGATCATGAAAGCACACAATACCTGGAGTGTCACTGATTTCCACCTGAAGTGCAGATGGATTGTCTGTGGGTGTCTGCCGCCATAATCACAGCGTTTTTTTTTAATAACGATAATAATGATTGTCGCTGCGAATAACTCCGGCTGCACCTCGCTGAGACCCCCCCCCCCCTCTCTCTCTCTGTCTCTACGTGCCTCGCAACACTTCCTGTCAAACCATCCCATCATATTTGATTATATTAAACTTTTTAACACTTAGCGTAGCATTCCAAACCACCACAAAGGAGGTAAATGGAATGGATTGCAGCTAGCGTTTAGCATCAGCAGAATACAGGACTACTTGACTCCCTCCGGGTATTTGAGCTGCTCAGTCTAGCAAGCTGGAGGATGACTCAAACGAGAGCAATAACAACACGACCGGGACACCTGCGCCGCCTTGTTCCGGGCATCTGTGCTACTCTTTGAGAGGGGAAAAAGGAACTGGTATGTTTACAGCCTCGGTGTCACGGTTCTGAGCGGAGGACAATGGCGCGTATTGTGGCGCCGCACAATGCTGCTCTAATGTGCTCTGACAAGACGCAGGCCGAGCAGGGCAAGGTAGCGTCTGGGCTGTCAGCAAGATTATTAATGACAGCGAGGCCTTATTGTATTATTTCCCCCTACCTGGGCTTGTTATTTTGTGACCGCGTACCGCACATGTGGCTGTGATAGGGGGAGTGACAGCAGACACCTGATTGGCTGAGTCAGGGATGCTCCACAGGTCAACGACAATAGGAGTCATTGTTTGGGCCTGGAGGTGTGGCTCGTCATATCGGTTGTGTTTTTATTCGTTGTAATGATAGAGGAAGTAACGGTTTCTCGATCTCGACCCTGGTTTGACCCCGGATTTTGGCAAGAATAATAATGGCACGGCAGCTGTAGCCGTTGCCTGGATACCCTGGCCACCTTCGCGGTCGTGACGCTACTCAACACCGACAAGACATGACAGTGTCATAAAGACGCTATAAGTCTTATCACTCAGTCGCCGTTCGCATGGGAAGCGCCCTTTAATACCCTGCCCGAGGAGAGTGAAAGGTCACCTCGTGTGATTCGGCGGGCGGCGTTGATGCAATGCGGCCTCGTAAGTTACCCTGCACAGCGCCATCCGCTGAGCACAGGAATAACACTTCCCCTCAGACGGGCTCTTTTCTGTCAGGCGGAGCTGAGGCAGCCCCCCTTCCCTCCCCAGACTCTATCACCCTACATCCCTGCCCGCTAGGTAGGCCACGCTAACATGCTAACATGCTAACCGGAGAGAGAGGGGAGAGTCAGAGGCAGTCAAGAGCAGCAGGATAGAGAGAGAATGTCATGGAGGGAGCGTGGCTTTGGAAAGTGAGGCAGAGGTAAAAATTAAAAAAAAGTGAGGCCCTCATCGTATGTTGGGGCCCCGCAGGGTTTAGTCCACGCCTGCACTTGGATCGTGCGTTCAGCTTCAAAAAAGCAACATCATGATCGCAAAAAAGAAAAGAAAGTAAGGAACGAGAAAGGAGGAATATTGAGGGAAGACAGCTGTTTACAACTTTATTACAGAGAAAAAGTGAGCAAAATGAGCACAGTCTGTGCAGCTAACAGTTCAAAGAATGGTTTAAGCTACTGTAGCTACCAGCAGCTGCTTAGATTGAAGCAGCCACACAGTCACAGGAACATAACTTTGGGATATTTGCATTGCATAACAAACTAGAGAGGGGTACAGTTTCGCGTGAGAGACATGGATCAAGAGAGGAGGCGGCCGCCTCCGTCAAATTCCTTGCCCCCCCCCCTTCCCACCCCTCCACGGCACCCAATGGTGAGCGGGCTCTCAGAGCCCGCTTGTGTATAGGGCCCAGAATTTGGTGCCACGCCCCCTGCACGCCACGCTGGCCTTCTCTGGTTCATACCTCCACGCTGTGCCTCGCCACGTCTCAATCCCCACGCCGCAGAGAGATATCGACAGGAAATGTGCAGTCGGAGAGGACGCGTCGTGTCACTCGGGATCATTTCACGGTGTCAGGGTGAAGCCGGCGGCAAAACAGAACGCGACTGTCTGTAGCCGAAACACCAGCGTTAACAGAAGCCAAACACCAGGAGAGCCTCCCGCTGCGCCCCGGACTCCCAGAGGTCTCAGTGTGATACGAGCCGCCTCTCCACCCCATCATTACCCTCCACTGTAATGAGCACCTCTGCTCCCAATCAAGCCTTTACTTTCTGTTGGTGAAAGAAACACTGTTTACCCAGACAGACAGACAGACAGACAGACAGACAGACAGACAGACAGACAGACAGACAGACAGACAGAAAGGCAGATAGACAGACAGGCAGATAGACAGACAGACAGACAGACAGACAGACAGACAGACAGACAGACAGGAAGGCAGACAGACGGTCAGACAGACAGACAGACAGACAGACAGACAGATAGATAGGCAGATAACAGGCAGGCAAGCAGACAGGCAGATAGACAGACAGGCAGGCAGACAAACAGACAGACAGGCAGGCAGACAGACGGACATACAGGCAGATAGACAGACAGGCAGAAAGACAGACAGATAGAAAGACCGACAGAAAGACAGACAGACAGGCAGATAGACAGACAGACAGACAGACAGACAGACAGGCAGAAAGACAGACAGATAGAAAGACCGACAGAAAGACAGACAGACAGGCAGATAGACAGACAGAAAGACAGACAGACAGATAGGCAGATAGACAGACAGAAAGACAGACAGACAGGCAGATAGACAGACAGACAGACAGACAGGCAGGCAGAGAGACAGACATACAGACAGACAGACAGACAGACAGACAGACAGACAGACAGACAGACAGAAAGGCAGAGAGACAGACAGACAAGTAATGTCAGTGTTTCTGTCTCTCTCTCTCACCTTGGCTCCCGGCCCAGTTCTCCCAGTTTGTGCTCCCACGGCACTTTCTGAGAGCACCCTAAACCTCCCAAAGAGTTCATATGCCATAAGTTGTTTATTCTCTAAGCCGTCCCAAATGTGATAAGTGGTTTATTCTCTGTGTAGAGGTGGATGGATGGTAGGTGCTTTTTTCCCCCGCATGCCGTGTCCTTAAATTTAAGCAAGAACAATAAGTGTGTGTGCCGAACTAGCTGGAGAGAGGTATGGAGAGAGAGAAGGAGGAGGAGTAAACAGCCTGAAATCAATGCCTCACTCTTCCTCGGTCTCGCTTTCTATCACCACCGCGGCCATAAATTATGTGCTTCACTCGTTGTTTTTATTCATGTATTCTTTTTTTCCTGACACGGCAAGGTAAAGGTGTGGGTTGTTCTTTCATTTACATAAATCATTCTTGTTTTTGTTTTTTGGATGGTTTTGGGCCGTGCGATGATGTTGTTTTCTAGCACAGAAGCTACAAGCTGGGGTAATCAGGAGGGACAGTAGGCATGACAACGCTGTTATTCTGTCTCAATCTCATCCAACCAGAGATACGCACACACACACACACACACAAACATATGCCCCTCTACCCCCCCCCCCCCCACCCCCACCCCCCTCACACACACACACACACACACACAAACGTATGCCCCTAAACACCAATGCCATCCCCCCTCTGAGATCCGGACACGTTTGCCTGCGTGTCCTTCCCACCCGCCGCTAGCCGGACGCGTGCTCCCAGACTGATGAACTCCTGAAGCTGTTCCCCCTGGTCGCCACGCCGGCCAACACTGTCAACGCGCCGGGCTCCGGCTTCAGCCCGGGCGCTCGGCGCCCCTGGGGTACATCATCACCGATCAATACCTCCAACCAGAGGATTAGATGGGTCTTGAGAGGAATTTTCTGTGTGTGCTGTGGGGCGGAGAGAGGGTCAAGGAGAATTATGCGGTTTTGTGTCCACTCTTATGAGAGGAGATGTGTGTTCACTGTGGAAGAAAAGGGGAGATTGGTGCTAAATGTGGAAGAAAAAAGGTATTTGAAGGGCCAGGCTTCTAAACTTTGATTGGACTATTCAAGGGTAGTGTGGTACGATTCATCGACAGACAGACAGACCAACAGACAGACAGACAGACAGACAGACAGACAGACAGACAGACAGATAGATAGATAGATAGATAGATAGATAGATAAATAGATAGATAGATAGATAGATAGATATAAAAATGTGTATCTATTGTCCCTAATCTAGAACGATGCTTCTGATGAGTTACTCTAGCAAGTGAACAAGTGAACATTATGTTTCCATACAAAGAAGTGCAACTCTGATCATCCCGAATGTTGAATCATCACGTTGTATTCTCATATTTATTGCGTATCAAACCTTCTGCCGTGTGCCAGGACTACCACATCTCAACTATAAGAGCTCTGATGCCGTCTCGACGAAAGCAGGTCAGGGAATTGGGACTGACCACGCCCACCGACCAACATGAGGGTAGGCGGCCCATCAGAGGGAGCATGGAGGCCGCGCCCCTATGTGGAAGGCCAGCAGCTCCAGCTCTGACCTATATACCGCCCACTCTGGCCTCCTATTGGCAGACACGGCCTTGTTTGTGGAGCGTCTCTCTCTGTGGAACCGGTGATTAGGGTGGTTTTCCAGTTCAGCGGGGAGAGAGCCGGGTAAATATTACAGAATAAATATGTTCCTTTATCTTGCTCCCCCGCATCTCGACTGTCATCGTAAGCAATTATCGTCATCTTTATGTTTTTATTCTCTTCCACAACTGCATCATGCTACAGTATATGACCTCTAGCAAGCTGATCTGGGCCATAAATGGGCCATATATGGGCCAGAACTGAGCCATAAGTACTGCATCTGGCCCATATATGGCTCACATCGGCTTGCTATCTGATTCTATCTCGTTCTGTGATTTGTTTGTCCATAGGCTAGTATTTTCCTATATTGTGTTCATCTCAGTGGAGACTTGGATGAAAGTTCGGGGTCGATGCGTGATTGGCCTGCTGGATGGATTCTGATTGGGCCCAGCTAGGTCCTTCCTGAATGGCTGTTATAGGAGGTCATGAAAGTCTGGGTGATCATGAGTTGGCTGGCATTGTCGCAGAACAAGGTCCAGAAATATATGCCATACCCCCGCTATTGGACAGATATTAACAGCTGGATGGCTTAGAGATAGAGATAGAAAGAGAGACTGTATGTGTGTGTGTGTGTGTGTGTGTGTGTGAGAGAGAGAGAGAGAGAGAGAGAGAGAGAGAGACAGACAGAAAGACAGATAGACAGAGAGAGAAAGTAATTTTTTTGGAGCGAGAGAAGGAGAGAGGAGAGGTTTTAATCGATAGTAGTGTGTAATTGTATCTACTGTAATGTTCTCTCATTTTCTTTGTGATGCACATCCCCTGCAGCTGCACAGTGACTCGGCACATTAATCACTCTGAAAAGAACAAACAGAATAGCTGTGATACTGCATGAGCTGCACTTCATCCAGGGCCATCCTGAACATATGCTGGATGTATCTGGACTTTACGTTATTGCACCCCGGCTTTTAGGCCAGACCAATAACTAGAGCAGTTCAGATGAAATACCCCGGACATCTGTTAGATAAAACATTGCAAACAAACAAGCCTGTAAATTAAACAACCATTGCTCCTCCCTGCTCTGCTCCTCTGTGTCCTTCTTGTTTTTATTGTCTGTTCTCTCCTACTTTCACAACACCCCCTCCCTGTCCCCTCCTAGTGTGACAGAAACGACTCCCAGACAAATCTGGACGACTCCCACACCGCCGGGGCGGGCGGCGCTGTGGTAGTGTGCGCGTTTGTGCGTGTGTGTGTGTGGATTTAAATGACACACTCGCCCTGTCACATGCCGAACCGCCCTACCCACAGTGCCCTGGGGTGGGTCACATGCTGTCCCTCGCATCCTCAGGCGGACACACGTACCGGTTCGCTCACGCTACGTTCATCAGAACTGAAACCTGATTCGCTTCACACACTCACACAGGCCCATGACCGGCTCACATTCCTCCCCTCGCAACACACACAAACGTGACAGTTGCTCTTGGCGTTAATGTTTGTGTTTACATTCATATTCCAGACAGGTATTTATTTCCTTGGCCTCGATAAACAGCGGAACGCATCGTACATTATGTCCCGTGGCAATGCTCTGTTTGCATGTCTTGACCCAAAAGAAACAGTAGACTAGATTCAGTTACATTTCAGCTGAAACCCATGGACATTTCTGTGTAGAGTACATGTGAACTTTGACCTGTGAGATTATGTGGCAAAATTAATTCATAGTATGGAGCTAAAAGCTTTATTCTAACCATAAAACCTCCTCTAGGACAGAGCTCTTAACCATCCAACCTCCTCTAGAACAGAGTTCTTTTGGAGGCTTTTCCCCCCATTAGTCTTAACTTTTTTTTTTTTTTACCTTCACCCATGTTTGTTACACTTTAGTAAAACTTTATCAAATCCTCCACCTTTCACCTCACAGCATTCATGTACTGGACTGGAAGTGCACTTCCTGACCTTTGTCTTGCTAACCCTGTCATATGTCTTTATTTATTTATTTATTTATTTATTTGTTTGTTTGTTTGTTTGTTTTTTAAGCGAGAGCAGGAAGAACCGAGACACAGGGTGTCCTTTTCAAGGGTGACCAAGGGTGGCAGCAGTCAATCAATAAAACAGTGTAAAACACACTATTGAAAACATACAGAGATGAGCAAACACACAGAGAGGCCCAGTCCTAAACCCTCCAGCCCCGGGCCCTCACAGACGTGGGTAGAGTGAGGAGCGGCAAGGGCTCAAAATGGTATAACATGGAATGGAACAGCACTTGCGACATTACACTACATTGACATCAAAACATATTTCTTACTATTGTGGGTGTGGGACTTTATTTTACGTTTCAATTTTACGTGATGTTTTTCTTGTAGGCCTACAATTAATTTTGGGCTGAGTCAAATCCCCTTTACATTATCACAATGTATCACTTATTGAAATCATTTCATTTTGTGGTCATAAGCGAACTACATTACTGCCTGTGATTAATCCTAAAAGTATTTACTCAAGAATGACCACACATTTCTGCACCTCACAACTCTTTCCATATTCATGTTGGAAATCTCAATTCAAAGAACACTGCACCGAGATGGATGATTAATGTCATGCAGCTTTTAACTGGGGAATCATATGATTTAGGGCAACAGAAATCAATGTAATTAAAACCATAGCCTACATATTTTCAAACAAGTCAAATTATACAAACCCATGGGGTTGATAACCTATAGGCCTACGTAAAAATATTGAAACCAAAATAATTATAAGGCTACTTGCGCAGATAAGCAAGTCCAGTTGAAAACATGAAAACACATTTTGTTTTGTAACGTGAGCTTTAGGGTTGGTTGAACTGTCCGTGCTTGTTTATTGGCCGTTCTTTAGGTAATCCCGTGTTTCACGTCACAATGATATGAACTGTGGGTAATTCCCTTAGGCAAAATATGCAGAAGTGCAGACTTACGGTAAGGGGGCATAAAGGACTCAAAATGTCTGCCAGAGAGCCCTCATGCACTTGACGATTTGACAATGGGACAGTCCTAATCCCTTTACGCACTTAGCGGGAACGCGCTTCAAAGTCTGTGAGTCCATAAGGGTGGACATTGGGACTGGGCCATACACAACAATACATCAGTAACAGCAGATCCAGGTCATAGCCAACTGTGTTAGGTAACGTGGTACACATCGGTACTGAGCATGGCCTAACGGTTCCCAGAAGGCAGTGCGTTTTGCATGTTGAACACCCCAGGGACTAATTACTCTAATTAAAGTAATCAGTGGAAGTGGTTGTAATAGGGCTCCTTCATTGATTAGCTGAATCAGTTCCATCCCTCACAACCTGTAAAACAAGCTTCAGATTATGATATTCAATCTCAGGCAAGAAAATTATGTTGAATATGGATGATGTCCCAGACTAGCGAAGGTCAGAGGCCGTGTCCTGTCTGTGAGAACTATGTCTGTGAGAAGGTTTTAAAGGGGCTTGTCATCCTGAGGCTGTAGTCTAAAAGGTCCGACAGGCTGTTTGGGTGTGTGCGTTGCCCAGTGATGTATCGCATTGTATGACTCAGTGCCGTCTGTTCAATCAGCATGGGGAAGCTGTCACACGCCATCGTCTGTCACCGAGGCCAGAGCAGGTGACTGGACCCGTCGGTCACGCATGACCTGTCTCGTCGCGACCACCCCGGCCCCCTCGCCTCCGATTGGTCCTGGGAAGAAAACACCCCCGCCGCACACAGTCACCCCACGACCTCAAGCTGCTTGGAGGAACGTTGGCGGATGCTCGGACCCCCCCCCGCCCCCCCACCCTCCCTCATCCTCCTCCTCCTCCTCACTCTGATCCACCCTGGATGTAAATATTTACACACAGGACAGTCAGAGTTTGACACTATCTGGAGCTGAAAAATAATATATGTCCCGCTCACCAGTCCCATTGAACTCTGTTTGCTTTCCCCTTCAGGAAAGTACAGTAAACCCAGACCCATAAATACGGATGGAGAGAGAGAGAGAGAGAGAGAGAGAGAGAGAGAGAGAGAGAGAGAGAGAGAGAGAGAGAGAGAGAGGCGGTGTTGTGTCTTATCTGTCTCCCCCATCACAAACAGGGGAACACAGGAACCCTGGCTCTCGGCGCGTTGTTGACACCTACTGTCTTCACCCGCTCTGACTGACAGGCCTGCAGAGAGACGGACACAATAGAAAAAAGCTTAAAAGCTCAGATAGATTACCTGACAAGGGGAACGGATAGCACGCTACCAATCTTATTCCATGAAACTATTTTTTCTACGTTTTTCCATTTCCCTGAACCCCTCCATTCCTCCCTCTCTCTCTCCCTCCCTCTCTCTCCCACCATGCCCTAAGCACATACAGTATATGACCTTACTAAAACCTATGTTCAGCTCTTGTCTAAACATGAGAAGGAGATAGAGGGGGCTGGTTTCCTGTCTCTGGACTGGGACCCAGACAGAGTGGGAGAGAGAGAGAGAGAGAGAGAGAGAGAGAGAGGGAGCTGGTCCCAGAGCGCGGCTCCGGTGGCGTGACAGGCAGATTACAGCGTGTACGGCGCAAGGCCACCTATTTTACCCCCCGCCGACTCCCCTTACCCCCCCCCCCCCCCCCCACAGACGACATCAGGGTCTGGGTAATGATAGGGCTCAGGGGAGAGCGAGGGAGGGAAGAGGGATGGAGAGGGAAGGAGAGAGAGAGAGAGAGGAAATAAGGAGAGTTAGGGATACATGATGGATGGAGAGAGGGACACAAAAACAAAAGGCACGTAGAGCATTCTATGCAATTAAGAGACCATTTTACTGTGAAGTAGACATGCCAATTAGAATTTGGACTAAAATATTTCACAGTGTAATCCTCCCAATCGTCCTTTATGGCAGTGAAGTTTGGGGTCCATGACTACACTAGATGGGACAAGCATCCCATTAAGGCCCTACATGCAGAATTATGTAGGTCTGTATTAAACATTCAAAGAAAAACACCAACCAGTGCATGCAGGGCAGAATTAGGCCGTTATCCAGTGATTATTAACATTAAAGTCCAGGTTAACCCAGTTCAAATTTTTGTTATGAGCTTCACACACCACAGGAAAACATGTCATTAACCACCCAGCCAAATCTGAGTGATTAAAAATGTCGCTAAGTATATAAAATAAGGCTTCAAAATCGGTTAAAAATCAGCAGCATTCTCTGGTCTGAGACTGTGGGGGCGTGTCTGCTGAAGGCACCGAAGCCACACCCAATTGCGTGGGGAGGGGGTGTGGAGGGAAGAACCTGTCAAACCGTTCTCTGGTCTGCATATTGTCACACTGGCACGCCGTCTCTTTTGTGGTAGTAAGGCACAGCTTTGTGAAAACAGAGAGGAGTTGAAATTACACTTGTCTAATGAGTC
>NC_140242.1:20780663-20790663 GCF_949987555.1 Borostomias antarcticus
GTGTGTGAGTTAGTTCAATCAACTCAGAACAGCTGATAGGGAGGTGATGGGAGGGAGGGAGGTGATGGTCGGTCGGTCTGTCGGTAGGTAGGTAGGTAGGTAGGTAGGTAGGTGGGTAGGTAGGTAGGTAGGTAGGTAGGTGGGTAGGTAGGTAGGTAGGTGGGTAGGTAGGTAGGTAGGTAGGTAGGTAGGTGGGTAGGTAGGTAGGTAGGTAGGTAGGTAGGTAGGTAGGTAGGTAGGTAGGTAGGTAGGTAGGTAGGTAGGTAGGTAGGTGGGTAGGTAGGTAGGTAGGTAGGTAGGTAGGTAAGTAGGTAGGTATGAAGGTAGGTAGGAAGGTAGGTAGGTAGGTAGGTAGGTAGGTAGGTAGGTAGGTAGGTAGGTAAGTAGGTAGGTATGAAGGTAGGTAGGAAGGTAGGTAGGTAGGTAGGTAGGTAGGTGGGTAGGTAGGTAGGTAGGTAGGTAGGTGGGTAGGTAGGTAGGTAGGTAGGTAGGTAGGTGGGTAGGTAGGTAGGTAGGTAGGTAGGTAGGTAGGTAGGTAGGTAGGTAGGTAGGTAGGTGGGTAGGTAGGTAGGTAGGTAGGTAGGTAGGTATAAGGTCAGTTCAATCAACTTTGAGTATGTTGGGACCTATTCCATACAGCAGGTTGAAGTGGTGTGATGAACCCTGAGATTGGACCCTGAGTTTCCGGTTCCAGAACAGCTGATCTGAATTAGTTCAATCACCTCTGAGCTCCCTTACTATGATTCAACATGTCACCCTACTCCCCACGCCCTGGAGTTACGCCTAAATCCCACTCACTCCATTGGCGTGGCGTTCCGAATGCGGTCAGGTTTTACTCCGTCCTCCGAACGGCCTCAACCCCCAGCGGTTGCGTTTCAGGAGCGAGTGTTTTGTTTGATGTTCTGACAAGTCGCCAGGGGGCGAGACCTCACTACCCATTTCTTCTACTGCTACTTGATGCGTCCCAGCTGCGGCATCCGGCAAAAACAGACCTGCTGTCTATTTTTACCGGAGCTCCGTGGAGAGACGGTTCTGAGATGCTTCTGAAACGTGCCGCAGCGCGTCTGGTGGAAACACAATCGTTGTCTAGAGCGGCCGCGGTCGACCGGTCAATGCACCGGAGTCGGTGGAACTGTGGCGTTAGAAGTTCTAAGAGAGTAAGACATGCTTATGGCGAGGACGAGCACCTTTTCAGAGAAGCAACACAGCTGCCGAGTCAAAGGAGAGCCAGTTAGCGTGGGAGAGACTTGCTGCCCGAGTTAATGCCTGGGTTATTCATTTAACATTTAACCACACTTATATTACAGGTGAGAAGGGGATGGAATGTGTTATTGAATATAACTATATTTGCATTATACAGTAGGCGTAATCTCATGGACAGAAAAGCAAACTTGGAAGCAGCTGGAAATTAAATATAAAAATGGACTTGAAACAAAGGCATATTTTGCTTAAAGATAGGCTTAAGATTCCACCTCCCTTTGGTTTTAATCACATTTGACATTATTACAGACAACTAAATATCAGTGGCTATTTCAGTTTGTAAGAGCTGTTATCAGAATGCACACAAATCGTTTCGCCTAATAGCCTGCTTAGTATGTGAATGTTTGAGTTCTACTCAGCTAACAGAAAGAAGGCAGAGGCCCAAATAGGCGGAGGGCCCCCACCAGCGCTACCTGACCAGGAAGACCATCGGCCCCTCAACCTCCACAGCACAGATGAACACAGTGAGAGGCCAGGTTCATTCTGTATGTACAGTAGAACTCTAGAATTTAATGTCATCCTTATGTTTTCATGGTCCCTTGCGAACACGGGGAGAACATGCAAACTCCGCACAGAAAGGCCCGGAGACCTTCATGCTGTGAGGCGACAGTACTAGGTACTGCACGTGAGCAATTTTGGGGTTCAGTGTCTCTCTCAAGGACACTTCGAATCGGCACACTCCGGAACCTGGGATCGAACCAGCGACCTTGCGATCCCCAGCTGGCTTCTCTACCTCCTGAGCTACCTGCCAAAATGTTGTAGCTTGGTGGCCGCGGCAGATTATAAATGGTGTAGTGGAGGCGGCAAATTAGGAAGGCAGATCTTGAAATTGAATTAGCCTACTGGAACACCAGCGAGAGGCCATGCATTGGTCACAGACAATTTGTTAATTGTTTGAACAAAATACACATTTTTGTATTTGTCGGGAAAAAAAGAGGACCAAATGAAGTGTGAATGATTTGTCTTAATCTGTGACGTGATTCCCAGGGTTTGTTAAAGAAAACTGGGGGGTATTTCATAAAACTAGTAAAAAAAAAAAAGTTTTCTGGGTTTTACTGTGTGCAGAAGTCAGCCTTCCTTATTTAGCCAGCTTCGTGGAACACGCCCCTGGTTCACAGTCAGTCAGTTTGAGCTACAACTGTTTCTAGAACAGGAAACCCAGACTTTCCCTCATCTCAGGCCCAGGGTTAACTAACTCAGAGTTTTCACTTATACCACTTTGTGGAATATACCCTTGTACTCTCTCTCTCTCTCTCTCTCTCTCTCTCTCTCTCTCACACACACACACACACACACACAAACACAAACACAAACACACACACACACACACACACACACACACACACACACTATATACACAGTACTGTATGCATGCTTGCATGGTGAATGCACTCCTTTTTGCATAGAGATTGAAATCTGAAATCTTGAAATCTGAAAAAAAGGTTCCTAATTGTACCTCTAATATTTTGACTCTTATAACAAAGTGACAGACAGGAGAGAGGGACTGGCAGAGAGAGAGAGAGAGAGAGAGAGATAGAGAGAGAGAGAGAGCAGACAAAGGAGCGAGAGATTGACTAGACCGATAATTAGAGGACCAGAGAGGGAGCAGACAGCCAAAAAAGGAGGAGAAATAGACAGTTTGAAAGAGGGTCGAGAGATAAAAGAGGGAGGAGAGACAGACGGAGAGAGAGAGAGAGAGAGAGAGATGAGTAGATGAAAGATTAAGTGGCGTGGAGGAATGTTAAGTGTAGCCTAAGCGTGTGTACGGAGTGCACGATTTATGGGACACATACGCTCCGGGCAGAAAAGTTTGCGAATTATTAAACGACTTCAATTAAAGTAATGAAGGAGATGCAAGAGGGGAGGACCCCTCGCCCCTCAACCCCCCCCCCCCCCTGATTTATGAACACAGTCCTGGCTTGTCTTCTCTTCTCACGGTCTCTCCATCTTCCCCTTTGCTCGTCATCCCTTTATCTTTTATAGACTTTTACTTTGATTACCTAAACAAATGTTTGTCCGTGTCAGAACCCCAGTAGCCATTGAACAAGGAGCACTCTTTTTATTACGGAGATGCAAAATTCTTTAGTGGATTCTTTAAACTTTCTAAATGTATTGTCAGTGATTAAACCTGTTTTTATACAGATGAAAGTTGAGGTTTAGGGAAATACTACAATGATTGGATCTTTTGGTTGGTCTAGTAAATCTGATTAGATTACGAAGTGCGTGTGTGTGTGTGTGCGTGTGCATGTGTGTGTGTATGAGAGAGAGAGAGAGAGAGAGAAGGGGGAGAGGGAGTGTGTGTGTGTAAGAGAGAGAGAGAGAGAGAGAGAGAGAGAGAAGGTGGAGAGGGCGTGTGTGTGTGTGTGTGTGAGAGAGAGAGAGAGAAGTGTCTTCAAAAAGTCTGAAAGAGTCAAAGAACTAGTTGCTATCAATCCTCTTTCCCTCCCTCCCTCCCTCCCTCCCTCTGCGGTGAGACATCGGTATCCCTCCATTTTAAAAGCGTCATGAAAGTAGACACCTCGGGGGATCCTCCCTGAGGGACTCCATAACCATGTTCCTCCAGACCGAGCAGTTTGTACCGCGACACCGTCGCCCAGCGCCGGCACAACCCTTCCCAGCCAAAAGCAGCCCGTCACATTTCACCATGTAATTAGAGGTTCAGACTGGACAGCCATTTTTATTTAGGTACACTCTCCTCTGGCACAGAATCAGTGGTCAGTGTGTGCTGTGTCTTCGTGAGTGTGTGTGTGTGCGTGTGTGTGTGTGTGGTGTGTGTGTGCGTGTGTGTGTGCGTGTGTGTGTGCGTGTGCAATTAGTTTGGCTTTGGGAGTGTAATAACGATTGGCGATATTTTGGCGTTTACAGCCCGGTTTTAGAACCGCCATTTGGAGGTTACGAGGACGGGTTATGAGTTTGGCCACTGACCAGAGGGGCTTGCATATCTGATTATAATCACTGTAGACTTCAATAAAAACTCAGGGTGTCTGAGGGGAGAGGAGACAGACAGGACTGGACCGCTGCCAGGGAGGATTTGTAGACCTGGAGTCGGAGATTGTATTTGAGATTGAAAATGGAGGTCAGGATTAGATAGAGGTCAGAAGAGAGCTGCCGATGTTACACGACAACATTAACCTTCTGAGATAGAGTCCAGGCATTAGCCTGGGGAGCTAGCCTGTCATTGTATTTAAATGTGGATAATGTATCAATGTGATTTCATGATGTTTATATAGTTTTTTTCTTATACCGTTTTACATTGTTTATGATGTATTGTGTAACCAGGGCACCATTCTAAATTAGAGTTTGGTCTCAATGGGCTGAACAAAGGTCAAATAAAATATATTTTATATGGATAAAATAACACAAGTCAGCATGTCATTGTGAGAGGGAGACTGCCTCCATCACACACACACATACACACACGCACACACACACACACACACACACACATACACACACACACACACACACACACACACACACACACACATACACACACACATACACACACACATACAGTCTGAACAGGTTGACTTCACGCGGCACATCGTTTCCAGATTACTGCACTTCCTGTAGGTGCACACACTAGCCAATGGGGGCGTCCGCCTGCCAATGACCTGTCCATTCGGACGGGGGCTGGGCAGACGCCGCTGGAACGGGGATCAAAGTGGTTGGGGGGATGCCATCGGGCGTACCGGGTGTCGTCAGTGTCTGGGTCACAGCTGGGACCAAACAGCTGGATGGAAAAGCCAGATAGCCTCCATACCATCATGGACCCAAATGCCTGCCATGAAACGTGATGACACGCTCTTTTTGAAATTCACATCCACCACAGTGCAATGAAATGACGTGCATAACCAAGGTGGTATGCAATCGGTCTATCGCTGATTATGGCTGATTTTGATCTGATGGGATATCAGTTATGTGGCCAATTTTTCTCTTTTTTGGAGGGGATGTGCTGAGTACACCAGTTGTATAAATTCATTCCTAGACTAGCACAGGATATGTTTTGCCTTTGTGCATTCTCTCCACGACAGGGGCACTAACCATGAACTGTCTCTTATCTAAATAAAGGATCTCTGTTTCAAAAAGCCACATCAATTACTTATCTTCACACTATGCTAATATGTGCCAATATGGGCCAGAAAACGTACAAATATGGGCCTATTACATACAAAAACACCATACAACTTCAAACGGTCTTTATCTTGCCCGGACATGCCCTTGTGTGAGTCACAAAGCCTTGAACACTTGACGCTCACACATAGCGAGTCTGCTCATCGGAAGCTGATCGACCAGGAGATTTAGTCTTTTGTGTGAATTCTCCCCAGAGGATACGACACTGTCGACAGCGCCCTTTGTGTCGTGTTTTCACTGAGCAAATATCCCACGTCTGAGACAGAATTTATTAGTTTACATAAAATGCAGTTTTTAAAACCTTTCCCTTCCGACTGTCACAGGGTCATATATTACCCTCACCAAAGCATTTGAACCTGTTCTTCTAACGGAAGCTATGGCGCCGGAGTGGGCCACGTTGTTTTATTAGTGTGTCAAACCCAGTATTGATTGAAGGCGTGATTTAAAATCACATAACCTCAGAGAGGAAGCGAAAATATGGGTCGCTATTTGTGTGTGTGTGTGTGTGTGCGTGTTTGTGTGTGTGTGTTAGTGTGTGTGTGTGTGCGTGTTTGTGTGTGTGCGAGTGTGTGCATGCGTGTGTGTGTGTGCGTGTGTGTGTTTATGTGTTTGTGTGTGTGTGAGTGTGTGCAGGCGTGTGTGCGTGTGTGTGTGTGTGTGTGTGTGTGTGTGTGCACGCCTGTATGATTGTGCCTCAGCGCACGTTTCCTGCCCGACCAAAGCCTGCTGCAGCGAAGCTAAAAGAACCCCAGTGAAAAATGGATCAGAGGCGTTTCCTGACGTTCGTATTTATAGCATGACAGCTCCGCACTGCTGCCACCAACCATGAGCCTGTCCCCTTCCTTTCACCAGCACGGGCTGCTTTAAAAGGCAAAGGGGAGGGCAGAGCACACACAGAGAGAGAGAGAGAGAGAGAGAGAGAGAGAGAGAGAGAGAGAGAGAGAGAGAGAGAGGGAGAGGAGGGCAACGTGATGGATTGCGCCGAAAGCCCGAGCCGGGCAGAAGTGTGTCAGGTTCAGGTGGGACAGGAGGGAGCACGCGCGCTCTTAAGCTCCGCGGCCGCGCCCTCCCCCCGCGCTCGTCAGCGCCCGCTTGACTGGACCTGCCCACGGTAATGTGCCGACACCGGGGACCGGCCCGAGCAGAGAGAGGAAAGTCGACCGCTAAGATGAATTATACCTGCCTTCCCTTAGTCTCTCCTCTCTGGCTTTTACCACCCAGCACCCCCCCACCCCCCCCCACCCCCCAGCTCCTCCTGGTGAAAAGCTTCCCCTTCAGCCTCAGGTGGGCGATGCTAAGTAGCAATACAAGAGAAAGAGGACTTAGAATGAAACAATAAGGGGTTGGACAAAGTGAAGTGAGGAGCAATCTTCTTTCCGGCACAGCATTCTTTTTCTCACTCTCTTTCCCTCCAGAGAAGATTTTGTCAGTGACCCTGTGATACCTACTGTAACTACAATTTGTGGAAATTCATTTTTACTTCCTCTCACAAGTCTTTTAAAAGGTCTTAATCACACACACATTTTATTCTTGTCATTGCTTCTGTCTGATAAAAGTTGCATTTTAAGTTCCAGGGACAGATCATTATCTTTAAGAGCTAACAAGTTCAAGCAGGTATGACACACACAGACACACACACACCCACACACACATTTATTTCAACGACCAATAGAATGTTCAGCTTGTTTGTAGTGCCAGCCAACTTTGTTGTAATTATCGTAATCGCTCTGCTCGTCAATCGTACCAACGTGCAATCGTTGGTATTTCAACACACCCAATGTTTAACAGTTGTTAGTCAATATTTACTGTACACATCATTGTATCCAAGGTAGCGTTGCAAAAAGGTCTTAATGAGCTCTACTTGTGTGGTGACAAGTATATAGTCACATAACTGAACATTGTTCTGAGGTCTTAGAGCTCATGAGCATGGCAACTGCAAAGAGTCAAAAACCCTGTTCCCCTTTGATAGGCCTTTTCTATCAAAAAGTCTCAAAACAAGATCAAGTTTTTTTTAATTTGACATCCATATACATGACTGGCAAAAACAGCTTTTCGTAGTTGGTGCTTGATGTTGATAGCACTGAGCCATGGAGTAACAGTTTAATCAAGTGTTTGCTGAAGTCCATGTGATAGCTATTTACGGTAGCGCAACTACACACATGCGCTGCAGTATCTGTGCCCTGCTAATGCATTCCTTATGCCTCAACCCACAGCAGTTCGAGCACAGCTAAAGGCCGGCTTAAGGAGTATGACTCAGCCAGGTAAGACCACAAATGAAAGCCTGCTTAAGGATCATGACTCAGCCATGTGAGAGCACAGATAAAGGCCTGCTTAAGAAACATGACTCAGCCATGCCTTTTTATGCCACTGGACACAGCTCTGATCTGGAGGCCACCTTGGAAGAGGGTGGGACATTGTGTCATGAAAGGGGTGTGGTGTACCGCACAATATTGTGACATTATGAATGTGTGGCTTGGTTATACAATAGCAGTTGTCTATTTACTAGCACAATGGCTGTTTTATGTTTTCAGTTCCATCTCCAGGTTTAACTATTGGCATGGGCGAAAAATGCATTGCTGTCTAATTAATGGACAAGTCAAAGGTTACTTTTAACAAGAGACATTTAATGTTGGGAGTTTATTATTCTGTATCAACGCCGGCAATTCGTCTTGAACAAACGCACCTATGTGTTGTTAATGGAGTCGCGGGGTGGAAGTGAAAGACCGGCATCCCGTTCTTCCCAGGAGAGTCTTCCTGTGGTCTTCGGTCTTCAGGTCGGTCTTCCGTGGTCTATCCTGTCTATACTCCCGTTGTTCCAGGGGCTGATATGAAACCGTGGAGGCAGAACAACTGGCAGGTTTCCCTCCATATCTCCATTCTCAGATCAGCAGGTACGATAAGGGAAAGGAAATTTGCCGTGTCAGATGACGACCTCACACACACACACACAGAGGGACCACCGGCAGTCGCCGCATCATGTGAGATCAGGCGAGGAACCCGAGGAGGAAGGAGAAGAGAAAAAAAAGAGGAGAAAAGTGGAGATAAAAGAGAGAAGTGAAGAAGAAAGAGGCAGATGGAATCAAAGCCAGGAAAAGTGGCGTTCACAAAGCGACAGATCAGGTGAAATGAGTTAAGCCGATACACTGGGATCATTTAGAGTAGGGATTGTCACACACACGCCCGGCTGGAGAGATCTGGAACGTCAATCTGATCGGAAGGAAAATCAAAGCTTCCTTGAACGCCAGATGTGCGAAGAATCGCCCGGGAAAACGGCGAACCCGTGTTCTCCAACCCCCGGCATCTACGATCAAGCATGACTTGACTCGGCTTCTCCTTCTTCTGATCGGACCCCGTAGCGGATTCCGCGCTCTGCTTCCCCTCCGTGGGGGCTCGTCCGAAACATTTAGCAGAAGCCTTTCTCTGGTGTCCTTGGCAAGCGGCCCGAACAGCCTGTATTTGACATCGGGGCCACGCGCACCCTGGACGTCCCCCGACAGTGGTGGTAAGTGAATAATGATGGCGCGGTCTTGGGAGGAACGGAACAAATAGTGGAGCGCTGTGGATGGAATGTAGGTTAGAGTAAAGATGACCCCTCTCCTGGTTTATACTGTCCAGTGTACACACATGTTCCCCATAGGCCAGCGCTTGGATACATCCGTCATCCGTCACGGGCCCCGCTCCCTGACTCATCTGTCCTCTACTGTTCCCTCGTGGAACTATCAATGGCCTTGGATGGATAGAATACAATAGAATAGAATAGAATAGAAAGCTTATTTGCCATGTGTAACAAGAACGGCTACAGGTACAGTACATTGGAATTCTAGTAATCGCTTGTCCTTGCAGTATCTTATAAGTGCTAATCAGTTCAGTGGATAGTGTGTGTGTGTGTGTGTGTGTGTGTGTGTGTGTGTGTGTGTCTGTGTGTGCGCGCTTTTACCCCTCTCCTCCTCCTCTTCCTCCTCATCTTCCTCCTCTTCTGTCCAACTCACATCTTGTGCTTTTCCATCATTTCTAATGCATGGGAACATGTCTGCATGACCCCAAAACTCTGAAAAACAAAACAATTGATTAATTTGAGCCCAAACTGTACACACACACACACACACACACACACACACACACAAACACACACACACACACACACACACACAAACACACACACACACTCTTGGGATGTAATTTATCTTAATTGGTCAGCACAATGGGTAGAGCGAACCCTTGGCCACATGGGTCGGGATGTGATGGCAGTGCCTCTCTCTGTAACGCTGCCATCCTGGACACAGGGATTGCGATCCGTAATCAGCCAGACCATGCTCTGAGGTTTTGCATAATAGACGACCTACTTTCAATGAGCTGTAATCAGCGGTTGTGTGTGTGTGTGTGTGTGTGTATGTGTGCGTGTGTTTATTTTTGTGAGGCCGAGACAAAATATAATTCTCAGCTCCGTTCCAGGTCTCTCTCTCTGGAGGGCAGATAGAAACTCGCCACTAGGATGAATTAAAACAGGGCAGCGAGCGCTAAATTTGATAGTTGTGTAGCCTGACGAAAGGGCAAGAGGACAAAAAGCCTCCACAGTTGGTCTGTTACCCGACCTGTGAGTGCTAGA
>NC_140242.1:20798163-20808163 GCF_949987555.1 Borostomias antarcticus
TGTGTGTGTGATTGTGTGTGTGCGTGATTGTGTGTGTGTGTGTGTGTGTGTGATTGTGTGTGCGCATGATTGTGTGATTGTGTGTGTGTGTGATTGTGTGTCTGTGTGTGTGTGTGTGGGGGGGGGGGGGGTGTAGGACCTGAGGCTGGCCAGGGATGGAAACAGCCAGGTCGGCTGGATGAGAGGTGACCTCCTGACTGGGTGCTGAGGGCATGGCACCACAGTGCTATCATTCCCCTATGCCCTCGCAGCCTGTGGCATCCACAGCCAGATTGGTATGCCTTAATGGACAGTCAATGTGAGAGGATTTTCAATTTGTACAGGTTCAAGATAAGGTCGACACTCGACACATAGAAAGACAAATAGCCCACTCAAAAAAATGTTTTAGCCTGTTTCAGTATTTTGCTGCAGGTGAAGTAAACATTGTCACAACAGTGTTGTTCGAACAGCAATTGCTGGATGTCACGTCCCTGCCTGAGGGACACTCTCTCCCTGACCCCTGACCCCGGGAACAGATGTTATCTCAGCGAGGGTAGTTTGGGAAGCATCACAAACACGCACACACCCAGAGGCATGCATGCAAACACATTGTGACATCACCCCAGGTAACCAAGGAGATGTGAAGGCTTAATTAAATAAAGGCCATCTGCAACTGAGAGGGGCTGCCCTTCGACCTTTGACCTGTTTAATAACCAGGAAGAGAATCACCTGTCAGATCTCCGGCAGGTCCCTGTGAACTCTACTCTACGCGGCACACTTCCTCATAACAGTACAGGCTCAACTCTGACAACACGATAGCATCTCTGACCTTGACTCTCCACGGCATCCATCTTTGTTCTGTGCTAACATTTGTAATTGGTTTCTGTGAGCCACACATTGTGATAGTGTGACTGAAAAAAGCTACAGGAAGCAACGGCATTTAAATAATTTTTTATCTGGGTCAAGTTTGATAGTGTTTCAAACTGGTGGTCCCTCCTCTTAAAGCCCCACTATGTTGTTGATTTCATCTTCATCTTAAAATATCAGTTTCAAAGTCAATCTATTGGTGTGCTGGATTATTATAGCGAGAACAGCACCTCTTCCATTCCCACAGAGGGGTCCGGTGGCCTGTATTTGCACTATGTAACTTTTGACCGCGAGCCGCGGTTTTCTCTCGCATGAACGTTCTGCTTTACCTTGGGCTCTCCTCTTTGAATTTGCCAGCAGACTCCGTTTTCCTCAGCTTGTCAGTTGTCAACAAATGCACGTGAGAGATTTTAACAGGCGTCTCTCAGCGTTTTACGACAATGTTACTTCGGTTGTAATGGCTCTAGTGGCCTTTAGGGGCCGCTAAAGTGCACAAAACTGGACTGCTACATAATGGGGCTTTAAAATGAGCTTCTAATTTGTCAGTAGCACTAAAAGGCAAACCTGGTGAGTTTACGTCATCTGTTGAAAATGGAGATCTCTAAATCACTTACACACAGCTGTGTGATAACATCTAGACTACAATCAGTAATACCAACAAACCATCCATCAGAATAGCAGCACGCTCTATCAGACACACCCTACAATATGTTTAAACTGAGCAGAAATACGTACAGTAAATCTGACCTGTCAGAACGTGTTTCATTAGCATTGGCCTATGGTATGCTATGGTATGAGGTTAGCACCTCACAGATTGGATGTGTTAGCTCCAAAGATAATCCCTCTGACGCCACACATGAGAGGGAGAGATTATCAACTTTGATTTTTTTTCATTTTGATGTTCCATATCGTATAATTTATTCCAAGGAGACACTGCTCTGTAATGGACATGTAAGACTGAAATTGCACCTAATAGAGCAAGTTCACTAACCGGTTAATTTACATTGTAGCCCATGGAGTCTCACACTGCATTAAATATACCCCCCAGTGCTAATCCTAACCTACTTCAGTACTGTCATTTTGATGTCTAGGGATTCTAGCCTGGTGATGCTACCTTATGCTCATGTGTTGATTAGCCTGATGCTGGTGAACTACTGTAGGGTGAACTACTGTAGACCTTGACAGAGCTAGTGTAGAAGGGATGAGTCTGACCTGCTCTCACTAGTGTAGAAGGGATGAGTCTGACCTGCTCTCACTACTGTAGAAGGGATGAGTCTGACATGCTCTCACTAGTGTAGAAGGGATGAGTCTGACCTGCTCTCGCTAGTGTACAGTAGAAGGGATGAGTCTGACCTGCTCTCATTAGTGTAGAAGGGATGAGTCTGACCTGCTCTCACTAGTGTAGAAGGGATGAGTCTGACATGCTTTCGCTAGTGTAGAAGGGATGAGTCTGACCTGCTCTCACTGGTGTAGAAGGGATGAGTCTGACATGCTCTCGCTAGTGTAGAAGGGATGAGTCTGACCTACTCTCGCTAGTGTAGAAGGGATGAGTCTGACCTGCTCTCACTAGTGTAGAAGGGATGAGTCTGACATGCTCTCGCTAGTGTAGAAGGGATGAGTCTGACCTGCTCTCGCCCCTGGCTGTTGGAGCTTTGCATGCAACGTTAGCATTTGCCTGGGGAGCAAGTCGTTTGACTGACAGTCAGTGTTTGAAGTCGTTTTGAGTTATGCGAGCAGACCGGTTACACGGGAATTTTGTTACTTTGCCTGCATGTGTTCCAATGGTAGTAAAAAAAAAGGAAAGCCAAAAAAGATAGAAAAGTCTCAAGTCTCAAATGTGCATTGCTAGCTGGGCAGTATCACTCTATCACTATCACTGTTTCCTGTCTGTAGTCGGTCGTTCAGGAAATGGGACCCTTCACTGTGCACGGCGCCATATGGGAGCCCTGTTTGAGGCAACTCGCATAAAACCACACAATTAATTCTGAATTACTCCAGACAATCTGCTGCTAGGGTGGACTAATGAAAATGACGTGGATGGACTGAAGGAGCAAAGGGATAAGGCCAGGGCCTCTGGCTCAGGACACACACACACATACACACACACACACTGTTAGGGCTTACACACATGCACACACACGCACACAAGCAAGTGAAAGCTTGCATGAGCACACGCACAGACATGCGTGCCCTCACACACACAGAAGCGCGCTCTCACACACACAAACACGCACACACACACACACACACATGCACACACAGACATACACACACACACACACACACACACACAGTCAGACGGTCTGTGGCCCACACGTTTCCAGGAAGCATCTGCATGACTGCTCTAAATTTGCCTGACGTGAGTCTGAAATTGAATCTAATGTAGTCCTCTCCAGAGACACTGAGCAGCACTGGTAAATTATTGAAAAAAAGAGCTTTTGGACTGCATAATTTAACCCAAATAAATGAGGCATAGGAATAAGGAGTGGTAACTGGAGACAAGTGTGTGTTGACTCCTGGCATATCTGCTGTTTATCTTGCACGCTGCTTGATGTAAGCGTGTGTGTGGGTGTGTGTGTGTGTGCGCGCATGCGTCTGCATGTGTGTGTGTGTGTGTGTGTGTGTGTGTGTGTGTGTGTGCATGCGCCTTTGTGCCTGTGTGTGTCAGCAAGCGGCATAAGAGCAAGCAAATGCAGAGAACGCACTATGTATAACGTATGATGCGTTGTGATACAGCCACAAAACGACTTATTTGTTCACTAACCCCTCCCATTGGTCTGTTAACCTCTGTCTGTCGAAACTGCCTGTCTACAACACAATACCACTTTTAATACAGTATCTCTATGTAGTGAACATTGCCTAGAAGACTATTCACTGTGTGTGTATGTGTGTGAGTGTGCGTGTGTGTGTGTGTGTGTGTGTGAGTGCGTGTCTGTCTGTGTGTGTGTGTGTGTGTGTGTGTGTGTTTGTGCGTGTGCGTACGTGTGTGTGCGCGTGTGACTGAATGCGCAGTATCCGTCCCGGTTTAGATGACTGCAGTGCACTTGCAAAATGATGTAGCTGACAAGAATCCATGGCAGTTCGGTACGACAGCAGCAAGTGTACCAGGCTTTAATTGCCATGGTATTTCCCATGCAGGAATCAGACTAGCTCCAGCGCTCTCCACGCCTGTCTTCATCTGACGGATGTGTCTCTAGCTACCCCCCACCCCCCACCCCCTACTACTCAGTAGCCTGCTCGGCCCTAGCAGACCTTCAATATTTATGATCTTCATTTCATTTTTTAAAGGAAAAAGAAAAAGGGAAATCAATGATATCCTTTTTTTTTTTTCCTTTGAGGAATTCTTTATTTAATAGGCGAGTTCGCTTTCAACCCACAAGGCAGTGACATGAAGCAGTGTGGAAATAACTTTACAGGATTAAAGGAGATGTTTCCATTTTCCAGGGAGATTAAATTAATCTGCAGCTATTGAGTTTTTACATTCAGCTGGCAAAGTCTCTTAAGGCATCCTAATTATATAAAAAAAAATTTTTTAAAAGAGAGGCAAATTTTAATGCGACTTGAGTTTAATGTGCTCGTATTATGTCCGTTAGGCTGCATGACAAGGTCAACAGGGCTGTTATCTTTATTAAAAGTTAGTTCAAAGAACACTTGTAATGATGATCCCCCATTGAACGGATTACAATCTCTTTGATGGTCTAAATATCTTACATATGTGTTTCCCCTTGCATGAGTGCTCAACAGCTGAGCTCCTATTGGCAGTTCAATGGCATGGCCTTTCCCAAAGGGACGGGCCAAGGAGAATGCCCGCTCAGAGCAAACGTGAACGTTAAAAGTGTGAGAGAGAGACGGTTTGACAGTTCTGTCTGGGACCATGAGGTGCTGACATATTGTAGTCCATGTCAAAGGCGCCCCTTTGAGCATGGTTCCACTGCAGACATCTGGCAAGCATCCTGCAATATTCAGCAATCCCCTTGCCCACAGTGTGAGAGCAACGCTAGCCAGCTAGTGCCGAGGTCACCAGGTAACAGCTGGCTATAGAACAGGGAGTTCGATCTGCGCACTAGATTCACTAAACCTAAAGCATATAGCCTACCATTTTATTGACTGTGCAGCATTTTGAAGTGAAATAATTTCAGTTAACGAGGCTGTTGCACGGGGTCAAAAGGACCTATTTGCACATGAACCCTTCAGCTGCAGGGTACACGATGTCACCGGTGTGCCACTGCTGCGTTTACTCGCACAATTAAGACCACTCGTATTGGGTGTAGCGTTCGCTAACTTAATCCATCTGTGTCATAGCCCCAGGTCCCTATACAGGGCTAATCTAGGATAAATGTGTCCGTAATCCAATTAATCTGTCATAGCAGAGACCCTCTGACGATATTTTTTTTTTCTGCTGACACGTCACATTTCCATCCTGGTAAAATAATGATGAAGGATAACCTAATTTGGGGGACAGAGGGATGTAATAACGGCTGCTTAACTGGGGAAAGATGTGGAGGAAGACAAAAAAAGGGATGGGAAGAAATAGGAGAGGCTCAAAATGCTTATGAGTAACTCTGGGTAAAGTAGAACATGTATTTTAATGAGTTTATTTATGCATATATTTCTTGCGACATGCTTGTTTGCTTCCCTCTCAATAACAAACAAATTATTTGCAAGTCAAACACTGTATGCATCACTGTACAGAATTGAACACAACCATATTAACCTTGATTACATACAGTACAATGGCTGTACGTAAAGGCAATTTTGGATGCGAGACCTGTCTATCTAAATGGATTTGTTAGAAGTACTGGGTTTCTGGATAGATTAATGTACAGTATACGTGACGCTTGCCTGGACTCAGTATGAGCAGTTAGCTAACAATGTGTGTGGTGTTTGTATTCTTCCATTATTCACAAACCCCATTTTTCCACCTGTCTGTTAGCCGATAGTTTGAGCGAGAACATGGAAACTGCTTTGGCTCACAAGCTACACTCCTCGAGATCTCTTCTCATTCAGATTTAAATACCAATGCTTTCCATATTGAGCACAGTGCTTTTGAAAAGTCAAAGTGTCAGAGTTGACGTTCTCTGGAAAATGAGTCGATCATCCAAACCCCATGATTATGTGTGATTTAAAGAGACTGTGATCAGGGCCTATACTGTAGGTTCTGAAGTGTTAGCTTTAATAAAGATCTATCTTTAGCAGTTCTGTGCTAGAAACATTTGACATTTGACTGATATAAATGTCAGGCCTGCACTCTAAAATTAAATAACTGAAATGATCAGCGTGTTATCATTCCATTGTGTTCATATTGCAAGCTTTGCCACTTGAGAAATGTATTCCCTGTAGTATTAAAGGGTTCCTCAATATTTTTTTATTTTTTTTTTCCATGTAGGAAAGCAATGTGTGACCTATTAGTTGTATTGAAATGCTTTACAATACAAATGTGTACATTTGCTGCAATAATTATCGATATTATGGTACAGGTATACTTTATAAGGCTAGCTTCCTAATGTCTAGGACAAAGTACTGGGTTAGACTATCTTTTTATATATGGATGGGAGCCCTTGGGGGTAGTAACCTTACCCACAGGATCTCAACGCACTGTCTGCAGCATTCCACACCACCGCTCGCATGCCCATAGAGAGAGCAGTAATACTACTCATTGACCCATTGCTGTAGCCTTGTCTGGCACATTAGATGAGCTTACCTTGCTCGTAAACTCCTTCGTCTCCATCTGGTTGTAATTTAATTATTACGAACATAGCCTATCTATCTACAGTATCTATCGTTGTAACTGACGTCGGGTCTGTCTGTTAACTCATATGGAACAAGGTATTGGGACAAGTAGAGGTTTAACACAGTAGGCTAGCTAACTAGCTATCTAGCTAGCAGAGTGTTCTCATATGTTCCATGTTCAGTTGAATGATAAATCCCAAATAAATGGTTGGAATTCTAATAGTGTGCAAGTGTGGTTTTGTCAATTTTAGTGCTGTCTGCTAATAGCAAGCTGTGAAGCTGCACAATAAGAATGTGATAGCCAGTTAGCTCACGATAGCAGCTTCCAGCTTCTTTGTGTATACAGATGCTGGTTGCCCTACAACTGGCACATAGTTTTAATATCTGTGTTGCTTTTATGGCTCTGCGTGCTACTAACCCTTTTCTGCCTCCCCTCTCTCTAGTGCCTCTCTCTCTCCCTCCTACCTTCTAGCCAGGTCCAGTGGATGCCCCGCTGTCACTTAAATATCATATTAGAGACTACAGGGATAGCTAACACATAATGGCCTACCATGTAGGCAACTTCTCTGGAACTATTTGTGCACTCTACTGTTAGTCATGTATCTCTTATGAAGTATTTAGCCCATGTTTACTGCTCTGTATATGTTCTTAGCCAATAGACAAACATTTTCCAGGAGCTTGCTCGATCGTCTTGTTGAGATAAGGGAATATTCTTTACAGCTCACTTTTCTGGCCCCTGGTTGAAACAGTTTTTTGCTTCCCTCTGGAATATGTAGGGGTGGGACCTATGCCCTATGTCCTAAAAAGTATGTTTTAAATTGACGAACATCATATGTGGTGGTCATAGCACAATTCAAACGGGATCAATAAATTATTTGTTTATCGCCACTGACTACTGTAGATATTTTTTTCCGAATTAAGGTCCCATGGGATGGCTTTTCCTGCTTCTACTTAGGCACTCTATTGTAGGCTAGACATGCACCGTACACAAACACCATCCACGTGACACAGGGGTCAGATGTCAAGGGTCATGGGTAAGCTAGCTAGCTACTGTAACTACTGTACCAGTTACCTACCAACTACATGGACACATGCTGATCTATGTATGAAATTTGACCCAGGAGTGTTCTCATATGGAACGTTGCATTTTGCAGTTGTACACCTTTGTAGTTCTAGGCAAGTTAGCTATTGTTAGCCATTGTTAGCAATACTATGTTATTTTGCACATATGACTTAACAGACATTATGTCTTGACCTGACGTCAGTTACTGAGATAAATACTGTAGATAGATATGTTCGTAATAATTAAATTACATCCAGATGGAGAAAAAATGTGTTTGAGAAAAAGGTAATAATAACAATAAAACATTATTTGTATAGCACCTTTCAAAAGGATAAATTCATTTTGAGCAGATTTAGCAGGCTGGGCTCACAGTGTATTTCTCCTATAGTCAATCATCACTCAAATGTATCACTAAAATGAAATAACGCCTGACTGAAATCCCACAAGATTTCCAACAAGATTTCCCTGTGAAATAGCGCAATGGTGAAATAGCGCAATGGTGAAATAGCGCAATGGTGAAATACCGCAATGGTGAAATGCCGCGGCATGGATAATAATAAGTCCCAGGACACTATGCTTATGACTGTTCCTAGAGTTCGAACTGAGTTGGGTCTTAATGTTTTCTTCCATGCCACAATCAGCATGGAATATCCTGCAAAAGACTCAAGGACCTAGTCACTCTAAATGAATTTAAAGGCATGGGGAAATCTATAGATATGGACTATATGTGACCCTGTCTGGAGGTTTGGTCCTGATGTCGGCAGTACTCAAAATGCGCTAGAGGGAAAAATACATTTTATTTTTATTTTTACTGTTTTCCTTATTTATTTATTTTTTACATATTACGGAAATTGAAGTTGCGAAGTAACCACTCAATGTAACAAACAACCGTTTTAGGTTCATTAAATAGTCATACATTGTCATCAAAGTAGGCACGTTTATGCTCATTTCTGGTCGGGGTTTGGGGGTCGTGATAGCGCGTTTCAGGTTTGGTGGTCAGGTTTCAGCTGCTGCGCAACGCTGATGTCCAGCCCCCCAAAGATGGTCTTCAGGTACAAGCCCCACCCGGACTGGACATGGACAGACAGCAGTATCTGTCTGAGAAGATCAGAGAATTCTGTTATGAGGAGGCTCAAGATATCACTTGCCCCCTGCCAAAGAATAGCTCGGAAGAAGCCCCCTGCCAACCAGCAGCTCAGAAGAAGACTGTCCGTGTATAGTACTCTGGTTGCATTATACATGGGCCCTCACTCTCATTATCACAATGGCACACATGCTGCCCCCTGGACCAACAAGTGAACACTTGACACCTTGTCTATACAATAGACAACTGACTCTGCACTACTGTACACTCTATCACTTGAACCAACACCTGACAACACTTGAGCAATTGAACACCTTGTCTATACAATAGACAACTGACTCTGCACTACTGTATACTTGACATGTTATGTTATTGCACTGCCTGTATCATGGACACAGTCACAGCCATCCATGATCAGATGGGATAAATACAGTACACATACAGTAAATACAGTATACACAGATGAGTATGATACTGATAGAATGCTAGTTTGCCATTAAATTGCCTTTAAATGTCTAACTGCGTAGCTAGGACTGGAATGAGGAACTAATCAGCTTAACTTTACAACTTATGTTTGCATCATGTAACCTATGTAACCTATGTCACAATAAGAAAAAAAAAATTGAAACTTAATCTTGTATTCATATTCATAGTAGGCTTACCTGTTATAATAGCCAACCCTCCAGCTTGCTTTCAAACTCCAATCCCAAACCCCACTGAGGCCTATTGTAGTCCGGACGATACAAATGTCCAAATTGATAATGTTTATTGATATTCATCTTCCCCACTAGAGGGGCTCTACAGGTTCGGGCAGAATGGCCTGTAAAAAATTGGGTTGCTGGAGGCTGGAGGACTGTTGGTAGAATCATGGTTTGTCATTTTGGAACTATTCATAGAATAATACATTATAATAATACATATCAGGGAAGATGTTTGAGAGCAAGCTCTCTTTTCCAACATTGCCCTGATTACATAGAAAATAACACATACAGTACAAAATACAAATAATAGAATACAGTAAAAAACATTCAATACAGTATACAAAAAAAAATCATGGGCATTGTGCATAATAACCATATAGAAAATAATTCTGAACACTGCATATAGAAAATAATTCTGAACACTGCCTTTAATCAATTTAATGTATTACTTTTTAGTAAGCTTACTAGCCAACATTGTCATTGAAAAGCCCATCGAACCACCACTGACAGCCACTGACAGATAATGACAGCTAGTCAGTGGGGGAGTGGTTTAGGGCGGGGTTAACCAGCTACTGT
>NC_140242.1:20813163-20843163 GCF_949987555.1 Borostomias antarcticus
ACAAAGGCTAATCAGATATAAAGGACCAGAACATTACTTTCAAATTGCACCTATTACTCTTGTACCTTTAGAATCAAATACATTAGCACTTTGCACACTCAAAGCCCCATTCAGGCACCAGAACGGAACGTTATTTTGGATGACACTTCATGTTCACCTGTCTTTCTATGACACTTAATAACAAATTACCCACCAATTTCTTTGCCATTCACCTTCGGAGAGGTACGATTTTTGGGCAATCCGCAGAATCACAATGAACACTGATTGTAGACCTTTGCTCCGAATATTTTGGTAACCCTGCCATTGTTAATCTGATTTGGTCATGTTGCTTTTTGCACAAAGACGGGGAAATGAGCAAGTCGAGTAGGTTTTGGCGGTGTGCGAGGTCCTAGATTACACTATTGCACTGGTCAGAAAATGCCATGAACAGAGAGGGAAGTACATTACATTTTACATGACATTACATTACACAGTCATTTAGCTGACGCTTTTATCTGAACTTACAATAATTGCATTTAATGTAGGAAAAGTCTGTGTACTACTACTTGCCAGAATTCACAACTGCATCTCCTTTCTAAAATAAGCGACTAAGAGCGTAATCTAATTCTGAAGGCAAAGTGAAGAATAGCATTCTATAATACAATAGGTGCTTAAGAGGGAGGATCCTGGTAGAGATGAGTTTTGAGCCTGTGGTGAAAGATGGGCAGCGACTCTGCTGTCCTGACGTCAGTGGTCAGTTCGTTCCACCACTGTGGGGCCAGGACAGAGAAGAGCCGTGACCGTGTCGATCGACCGCAGGGGCTTCAGAGTGACGGGGCAACCAGTCGCCCTGAGGTAGCAGAGCGTAGTGGTCGGGAGGGGGTGTAGGGTTTGACCATACAAACCCTACATGGCCTGGAGGTAAGAGGGAGCAGTTCCTTTCTTTGCCCTGTAGGCTAGTACCAGAGATTTAAACTGGATACGAGCTGCTACAGGGAGTCAGTGTAGAGAACAGAGAAGGGGAGTTGTGTGGGAGAACTTCGGGTGGTTGAACACCAGGCGAGCGGCAGCTTTCTGGACAAGCTCCAGTTTAATGGCTGATGCTGGGTCCCCAGCAACGAGGGAGTTGCAATAGTCCAGGCGATAGATGACAAGGGCCTGGATGAGCCCATGCTCCATTTCGTCAGTGAGGAAAGGGCGAATCCTCCTGATGCTGTAGAGCAGGAATCTGCAAGAGCGTGTAACGGATGTGATATGTGCGGAGAACGACAGTTGGTCATCAAGGGTCACAACTAGACTCCTTGAAGTCCAAGTTGGCATCACCACTGTGTCGTCAATAGTGATGGCCAGGTCGTGGTGTGGGCAGACCTTCCCCCAGGAGGAAGTTTCTGTCTCAGTCTTGTCCAGGTTGAGCTTGAGGTGGTGTGTCACCATCCACTCCAAAATGTCAGCCAAGCACCCAGCTATGCGTGCCTTCACTTGTGCGTCAGATCGTGGAAATGACAGGACTTTAATACCATCTCCCCGGCTCTGCTGGAGGATTGCTCTCCCAGGTGTAGGTTCCTGACTTCACCTCCAAGTGGACCACCGACTTTCTCTGAACATCAGATCCCTCACTAAGAAGGCATGGCAGAGGAAGTACTTCCTGAGACAGCTGAACAAATTCAACCTGCCAAAGACAATGATGGTACTCTTCTACACCTCCATCATCGATTCCACGCTCACCTCCTCCATCACCACCTAGTACACTGCTGCCACTCCCAAGGACAGGTCCAGACTGCAGCGTGTCATCCGCTCTGCTGAGAGGGCGATTGGCTGCAACATGCCATCCCTCCAGGACATGCATTCCTCCTGGGCCCTGAAGTGGGCGGTTGTGGCCGACCCATCCCACCCTGGTCACAAACTCTTTGAACCTCTCTCCTCTTTTGTTTCCAGACACACAAACAGTTTCTTCCCGACTGCCTCATCAACAAGACCCACACTGCTACATTTTTATAGGCTACCATACATTTTTGTAGATCTGAATTTTTTGCAAGTATCAAATGAGCAATCTAATATATACCCGAGCAGGTCGAATGTAATATGCTACTGTATAATGTAATATGCTAAATCTAATGACAGAAATGTACGATGGATGGACGGATGGTGTCTGTCTCCACAAAGCTGGGATACTGAAGTTGATATGCCACAGGTGTATTGCTCAGGACCCAATGGGTTGTGTGAAGTTGAGAAGATTTGGCTAATCTTAACATAATAATGCCATGTAGTATCATAGCTTTTCAGAACAGGCACTTTGCAGTAGTCTATATCAAAAGTATGCTATATATCTAGCTTTGATGCGACTCACCCTTTCCATGCATTGGCGAGGCCTCCTGTGACTGGGCCATGCAGTTGCAAAAAATGAAGATGAAGTTGGAAAACAAAGCACTTGGCTTGACACTAAGTCGCAGTGAGGAGCTGAGAGTCCTGCTTTAGTGTGACAGCCAGATATCTCCATTTCCCTCTTGGCCCTCTCCTCGCACTCAGAGGAAAGTCGGCATCTTGGCTTGGTGAAAAGCCTCTCAAACAAACTCCAGCATGAGACTCTGCATGTGCATGTGTGTGTGTATATATGTGTGTCTGTGTGTGTGTGTGCATGTGCGTGTACATGTCTGTGTGTTGCGCTGAGCCATCTGAAGAGCTCTCCAGTTCCCTAGCCAAATTGCGAGCCTGATGAAGAAATCAGGGAGAGAGGAGAAGATAATCAATGGGTTTATGTGTCAGAGACAGCAGTCCTTTTAATTGCACAGACGCGCGTTTATGGAGGGAGAGAGAGAGAGAGAAAGAGAGGGATTGAGAGTGAGATAGAGAACATGAGATGGCTGAAGGCACAAAGTATGTCCACTAAACCTTTTCTGATTCTGCCCTACCTCTTTCAACGGCTGGCTTACAGATGTGCCTGCCTAGCCTACAGGTGTGAGAGTAATCACAGATGAGCATAGACACACACGTATTATACACGCACTCTGTCTCTCTTTCTCTTGACATGCAATGAACGAACGAGGATATGACAAAGGCAATGGTTAGAAAATCCCTCCCCCGTTGTCGTTGTCCACCAAGAAAAGTACTGATAACTGACTGATATCTCTTTAGACTGTAAAATCACTAAAAGTGTTGAATACTTCTATTACTAAGAATGACTACTTCCATTGCTATTCCACTGAAAATGACCAGACACTTTTGAACATGTCTTCATCCCACAGTGACTTTGACTCATGCCCTTATGATAGCGATAGTGGATAAACTCAGTTTACAGTTCACACATACTACAGTATGGTACAAATCAGTGAAGCGTTGCGCAAGGCCTACAGCGAGGGGAGTCTGTGGAGGACTGCCAGAAATGGGTAAGACTTTTTTTTTCATAATCTAACGAGCCCAAGCAAAGTTCAATCACTTCATTTCTCAGAAACACAAAGCAGATTGAGTGTGATTTGCCTCCGCGTCGATGCTCTGATGTAAAGGATCAATAGCGCGACAGGGAGGCGGCGATATTCGGCAACAAATGGCAGTCATGCTGGGTCACACGACGCAGTGAAGACAGGCCGAGATAAGGGTTTCTATGGAGGGATATTAGGAGGGGAAGCAGCCATTTTAACTGTGCTTGTTATCACAGCTGCATGGATGTCAGATCCAAGCGCTCATTATTTGCACTGCCGTTCTGAAATAAAAGCGAGAGAAAATAACGAAATAAAGAAATCCTTGAAACGTCAACCCGCTTCCATACAGGAAGCAATTTCCCTCCATTTTTCCTTTTCAGAGACGAGACCTCCTTTTTGGATCAAACTCAAAATGTACGCAGCAAAGCTCGAACGTCATCTATTTTTTCTATCATCTCATTTAGTTAATTATTTGTGCACCCATTTTTGCCTGCGTCATCTTAAAGTGTATCTGTTTGATCATCGGTTGGATATTGCTGGTAGGATACTGTGGAGGAGTTTCTAGTTGAGGTGAGTGTTGCTATGGGCTCGAAGCTTGTTACCCGGCAATTGGTAACTCAGCATCCCATCAGTGGCTATCGTTCCACCATCTGCTGATTGCTCTCTATATTGCCCAGGGAATGAAACTGATTCAAAGCTAATACTTGTGAATGGTCTCATGCCACAATAGTGACATGAGCTTCTCTCATCTTTTATAAAATAGACGACACCAGATTCGTCAGAGATTAATTAGCTTCCTCAGACAGATGGAGACGAGCGATCTGCCAAACATGAATAAAAGATCCAAACTATGAGTTATGCAATTAAATTAAATTAGGGAATTCTTTTGAAGTGGTTTTTGAATAATTATGATGGTTATGGTGTGAAATCAAGACAGAGGGCCTTTCTTCCTTGTGAGTTCACTGAACTGCTTTGGAGTTTTGTAACACATTGACTTTATTTGGTTATGTTAAATAAGCTCTAAACTATTCAAATCCTGTTCTGGGCTCAGGATATGTGGACCAAGATGCACTCTAGAGACTCAGACATGCATCAACAGGACATTTAATACAGTACCAATCGATAGCTCGTGCAGTAATAGCCACATATTTGCGCTGGTTCTAGTACAGTATAGGAGTCCTCTTCAAGGGTTGTGATGCTCTTCAGGCCATTTTGATCAGATCCATGGGGCATAGACGACTCAAATCCCTCCCCCTTCACACATCAATCAAAATTAACCTTCCTTCAACAAGTCAGCAGTCTTGAATAGCTGACATGATATTTTGTTGTTGTTAAGTGTCACTTTTCATCAATCATTCTGAGTTATTTTGATGATTCGTCACAGTCTTGTTCTGTTGCTGATCATGGTGCCGGGTTGCCGCGGGTACTGCCATCACAGCATTAAGTCACCTGCTGAGATGGCTTGGGTACAGACACACACACACACACACGTGCGCACACACACACACGCACGCACGCACGCAGGCACACACCTTGATATTCCACTTCTTCCATAATAGTGCTTCCAATCTCATTTCTTCAGGTGTAGTAAGGAGCCAGGTCTCTCCTTCTCAGCGGTATGTAAAAGCCACATATTGCCTCACTCAGACCCCAATATTAACCCTTTGCCCTGAACCTAATACCCTCCCATTCCACCACAATACCCCTGACTGAGCTCAATATGGACCCTCTCCACAAGCAATTACCTTGGTGTGTGTGTAGATTTGGTCTATCCAATGTGTATCTGTGTGTGTGTACCGTAAGTGTGTGTATGTGCGTGTCTATGTGTGCATTTGTGCCTGTGTGTGTGTGTGTGTACCGTAAGTGTGTGTATGTGTGCGTGTGTCTATGTGTGCATTTGTGCCTGTGTGTGTGTGTGTGTGTGTGTGTGTGTGTGTGTGTGTGTACCGTAAGTGTGTGTATGTGTGCGTGTGTCTATGTGTGCATTTGTGCCTGTGTGTGTGTGTGTGTGTGTGTGCGCGCCTGTGCTCCTTGGTACAGTATGTGTACTGTAAGATTCAGTGAAGAGATGGATTGCTATCAAGGGGATAATCCTCTCCTAGTTGTTAGATGCAGCTTCACTTAAGGGAAAACTTTGTTCATGTTATTATCATCAAGGAAAAAACAGACATCAACACGGAGATCTGGACACTATCTCACCTATCCCTGAGGTAAACACAATCTGAGAGATTGGATTACAGATAGGGATTAGAGGAATGAAGAGATACTTTCCAGAGATGCGGGCTCTAAGCCCTGATGGTAAAGCGCTGATGTCCTATGAGATAGGAAGAGAGAGGTTTTACTCATAAGCGCTTCTCAAAAGCTTGTGTGTTTTTGATGCTAATGCTAACTTTGTCCTTCCAGTAAGCCTCAGGGAGATTCTGCTGGGTGTTTATTTTGCCCTCATGGTTTTCTTGAATCCAGAGGGTGCTGTTACCTCAGAGAGTGCTGTCAGCGCAGGGCAAGAGGTGGTTGATTGATTGATTGATTGATTTTATTAGACACAATTTTTAAAAGAATTTTTAAAATGTCCATGTGTTTGCAGGATTAAGCAAAATCTACTAGACTGATGTTCATGAAGTTCGGTGGAAGGGTCGTAGCATGAGCCAACTTAACCCAAACACGGCCGTCCATTCACCTCCATTCATTTTTAGACCAGGCTTACGCGACAACTACCAGACTGATTTTTATGAAAATCGGTGGAGGGGTGTAGCATGGGTCAACTAAGAACCCATTCAATTCTGGAGTGGATCCGTATCACAGGGCGGGCCCATGAGCCGCCCACACACGGCCGGGCTGGCCATTCACCTCCATTCATATTTTGGACTAGAATTACACTAAAACTACCAGACTGCTTTTCATGAAACTCAGTGAACGGGTGTGGCATGGGCACATTTAGAAGCCATACACATTTGTAGTGGATCCAAATCACTGGGTGGATCCACAAGCCGCTCAAACATGGCCAGCCATTCACCTCCATTCATTTTTTGGACCTAGGGTCCAGAGAGAAAAATCCCCCCCATACCGAGTGGCCATACCTCGACATGGGAAGGTCGCAGAGACACAAGGTTGGACTAGCATACACATTGTGACCTAACGAATGCAGCGATACCAAACATGTGCACAGAGCCACAAAATGCATTCATGAGTGGAGGTCTGTGCTCTCTGAGCACCATTTCGAGTTTTATTTTATGTTTCACTTCCAGTAATTGACCCATTTAGTGTGTTCCATAATGACTTACTTGAAAATGACTACAAGCGACCAACATTTTCTCTCACATTAATACAAACACTTAAAAATTACAATCCGGTGAGTTTAATGTGATTATGGAGGGGAAATGGCTTGCCTCACCCTCAGCGGAAGGTCACTCCCGAACATTGGGACTGCAAAACACTCTATAAAGTTATGGGGTAGTAATAAAAAAAATTAATTAAACAAAACGAGCCGAAATTATTGGGGGCATGAATAAGTGCTGTCATTTGGTCGGTTTCCAAGGTCACTGCGTAATGCTGGATGTTAGATTGTGGACGTTATTAAGAAATTACAGCGGATGAGTGAGGGGGGGGGGGGGGGGGGGAGAGACGGGGGAGACAGAAGATGAGTAGGAGAAGCAGAGCGAGGCAGCGCGAGAGAGCAGGAAACAGGATCAAAACATAAGGAAGTGACTACAAACAAGAAAAGACGGCAATGAAGAACAGACGGAGGGAAGAAAGATGGAATGATGGAGGAGCGAGAAGAACAGATGCTAATCAACGGATGAGCTCCCTCAGCTTCTGGAGTTTTGGCTCGGTGTTTAGTGCTTCACATCAAGCTAGGAGACCAGTGTGTATCGTTTTTTGGGGCATAGCTAATGACAGCGAAATAAACTGTAATCCAGATTGTAATCCAGACTGTAATCCAGACTGTTGGCAATAGTGAATAATTCCACTGAGCATCATCCCACAAAATCCCAGAAGAAAACTGGCCGTATCAAATGTCATCGGCCCTTGAACTGCAACCACTGTTGACAACCCCTGGAGACATTTTATCCATTGAACGCACCTGTACAGCACGAAACACACCAAATGGATTGGATGACTGGGTTTGGTTTTCCTCTTTAGTTGAAAGCAGATGGAATTAATTGGTCACAGCACGATTGAGGGGAGAAGACTGTGGTTGAGAGCTGTGGTTGAGAGCTGTCTGAAGTCTGTCTGAAAGCAGTAAATATGTGTTAACAAGCATGCAAATGGCGGCCACACCTGAATTTAATTGGAGGTGGTGTGTTTCTTTCTCTGCGTTTTTGAAACTGAGATTTGAAGGTGCGTGCGCATTGCTTCCTTTGAGTTCATTTTTGGAACAACAGTAATGGTGGCATTGTTAGATTCGGTGAGTAAGACCCGGGCTCACAGCGAGGAGGCAGAGGAATAATTCAAGCCCGGGGGGGCGGTTTGATGGGGAACTTATGGGGCTGCCACAAAAGATGCCACAAAAATATACGGGATGAAATAACAGGTGCCACAATACAAGTTGTCACCGAACAATAAAGTCAGGCGCTCGAGGGAACGGGAGAGAGGTAGAGGTGGAGAAGGATGGAGGTCTCTGCGGGCCGGCCGAGGGGGTCCGGGGTGCTGGAAAGACGAGGAGGACAGAAAGAGGGTCAGTGATATGATCACACTCCAAAAAAAAGCAGAGGGAAAAAGGACTGTCACTGCAACTGAGTAAAGTTAGCAGGCGAGAGAAAAGACACAGCACAGATTACGAGCAGCAAAGACGAAGGCCATAGAGGTTGTACTTTACCATACGTAGGTTAGGGTAATTGCGCGTTCCAGGCAACCCGTAACTCGTGTTTTTCCGACCTCCTACGCGTGAAAATGCTCTGGAATGGCAGTCAAACCCGTTACTTCCCACCCGTGAACTCGTACCAGATCGATGTACTCCCAGTTGCGCTCTCTGACGTCACACAGCCCTCTAAGCAAGATGGCAGCCCCCATGGGTATGGCGACAAAGATAACTTTAGGGCAACGTAAAGTAAATTTGTATGTTGTAATCAAAATAATACAAACGGTTATGCACTACAACCTGATACAGTATGTGTATGTAATGATGCCCAAATAGGTTGACAAGAGATAGCTAGTGCTAGCTAGCTAACATTAAGGTAAACCTGAACGTGACCATGCAAACGGCGAAAAGTCGATGAGGTCAATAAATAAAATGTAACGTACGATTTCTTAGCATAGCGAAATTAGGCATACAATGTTTAGCTTGCCAGCTCTGACAATGTGCCAAATCTCAAGCTTTTACCATATCGGCTTGTTTACATTTATCCAGAATGCCACGCATTCAGACAGTTTGCCTGGAACGCTATGAAGTCGTGAGTCGTGACTTGAAGTCGTAACTTACAAGCTCAAAATCCTATCTGGAACACGGCATAAGATCTGGCGACAAGGGGCGTGTAGACCAGGTTCTTGTAGGGTTTGAAGGTGATTGCAGATGAGGGACAGGTGAGGTGATTGGGGATGAGGAACAGGTGTGCACGGGGCCGCGCCGCGGACACATCATTGCCGTACTCTAGACTCAGACAGCGAGCGACTAGGGCGACAGTGGTCGCTCTGGTTGCCTGCATCGCGTCGCCAGCTCGGCGGGTCATTCATGTGTCACTCACATTATTGAAGATGTATTCTACTGCCATTCTGAGGTAACCTGATCTTCTATTGGTTGCTGCTTCGGCGATGTCGCTGCTAATTTGCATAAAGTTGAACTCTGCCCAACTTCAAATCTACGCTCAGATCGCTGGTATCGTGTCGCTCGCCATTGAGAATGAATGGCAGCCGGACGCTCTCGTCGCCCAAGTCGCTCGCTGTGTGAGTGCACAGGTAGACGGGCGTGCGGATCTTGTCGTAGCGCGCGTCGATGTGCCGGGGACCCGGGGACCCGACCGCGAGTCAGAGCGGTGAGGGGGGGCGGGAGGAGAGGGGCGTGGCGAGCGAGCTGGCAGGAGAAGGGGAAGTGCGGGCGCCAGTGGGCGGGGGAAGAAGCTCCGTGGAGTCAGAGCGTGGTAGGCTAGGTCCGAGGCTGCGCGCAGGTGAGGGCATGGGGGTCCTGGTGGGCGCGGAGGGCTCGTAGAGGAACCGGACGAAGGTAGAATGTGGAGGCGAGGATGGGCGAGACACAACAGGAATTGACTCATTTTCAATAATCGGCGTAATTAATTAATCAATTCAGTGTGGCTATGTTTATCAAATGACAAAAGTCAAAAACACAATTGTGTAGCTGTAAAAAAAATAATAATATGGAAAATGCGGCTGTAAAGATAAAGATCGCACAATCAAAATGCTTTGGTCGCAAGTGATTTGACTGGCTTACTTAAGCAATAAACCACTCGAGGCCGTGTGTTATAGTGATTTTATAACAGCTAGGGGGCGTTGTTAGGCACGAAGTGAAGCGGAGTGCCTAAAACCCCCCTAGCTGTTATAAAATCACTATAACACACGGCATTGAGTGGTTTATTGCTTTTATACACCGGTTACTACATCTATTAGTGTAAAATAAACACAGCAATGTAAAATATTAACATTTATTCAAATTGAAGCATCATTCCCTCAATTCCGCCGAGCAAAATAGTTCCCCTAACAAAAGGGTTGCCAAGCAACAACAACAACTACAATGCATTGGATCAAATGGGAGGCGCATTAATACTGAAAATGGAATAATATGCGGTCCCAGGTGTGTGTTACAAAGTATTTTAACACGGCTTCCAGCCAATCAGAATCAAGAACCAGAACTAACTGTTGTATAAAGTAAATTACACAAAACCTCTCTACCCTAGCACCTATATTTGCTTCAGGAAGGAAAGGCAGAGATAATTTATCGACCTCGATCTGGCCATCATGGGTATGAAAGCAAATTGTTCCTGTTCCCAATAATCCTGTTGCAGACCCAAATGAGATAATTCACTTAGAGTATTGAACAAAACATGCTGACCTCTATCAAAGCTTCTATTTAGATTTGATTATAGCAGCAGCATAAAAAAGTTTCTCAAATTCACTTATCAGGTCTATTCTATCATCTCCAATTATTTTCCATTGGAAACTACAATTCTGTGGTCTCTGTGTGGTCAACATTGCATTGCGGTCGACCACAAGGTGTTCAATGTAAGGGGTTGCGGGGGGGGCTTCTGTACATTTTTTTTATCCTCTTTTCACTGTGCAATAAAGTAGTGATTTACCTTTAGATAGACAGGCAGACAGAGACAGACATACTGATAGAAGGATAGATAGATAGATAGATAGATAGATAGATAGATAGATAGATAGATAGATAGATAGATAGATAGATAGATAGATAGATAGATAGATAGATAGATAGATAGATAGATAGATAGATAGCCACCACAAATCGCTCCATTGGTCTGGTGACCAGTATTTGTCTCAGCCTCATCAGTTCCCAGCTGTACTGTATGCGTAAAGCGTGACGGTCTGATGTTGATTAAGGACGTATCGGCCTATTTAGTAAGCAGTGCTGCAGGGGGACTTGTTGGAATTAAGTTTTGTAAGTTTTGGTCATGCTGGGGTATTAGTTTTGCTCATGCTGGGGTATTGATTTCTGCGGGAGCTTGTGTTGCTGTCGCAGTGTGTGCGTGCGCTCCATATCCAAGTGTGAAGGCTGAGTGTATTTGATCAGATCCCATCAGGGATTCTATCCGCGGGCTTTGCCTGTGAAGCTCTTGCCAGTGCTGACGGGAGATTTTCAGACGAACTAAAGCCACCTTGGACTTTCCGCTGCGCTATGGCCCTGAGCCCGGTGAAGACCACGGACGCCACGGCTCGTGATCCCCCGACGGGCGGCTACGCCAAAGTCAACGGCGAACAAAGTTTGCTCGTCAGAGGAATCCTCCACCTTCGCTGGCTCTTTATGAGGTGTGGTGCAGTCATTAAGGAGATTTAACAGGCTAAGCAAGCGAGGGATGGGAGGGAGGAGATGGCGGAGGGAGGGAGGGAGGGTGACGGAGGAGGAGTAAACAGCGCCGTCTGCTCCTGTGGATGCGTGAGGTCCTCATGAGGTGACATTAGAGCTGATGGCCCCAGACACAGATGGCGGAGGCTATAAACGCGGGGGGGGGAGAAGATGAGCACTCGACGCTCCCGTTTTAACAGGGGGAGGGGGGGCGGTGACGCACGGCCTGATTTCCCCTCGGGTGGGAGGAGCCGGCCGGAGGAGGGCAGATGGGACGCCGGCGCCGAGACGGGACGGCGCTCGCTGTGCAACGCCGACCAGTACGGGAGAAAGAGAGGGACAGGGAGCGAGAGAGAGGGAGACGGAGAGAGAGAGGGAGAGAGAGGGGGCGGAGAAAGAGAGAGAGAGAGAGAGAGAGAGAGAGAGAGTGAGGGAGAGAGGGGGCGGAGAAAGAGAGAGAGAGAGAGAGAGGGAGAGAGGGGGCGGAGAGGGAGAGAGAGAGAGAGAGAGAGAGAGAAGGAAATAGCTGAGGTAAACACACTGGACGTCTCTGAGGCGTAGCGAGCGGCAGGTGTATTACTTCCGGTTGCCGTGGAGACGCGCGTAGCCGTGTGTTTGGGTTCGAGCCCCAGGGAGGGAGGAGTCTGCAGTCAGCATGGCGTTTCATCCTCCTGGGTAATATACTAACCTTGCCTGCTCCTGTGTCGGGAGTGTGTAGTCTGTCTGTTTTCTTGCGTGGCCTCTTGCATTTGTGCCTGTGTGTGTGCGCACGTGCGTGTGAGTGTGCGTGCGTGCACGTGCCTGCGTGAGTGTGTCTGTCCTCAAGCTAGTTACATAAAACGTCATATCTCTTCACCTTCACAGCAGTAGGCTGTGCCGAAAAATAGCATCTCATTGCTGGGCCAAAGTTAATGACAGAGAAAAAAGGAAAGGAGCTCATCGGACAAACGAATATCCACATGTGGGCGACAAAAAAGGAAAAACGAACTTTATTAACGACGCCGACGGCTGTCCATCTGAGTAATGCCCCTCTCTTAAGAACGGTTGACTTAATCTTTGACTTTCATTAACTGCGTGAAGGCTAATGATTTTCTCCTGTGGTTGACATTGCGATACTGTCTTCAGAGAAGAAGCATCGTTATGTTCTACAGTAATGTTCACAGGGCCTGTGCGACACACACACACACGCACATGCTTCTACATGATCCATGCACGGACACACACACACACACGCCCCCCCGCAGGCACGCACGCACACATACACGATGCGTGTGCGGACACACGCACACACACGCACACACACACACACACACATACATTCCTCATACTCACACATGCGTATGCACACACACGCAAGCGCACACACGCACACACACACACACACACGCACACACGCAGACACACAGCTCCAAAGGGGGGCCTTATTATAGATCACGGGGGCCGCTGCGACCCAGCCAACACGGGGCTTCATTTTTCTCGGGGCCCAGGCGACGGAGTAAAGGTGTGGGGTGGGAGCGCTGGAGACCTTGGGCTGTGGAAACTAATTACCCTCAGTGGTAATTATGAGAGCGCGCTCGCTCTGACCTTGGGAGGGGGGGTAGCAGCCCTGCCTGCCTGGGGTACCGCGGGATACAGTAGAAGAGTGGCAGAGAAGAGGAGGAGGAGGAGGGAACGGCTAGAGCTACTGTATACACCAAGAGGAGGGATATAGACGAGTTACTGTATACAGGGAGGGGAGGGATATAGACTAGTTACTGTATACAGGGAGGGGAGGGATATAGACTAGTTACTGTATACACCAAGAGGAGGGATATAGACTAGTTACTGTATACAAGGAGGGAGGGATATAGACTAGTTACTGTATACAGGGAGGGGAGGGATATAGACTAGTTACTGTATACACCAAGAGGAGGGATATAGACTAGTTACTGTATACACCAAGAGGAGGGATATAGACTAGTTACTGTATACACCAAGGGGAGGGATATAGACTAGTTACTGTATACAACAAGGGGAGGGATATAGACTAGTTACTGTATACACCAAGAGGAGGGATATAGACTAGTTACTGTATACACCAAGAGGAGGGATATAGACTAGATACTGTATACACCAAGGGGAGGGATATAGACTAGTTACTGTATACACCAAGGGGAGGGATATAGACTAGTTACTGTATACACCAAGAGGAGGGATACAGACTAGTTACTGTATACACCAAGAGGAGGGATATAGACTAGTTACTGTATACAAGGAGGGAGGGATATAGACTAGTTACTGTATACAGGGAGGGGAGGGATATAGACTAGTTACTGTATACAGGGAGGGGAGGGATATAGACTAGTTACTGTATACAGGGAGGGGAGGGGATAGAGTTACTGTACACAGGGAGGGGAGGGAGGAGACCCCGCCCTTGTCCATCTGGAAGTATAGGCATGCACTCGTCTCATGGGCCTGTACTACCGCCTGCTACTGTACCCCCTATAGCCCATTTCAGGGAATGTTCATATTCAAAACGATAACCCCACTTTGGTCCATCTCAACATCGTTTTGCCGCGACAATAATGCCGTCAAGTTAGCTAACGTTAGCAGCGGTCGCTAGCTAGACAGCTAATGCTAAAAATGACAAGCGGCTATTTCTTGAGCCCCTGAAGGCAGAACAGTCGAGATATGTAAATAATTATTCCCAGCACCGAACAGCAAGGTCCCAAAGTTTTGACATTTTGAAAAAAGTTTTTGACTTGCTAGCGTTTGACTATTAGCGCACATTGACGCACCGGAAGGATACTTGGACCAAGTTGCTGGCGTAGTGACCGTCTATACACTCACATACTGTACACCTGCGCCCATACACAGTATGAATGAATTGACGTGTCCACACACACACGCCCGCTCGCACACATACACATACACACACACACACACACACACACACACACACAGCTGGTTCCAGCAGATAGCGTTGAGGAGAGACCTTGGACTGACATTTCTTGCGGTCAGCCGCCTCTGTGCTCACCTCCCTCCTTAGCCGTCATGTTTTTTGCGGAGTCATGCTGGAACGCTGTGGTAACGCCGGACTGATGACCGGCGGGCTGAACCAGCGCAGCCTGGACCGACACCACAGTCATGACCTTCCCTCCCCTCCCCAGAGCATGATTGCCATCTGCCCTATGACTGTTAGTAATGCACATACACACACACACACACACGCACACACACACGCACACACACACACACACACACACACACACACACACACACACACACACACACACACACACACACACACACACACACACTCCTTCCTACACCTCAGTGCTCCCTATCTTCTCTCACTTCTCTCACAACATTACCAGATGGAATAAGGAGGGGGTGAATCAAATTCACCTCGTTGATATTCCAGTCACAGTTACTAAAGTCGAAGGTTGGCACTCACTATCTCTCCAACTCCCTGCTTCTTACTTTCTGGAATGTAACTGGATATTCTGACTTTAAGAGCAACAATTTACAAGAACTCTGCATGGCCAATGATAGCTCAAACCATAATGTTGCGCTCCAGTACAAGCTAAAAATGTTTTCTGAACTCATCACACTTTCATATCACGAAAAGCAAGACTTAAAACATTCAGAGACTGCCGAGATGAGACAGATGGGGGTTGTAGTCTAAACAGGTGTGCGCGCGTGTGTGTGGGTGTGTGTTTTTGTGTCTGGTAGACAGTGGATCACATCGTGCACATCATTTACTGACCTTTGACCTCTTCAACCTAGTGTGAAGCTCGGAATACTGCGATTCAACCTACTCAGGTAATTAATTCACACTTTTGCCGACATGTTTTGAAGTCCTGTCTTCTGCCTGAGTTTATTACTTGTGCCAGTTTTTGGAGATTTACAGCTAGCAGTTCAGTTTGTTTCTGGGTAACCAGAAAAGCAACACCAGACCACAGAACAGCAAAGCCCAGGTAACAGACAGGAATGGAAATAAAACTATTAGTAATATGAACAAATACCGCATGTTTCCAGTGTATGTCCTGTGGCTATGGAATGCTGACACCACCACACCCAGCTTGGTGGTGGAAACTACTATGTATCAGTGTGTAGGGGTAGATTTCTCACATGGTCCTCATGCAATACAGCTTTCTGAGTAGGTCCCGCCCCCCACAGACGCACACACGCACGCACACACACACACACACACACACACACACACACACACACACACACACACACAGAGGTGCATTTAGAGGTCACACACACACACGCACGTACACACACACACTGTTCACTGGAGGGTCACGGCCCTGCACACTCACTGACACACACGCAGACGCACACACACTCTCCCTAGCGAGACCGGCAGCTATACCAATAAGGCCTCAGGTTCGCCGCAGCAGAAAAGTCCTCCATGGAGACCAAAAGCCAATTTATTTCAGTGTGCTGGTGGTGACAGAAACGGAAGCTTTTACAGAGGTCAGGCAGACCAACTTTCCCGCTGGGAGTCGGCGTGCGGCCCTATATACCGTTTATATACTAACAAACCAGGGAGAAACACAGGCACTTAGGTTTTTTACCACTTGCTCAGGTAGTTTTACTGTGTGCCGTAATTGGGGGAATTAGGGGTGTATACAGCAGGATAGCCGACTGCAGAACGTAGAAACAACTTATATAAACAGCCCCGGAGGCCGAGTCTGGTGTGGGACGTACAGTTGTTGTATGAATTATTGCTGGGGAAATAACACATCAATTATACAGAAGCGCGTTTCCAAACAGTGCATTGCTGTGACAGCAGCAGCGATAAAGTTGAAGACATGAGCGCTGCTAGCTGTGTTTCACGGCCCCGTGAATTCACCGTGCGCGTTTGTGACACCGGGGGGGTGTCTGTAGGAACATGTAGCTTTGGGTCCAGTGCGATGCTGAAAGATTTTTCACCGTACAGCGACGCAAATCCTCTCTCGCTCGAGCGCACAAACATCTGCGCGCGCACAGGCTGTGCTGTACGCAGAGCAACATACAGACACACGTAAACACACACACACACTTAAATATATGCAAACTCCATACATAAACACACACACACAGATAAATTTACCACCCATCTCATCACCTACTGTACATATACACATCGTTTTCACGCACACACACACACACACACACACACACACGCACACACACTCTCACTCACACACACACACACACACACACACACACACACACTCACACACGTACACGCACACACACACACACACGCACAACACAAAACAGGGCTGTGGTGATTTAACTCTGTGACCCTCGGGGTTCCTGGGGGAGAGGGTGTACGGTCGGACGCGGCACTGGGAGTCGGCCGTGGCTAATCTGTCTCTGCGCCGGCGCTGGGGGGGCCAAGGGGGGCCCAGGGGAAGCGCTGGGCGGGCTGAGGGGGGCGCGCCCCCTCCCTGCAGCACCAGCAGGATAAATCAAACCGGGTGGCGGCGTTTGTTTACCAATCCCACCGCCAGCACGGCCAATAAAGGACAGAAAACAGCTCCTAACAAAACATGTTCAGTGCTTCATTGAGAGAGTGTTGAGCCCGCCGTTCTTGTCAGTGGTCGAGAACGAGATAGATGTTTCCACCGGTAACCTATGTGGAACCAGTATCGACGGGTTGAGAGGAATGTTCCGCTCGGGTGTGCTGGAAAGCGAATATTCGCGTAAGCGTCCTTGCGAGTCCCAGCGGTAACGAGTAGCCGGTTCAACTTGCCCCTCGGAGGAGCGCCGGACGCAACCGTTAGCGTGTCCGTCTCACAAGCGGGAGAGAGCGGCTTTGAACCACCGCCCCGGCCGAGCGAGCCCTTAACACAGGCCCTTAACACGGGCTACGTTCCCGCCGCGTTTCTAAAAGCGAAGCTAGCTACAGCCGCGGTTCGCGCGCCGGCGTCCTCAACAGCCCACGGGGAAAACAAAGCGCTGAAGGCCACGTCGTACGGGTGTGAATTATGATGACTGTCCCGGCGCAGGTGTCCCAAACCCCTCACGGCGGCTACAGATGTGAAAGTTAGAGCCCATCATCGCTCGCCAAACGTCCGTCACGGTCCGCCCCGCGTCCGCCCCGCCGGGGGGGGGCTCCGAAGCTCGGGGAAGCGCCCCTCCCCTCCCCCCCCCCCCTCTCCGAGTCTTAAATCCCCTTCCCATCATCCTCGGGTTCGCGGACCTCGGCGGCGCGGAACGGGAGATCGTCTGGAGGAGGTACGACTACCCGCCTTCCCTCCTCCCTGTCCTCCTCCGTTCTCTCTCCCCTTTTCTTAATCCCCCTCCTCTGCTCAGCTGCTCAGGCGTCTTTGGAGGGGTGGGGGGGGGGGCAGGTGGAGGTCAGTCAGGCAGCTCCACAGTCAAGAATCTTTACTGGGGCGATTTATAGCCCTCTACTCCCTTTCACTCCCCTTTCGCTGGGCCTTGGCTTTGGCTTTCCAAATCTCCATACTCTCCCCCTCAGCGAACGAGTCTTAAGTCTGTGAACTGAGATAATTGCTTTACTTTGTCTAGTTTGGGAGTATTAGAAACCTCTCTCCTGAGTTCAAAGAACTCTGTTTTTGCTTGCTTTCTTATAAATAAATAAAATAAAGCTTTGATTCTTGGGTGTGGCATCGATCGCTCCTTGATTTTATTTCTATTCCGTGGTGTTCTCATGCTTCTTCTTTGTTAAGGCTGTTTGTGCTCCAACACGGCTTCTGTCTGGGTAAACGCTCACGGCAGGCATTTTCCCATTCACAGGCAGACAGTGGAGAAACACAGTAGTACTGTAGACAGTCCCCTCCTCCCCTAACTCCACAAACACGCACACACACGCGCGCACACACACACGCGCACACACACATGCACACACACACACAAACACACAGGCACGCACACACATGCGCACACACACACAAACACACGCACGCACACACACACACGCACACAAACACACACGCACGCACACACACGCACGCACACACACACACACACACACACGCACACACACACACACACACACACACGCACACACACACACGCGCACACAGACCGAATACAAGTCTCACACCTGGACTGTCAAATCGCCACCAGATCAAAGCATGACTAGCATTGACCCCCGTGACCCTGACCTCAGAGCCCGTCTCGACCCCTATCTCCGCCTCTGTAAAGCACTGGCGGACTGACACTGAGGCATCCGGTGTCACCGCTGTCCACCGGGAGGACTGAGCGCTTTGAGCAGGCTTCCACGGAGGCTAAGTGCTTTCCCATTCGCTGAATAGATGCAGCTATCGCTGTCTCTCCCAGGGGACACGGGGGCTGTTCCTGAGAACGCCGGCCCGCTGGGCAGCCTTGTCTCTGGGGAGGCCCCTCCACACGACAGGCCTCATATTTGTGGTCCTGGGAGGTGGCTGGGATTCTTTCACGGCTTTGTGTGTGTGTGTGTGTGTGTGTGTGTGTGTGTGTGTGTGTGTGTGTGTGTGTGTATGTGTGTGTGTGTGTGTGTATGACTTGGGAATACTAGATGAGAAAGTGTTATCTTGGAGAGAAAGTATTATCTTGGTTAAGGATGTACAATGTTTTTAGACAGTCACACTGGATGCACAGTAGGAATTGAGCATGCACTGTATTATACACACAACACTGTATTATACACACAACACTGTATTATACACATAACACTGTATTATACACATAACACTGTATTATACACACAACACTGTATTATACACACAACACTGTATTATACACACAACACTGTATTATACCCATAACACTGTATTATTTGTCAGACAGCTTCATCAATGCTTCTCATCATCCCATTAATCGGCTCTTTTTATTTTATTCTATTTTATTTGACCAATTTGAGAACCAATTCTCATTTATAATGATGACCTGGAAAGAATAAACACATACAAACAGAAATACACAAAGTCAATAAATACAATCCATGAGAATAAGACAGCAAAGATACATACATAAAAACAGTCAACTAGCACTATATGTGAAAGGAGAGGGTGGGGCTGCATGTGTGTGTGTGTGCGTGAGTGTGTGTGTGGGGGCAATACTTTTAACTTTTCAGAATGCTCTCAGAAAACATCCAGCTACTCAAAAACAACAAGTTACACTACAACACACAGCAGAGAGAGGGGTGAGGAAACCGTATAAACGAACAAAAAACTATTCAAACAGAGCTTAATTCAAAATGGCTGACAGTCTCAGCAGGAGCAGAACGACTGTAAGCAGCTATGCGGCTTCCCTCAGCGCCAGACCGCGGCATCCTAAACATGATAAGCGCTGTGTGTATATTTTCGGGACGGGGTCGGTGTTGCCCATACCGTGGCGGGCTTCTGCAGCTGAGGATACACATTCATCAGTGAGATAAATAACGTGACGACCACAGGACCACTCGCCAGGCCTCTCTCTCCCCCATCTGCGGACAGAGGGAGATAAAACAAGATGGCGATAGCGCGGCGGAACGGCCAAAGGCGACTCCGCGCTCTCTTTGATTCCGATCGAGCTGCTGTGATCGAGCCGTTTCTCTCTGTTGTGGGGCTGATTGTGTGTTCCTGGGGTCATTTTAATTTCATATTTATGGTTATGTTCTGTGTGCGTGTGGCCAGGAGCCGTTGTTTGATGTACTACTGTGTACAGTCCCTGATTCATCTTCATTAACCGCTGCAAGGCAGACACAATACAGAACAAGGGAGGGAAGCCTGGTTCCCATCTAGAGATACGCCACACTTTTAAAAAGCATCTCTCCAGAACAAAAATGTACTTTTAAAAGTATATTTACCTTATCAGGTAATTATCACATAGGCTAACGGTATTAGAACACCGGGCCCCGTTATCACTGTTCTGAGTTCCATCACGTCATTGAGATCATGGTAACATGTGTAGAGGTCACTGCTGGGCAGGTCTGCGTTGCCGGGCGGTCATGGTGTCGGTGTAATCGGTTCTCTCTGCGTGTGGGAGAGAGTGATTTATGGCCGCTGTGTTTGTCTGTGGAATTACGGTTTGATTCCTTCATTCCTTCCAGAGCCCTTGAATCCATGCTAATGAGTAAAGTGCTTATCTATCCGACCATTAGGGGGTAAATCCAATTGAGCTTGTGAAAAACAGCATGACTAGCACAACTATGTTAAAACTCTTTATCTTCAGAATAACCTCAGCATGCAGATGCAGGTCTGGTTAGACTCTGGAATATGCACGCTGTATTCCTCTGTCCATGTGTGTAAGTCGCTTTGGATAAGAATGTCTGCTAAATGGCAGTAATATTAATGTAAGGTAATGTGTGTTGGTGATGACGAACATGTGATAGTGCATGTGTGTGTGTGTATGCAGAGACCATGCACATACATTTGAAGGGATTCATTATTTGGCACAGTTAAATAAAAGGCTTTTATTCGATGCGATTCGTACATGCTGTTCTATGTATAGTCATTTGTAGGGCTGGGAGACAGAAAGAGAGAGAGAGAGAGAGAGAGAGAGAGAGAGAGAGAGGTGTGGAGGATATGGGTCGTTAACCTCATAAATAGGCAAAACCTTCTCACTGTTTGTAAGGAGCATTACCCTGCAATTACTGTTAATCTTGACTGCAGGACTTAAATTCCTCACCAGACAGACAGGGCCAACAGCGTGCACCTCTGATTGGCTCTCAGTCATGTATGTCCAACTACAAACCAGTTTATCTTGGCTGTGTCCGGTGGTGGACGCACGCAAAATGGCTGACTCAGAGACTCTAATACATCTAAAATGGCCCGACATGGTGGATTGATACCGAGTTTGCATTCAGCAATGTTTACATGCAACAACGTGTTTTACTGTATTTGATTCTTGTGGGATCATACCGATGTAAGAAATATTTCTGTGAAAGGCAACACTTTTTTTTCTTTCAAAATGATGCATAACCCTATTAATGCTTCATTGCTTTGATATCCTTCCTTGGAAAATGTCCGCATAGCCTGACCGCCTTTCAAAACATGTCTCCAGTTTTGTGAGACATTGGATTTACCAAGTAGAGTCCTCAGCCTACTTAATCTCAGCATAATTTCCGAAATCAAAGTGTAACAGAATCTCACCACACCTTTCTAGGCCGAGGCATTAATCATGTTTAATAATGGATAACTAGCTGTAATCGCTAACACTTGTTTGAGGCGTGTCTTTGAAAGAGGGCTTGCCAAGAATCACTGTACCCGCGACTTTCCGACTTCTCCAACACGGAGCATTGGTGCTTGGAAAGTCTCCAGGGCATGGAGGATCTTGGACGTTGGGGGGGTTTCTGATGGGCATATCAACACTCTCCGCTGGAGCGGTACTCTTCGTGTCTGCTATGACGCCCACTCTGTTCCTTGGACAGCCCTGGGCTGTTAGGGCCAGACGGTCAGTCTGGATCGTGCGACTACTGACAGTTACAGTAATAGGCTTCTACTGTGAGGGATACTGATTCTGATGGGAGTTGGAATTAAAAAAAGGCATATGGGGTATCTACACTCTGTGTTAATAGTGAAGTTTTCTTTACCTCTGTTCTGAGTTTGTAACTGTCTAACTGTTCATCGGCACAGATAATTGTCAGATATCCCTCTATGACTCAGGTTTCTTGGGGCTTTTCTGATGAGTAATTGGCGATGATACTAAATTGAAACCCGCATTGAAACATACCGTACGGTCGTAACCTATTGCAAATGGCAGAGAGAGAGAGAAACACATACTGTCAATGCCTAGACTGGTCGTACAGTAGATATGCAGTGGATTAACCTTAGGAAACTGTGTTGTATGAAACGCTGAGAGAAAATAGATATATGAGGAGAGGAATTTGGCTCGGGCCGGTTGCGTGACAGCCGAGGCCCTAGATAAGAAAGAAAAGCCAGAGCTGTTCTGTTTTCCTATAGCATTTATCAGCGGTACTAATCGTTCTGATTAAAATTCAACATTCGATCGTCGTGGGGCGGAAGCGTATCCTCATTCCGGGCGGCGGACTATTTGGACGAATCGTGATCCTGGGCATTGAGGTCGGGGGAGAGGGAACCTGCTATCTTGTTTTCGGAGTGAATTTTTAATTTCCTGACGTGTTGGCCTCTGGGGGTGAGAAACTGACATGGAAACATTACCCTGTGGTTCGGGGAGCACAGAAGTGCTGAGTGTTGCTGCAGCATTAGTTCTGTTACCGACACAGCTGGGTCTGATGTTTCCCTCCATGGCTGAGTAGCTCTAATAGATCCCCACGCTTTATATGTGGGGAGCCCGGTTAACCAACCAATTACATAGCGGCTCGATTCGTCTGCATTAGCAAAGCTGGTAATAGCAGAACCAGTTTTTTTTTTGGGGGGGTGTGTGGGGGGGGGGGGGGGGTTGATGCCATCGAGTGAAGGACCTCTCGTGCGTGGACTCTCTCTCTCTCTCTCTCCCGGCGCGGACGTCCCCCCTCTCCCCCCTCTACGCGTCCGCCCCGCCGGGCCGTTAAATAAGCATCGCCGCCCCCGGCGACCGAGGTAACGCGAGTCCCGTTCATTTTGATCCCCCTCCGAATCAGAAGTCCCCCTCAATGCCTGGAAGGTCGTCCGGATCCGGGGGGAGATCCAGCAGGTGGGATTCGAGAGGGGAAAGGGGAGCCCGCCGAGACGCCCCAAAGCTCGACATTCCTGCGCGTTAAAAGGCCCGGATCTGGACTTTCTGGAAGAGCCGGATGGGAACGGAGGGGGAACGTTGTATCGTGATATCCAGCCGGCCGACAGTGCGGCTCTATTCAGCCCGGTTCCCCCGTGCGTCTGTCCAGACGCCTCCAGCGCCGCTGTGTTTTCCCAGGTATCCCGGGAATCTCTGGGAATATCGCGTGTAGCGATTTCCCTCCTCATTCTGCTCGAAGAGGCGTAATGTAGTATGACTTCGAATGAGCCGGATGCCGAAAATATTTTTCTTTGACACACTACTTCTTTTGTGAAATATTTATAAAGTCGTTTCAGGATATTTTTCTTACATTAGGAAAGTAGAACTGTAATTCTTGATGTATATGACTTTCAGTACTATGGGAGGACTACTATGGGAGCACTTCCTCTAATCCTCATTTAACAGTATACAGTAGCCTACTAACGCCTACATTTTTGAGAAATAAATGGGGTACTCTTTTTGATAGTACACCTTGTATCCAACGAGATACTGTATGACAATGAAAACTACTTCCACCAACACTTATCCTTTGGGGAGTATGGCCTTTTGAAATCATTCCAGAAAACATTTCCAAGACAATTTAACCACACATTTTCTATATAGCTGAATTCTTCTCTCTGGTGTATCAGCCTGATATAACCATTAACTCGGCAATATATTTGCCTATTTATCATCAGTGATGAGAGGCCAGAATGTAAAATGGTGATGTAAAATGAACGTAGAAATGAAATGAAGTGATTGATGCTGGATCTGCCATGAGCAGACACACCGGAGAGCAGAACGAATGGAGCTAGAAGATTCCCTTCTGGGCAGACGCTCAGAGGGAAGGAAATCTATCTATTGCATTATAATGTCCTTGTCTCCATTTTTCATCAAAGTTCAGAGATAAAGACAGACATACTCTCTGTCAAACACACATACACATACACGCGCGCACACACACACACACACACACACGCACGCAAGGGCACGCACAGCACACACACACACACAGGCACGAGCGCGCATGCGCACACATACACGCGCGCGCACACACACGTGCGCAAGCCTGCGTCAGAAAACCCGAACGCTTCGCTCCACATTTGATTTGTGAACTAAATTGGTTCCTCTCCCTGTCTTGTGCGGTTCTTTCCCCTGCATACGGGGCCCAGAGAAGCAGCAGTAACAGCCAGGCCTGGCAGACATCTGGAAATAGTTTGTCCTTGTGCTGCAGGTCACTGTCTGAACCAATAGAGCCAAGTTCTCTACCTTTACTATGTGACAAGCTTTAATATATTTCCCAAACGCCCATATACAGTTTGGAAACCCCCCAAATACATACCAACCCCCCCCCCCCAACCCCCCTTTCCACCTCAAAATACAAAAGCTCTGTATCGTTCCCCTCCCATATGTCACGCAACACCCCATTCTCCTCCGGCAGCTCTCGCTGAATCCTACCTCCGCCCTTCTCCCTCAGACCACATCAGGGGACAGTGGGGTAGGACAAACGGATCCCACACAGGCCTGTCTCCTGTCTCCCTATGACGCCACGCCACGGCCCCCTCCGCCGCCGCCGCCACCACCGCTGCCTCCGGAGCTCCCCTGCCCTCCCTCCCTCCCCAGTGAAATTGTAGCAATGTCATATTTTAAGAGGCCATTTATGCCAAACCGTCTGCAGCTCCCCCCCACCCCCCCGCGCCGGAGGGACGAAGGCAGGGTGACGTCGGAGATTAGCGCGGAGAGACAGACATGTTTATTTGGCTGTAACAGCATGTGGGGACCAGGCCCCGCGACAGTGGACGCCTTCATTCGTCAACATCAAGAATATACAAGAACGGTGACCTTGTGTGGAAGTGCGTGTCTGCGCGTGACACATTTGTGGGTCGGAGTGTGTATAGCTTGAGGAGAGTGCATAGCCTGCGCGAGTGTTCTGTGTGTCCGAGGTTGTGTGTGTGCGTGCGTGTATTTGGGGTGTGCGTCCCGAGCTAGGACAGAGCGAACGGATGTGAAAGACCTCTAAAACATTTCCCTCAGCTGTTGGCGTAACAGACATATTTTTCAGGATGCAGCAGCATGTGGGCCCGGCGCTGTTCTGTCCAGGATGCCACCCTCACATTCATTCATCAACATCCCACCAGACCTCCACTGACCTTGTGTGCGCGTGTGTGTGCGTGTGTGTGCGTGTGTGTGTGTGTGTGTACGGCTCTACTGCTGTACGGCAAAGAGGGAGAGATTTGGGAAGAGAACGATGGTGAAGGCACTTCTGGCATGTGTAGGTGGGACGTGTGTGTGTGTGTGTGTGCGTGTGTGTGTGTGTGTGTGCACGCGTGTGTGTGCGTGTGCCTCCCTCCCAACTCCCAGAAAAAGGATAAGAAGAAGGGCGGACATGAACCCTGTGACAGTATCTGGGAAGGAACGAGACGCAGATGGAACGATGTGACAGAGGATAAGAAAAGCTTTTAAAAAGATTCTTCCTCCCCGGTCTCCATCCCCTCACTTAGCAGAAGCGGGCCAAGGTGGTCAGATTCATCACCGCCCGGCTGACCAAAACCGCTGTGATTGAGGGCCGAACATGGCCGCACATTTGTTATTCTAACACCTTTAATGATTGGCCTTTTATGCGGCGCGAGTCTGCAGTCCCTCCAGGTGTCTCAGTGACAGATAGATGGGTGGGGGCACGGGGGTCCCTCCTCAGAATGTTCTAGATAGACACCTCGTCTCAAGGAACACGCAAGGAGAAAAAAGCAATTAGGCCAAGCAAATGAGATAAGATTTGTGCTCCTTGAATATTTTCAGTCGGAGGAGCAAGCCGGGTACGCCACCTAAGGCGAACGTAAAAAAGTGTTCGAATCGTGCGGGTTGATAAGTCGGTTGGATTCGGTCCCCTTTAACTCCTCCTGGATTAAGTTGAGGACGTCTTCATCACCTCCCACTCCTCTCTCCCTCCCTTCCTCTACCTCTCTCCTAGCAGGATGGACTACCCCCTCTTCTATCTCCCTGTTGTGAATGGATAGCAGGTTGAATAATGACAGATGCATTACTCTCTCGGGCCGGAGCGTGATTGATTACGGGGCTCGGGCCTGCAAACAAATTAAAAGGCACTATCTAGTAAATCTTGATCTGCTTAATTTTGTTTTGACACTCGGGGGCTTAGTGCAAATTCCTCGAGTCGAAGCCGTTTAACTTCCTTAATGTCGCCGGCATCGCTGGCCTCCATCTGGCCGCAGGTTTGAGACTAACTTCGCCCGGAGAGGTGAGGGGGGCGGGGGGGCGCTTTGATTGAGTTCCCAGCTGTCTCTGGGGAAGGTAAATCTTCTTAGTGCGGAACCTCGTATTAGCGCTCGATGTCGTGTTTACGGCCGTAGACGAATCGGCCGGGCCCCGGGGTTATTTACGCGCTGTCCTTGGCGGGAGCCCCCTCTCCGTCTCAGCGCCGCTACGCCTGATGAGGGACTGCGGAATGTTCCGCCGGCTACGCTCCGCGGCTGGTTATTTATGACACGCGTGCACAGGCACCTTCCGTCCAATCGGAGCAGAGCGCCGGCCTTGGCGGGTAGCTGTCCCGCTCCGCTCCGAACGGCATGGCGTGTCAGGGAGGGGGTGGGGGGGGGGCGGGGGGGGGGGCGAGACCGGAGCCACGCCTGCGGACCACGCCTCTCGCTCGCCTTCGCTCACGGGGGTGATGTCACAGCTGGAGTACGGGACCATCCCGCATCCTCATCGTCGGTAATAACGGACGACGGTACGGTATCTCGCACTCTGTATGACTCTACCTCTCTCCCGTTTTTCTCCCGGCGTCAGCTGCTCTCGACATCTTCCCCTCGCTCCCCCTCAAACAGGAGAGAGGTAAAACAATCTCTCCCCTTGTTTAGAGTGTCCAGACACTGGAAGCCTACACCGCCAGTCCAGCCTGAGACCATTAAAATTGCATGGGGTCTGGGGTTTATACCTAAACCACCGGAAACCCACATAAACAATGTAACATATACGGTACCCCGACGGACCAGTTAAGCAAAGGAAAACTGTCTCGGGGAAAATCTACTATCTGCAATAAATGACACAGCGTGCCGGCCATTAAAAATCAGTAGATGTAATGATGAAACCTAACGGGGCTCTCAAAGTCTGAAAGGTCAGTGGGAGAACTTGACTCTCCACTTCAGCTTTTAATGACAATTAATGGACGCCGGTGCAGTGGGCTCCTCCAATAAGATTCCTCGCTCCGGGGAGGGTGAAAGGTAATTTCCCTCCATAAAGAGGAGAGAGGAGAGGGAGAGCCGAAAGCTAAAGCCCATCCACCGTCGCATACATCACAGCGACATGCTACGTACAGGCCCCAAAGGTCACGACCCCTCCAGCTAGGGGGAGATGGATCAGGGGGATGAGTGTGTCAGCATCATGTTGTGGTGGGTTTGCATTTTTGATGGGTATCGCGTGGTCTGAATTTGCTTGTTTCTCTTCTCATCTATCCATCATTATATCTCAGTTATTTTTCTCTGTATTCACTAGCTCTCTTTTTTTCTGTTTCTCCCTCTCTCTCTCTCTCTCTCTCTCTCTCTCTCTCTCCACCCCCTAACGCCTGAGTCAGTGTGGCAGAATTAGAAGTCCGAGACCACCTCGGCACCGACTGAGTCCAATCAGTAAGAGCTTTCCTCTGTAGCCAATACTCTGTTTGCTTTGTCAGAAACATGACTGGGGCTGTTTTGTACACTGCAAAATAGAATAAATAACCAAGGCATTAGCATTCCCCGGCCATTTCCCCAGCACCGAAGACCGGCCCGCAAGTCCAGATTGTCCATCAAAAACCCCCACACACTTGGCACTGTAATGGCTACCACCGCCGAAAGAAAATACACAGCATTCGTTCAGCCAATGTTTGTCAAACAATCCCGGTAATTGTTCCTGAAATGCCTAAGAAGTCGCTGTGCATTTCTCAGCCTCCAGGGGTAAATTAAAACTTTTAGCCCCGGTGAAGCCCTCGTCTCCGGTGTCAGAGTTACAGGGGTGATTACTCCGGCGAGTCAGGCGAGGCACGAGCTGCCGCGGCCCCTGTGGAGAATTGATGGGCCACAAGGGATTATGGGTAAAGCCCAGTTCCTGCCGTGTCACTCTGGACTCCTTATATAGTAAAGTAAATGGTAGATCTGATAGTGGTTTATTTGCAGTCTGCTTTACGTATTATGTCTGCATTACATTGTTTAATTGTTTATCTGTACAAAGTAGATGAGCTTGTTTTTGATCAAATTACTTTGAGTATCCCACAGAAATGAATGTATTTGCTGTGCTAATAAGTCCAGTGTCAACTGGTTTAGTCCATTTAGGCTGCATTAAAGTCTGTGTGTGTGTGTGTGTGTGTGTGCGTGCGTATACATGCGTGCGCATGAGTGTGTGTGTGTGTGTGTGCGTGTGCGTGTGCGTGTGTGTGTTTACACTAGGATAGCCCAACTGACACTTTACTGTGAGGCACATTTAGCCATCAATCATATCTGGGAAATGAAATGTCTCCCTCTGCCCCTGTGGTTTAATTTGACACTGCACAAAACAAACACGCATGAACACACACACGCACGCACACACACACACACACACACACACACACACACACACACACACACACACACACACAAGGCCACCCACCCATCAGCACACTCTTCCTGACCCTAGATTCATCACTGATGATGCTATCTCTTCTCTCACTCCTCCTTCATTCTGTCAGCGAGAGATCCCACGTTTATTCCCTTCCTCTCCTCCACTCTCCTCCCAGAGGCCTCTGCCTGGATGAGAACATTCTCTCCACCTCCTCTCTCTCAACCCCCCCTCCCCGACGGACGCTCCTCTCCACCTCCTCTCTCTCAACCCCCCCTCCCCGACGGACGCTCCTCTCCACCTCCTCTCTCTCCACCCCCCCTCCCCGACGGACGCTCCTCTCCACCTCCTCTCTCTCAACCCCCCCTCCCCGACGGACGCTCCTCTCCACCTCCTCTCTCTCAACCCCCCCTCCCCGACGGACCCTTCTCTCCACCTCCTCTCTCTCAACTCCCCCTCCCCGACGGACGCTCCAACGTCACCGGCAGAGATGATGGACGATACATGGTGGGCCGCACCCTGGCCGCACCCCGCCCACTTCCAGCTGTCACTCACACAGGGGGTGTGTGTGTGTTTATGTTTCAAGGTGATAGTGTGTGTGTGTGTGTGTGCGGCATGTGTGTATGTTTTAAGGTGATAGTGTGTGTGTGTGTGTGTGTGCGTGTGTGTGCGCGAGTGCGTGTGTGTGTGTGTGTGCGCGTGTGTGTGTGTGTGTATGCAATGGGTGGGGGCGAGTGGTGATTGCACTGAACACTTGAAGCTTCCGAGTGTCATTCAATGACAGTCGATGGTTTCGTTCAAAGGCAACAGCAAATTGTATATTTCCCACAGCAATTGAACAAAATAAAATAAAAAAAAAACATTCCGGTATCTCATGCAAAATCTCCCGATGGCAGAATGAGAGCTATAATTAATTGATGAAAAAAAGAAACTCACTAAATGTCACTGATAATTAATTTCACATCCCGCACGAATGAAGACCGCGAGAGGTGTAATCTGTTCAAGTCAATCAGGTCCAAAACTCCACGACAAGCGCGATTTAAGATAAAGTGGCTGTTCGATGGACGTGCCTTAATTTAATCTATTTTACCTTGTCATCAGTTTTGCTTCTTCAAAGTCGTTAGGAAGGCACCTATAATGAATAATGAACAGCCGTTTAAGAGTTTTAGGCACTTTGTCACCATAATTGTGGTTACTTTTCAAGGGAAGTGGAGTATGGGGAAAAATAATGTCCTCAAGTTTCTCTTCTCGATATGTTTTCTCTTCACATTTTGACAGACACTCAAGAAATAAAGTTCCCCCTCTTTCGATTAAATGAAACTTTGATATAACATCACCAAACTTAATTTGAACTAATCAAGGATATATCCTGTAATGTGCATCTTTTGGGTTCCGTGAGTTGAGGGAGTGTCGGTCATGTGA
>NC_140242.1:20848163-20918163 GCF_949987555.1 Borostomias antarcticus
AAAATCTCAAATCTCTGAAGCAAAGAATATCCACACCCTGCATTAACGCTCACAGTACTTTATTCAACAAAACATTCCCTGTTGAAGACCCAGCTGGGTTGAAATGTTGCTGATTGTTGAATAAAGTACTGGAGATATACTGTAATCCAGTGTGTGGATATATAATATCCTTTTCCTCTTGAGTTCAGGTCGAAGGCAGGGGTCACAGCGAATGGTCAACAGAGGCAAACTGTGACGCTAATGGCTTCGTACACTACCCACGCCGCGTCAACGTCACGTTCTAGCTGCTCCCCAGAGCACATTATTTTGAGAACTTATAAGCAGAACTTTCTCTGGGTGAGAGCTGCATGTTTGGGGCAGTATGGGAAGGGAACATTAACAAATCATCTGAGAACTTTGGCATAATAAAGAGAACACTTTCTGACGAGAACATTATAATGTGATCATTTCCGTTTGAACAAGATGAAGATCTCTGTTATGTGATGTTTTCTATCATGGATTGCCTTACATTTTATTTTTTCAGTCAATACACCAGAAAACAACCAATAGCAAATTTATTTCTCATTATTTCAATGCACTATATGAGGGTGAACACATGCGTCAGCCATCGAAAATTAAAGCTCTGTGATTCTTGACGTTGAACGCGACCCAACGTGGGTAAGGGAGCAGCTTTCATTGGTTCCAGATGAGTCCCAACTCTGACAGCTGAGGATGGTGGTAGTGGAGCGGAGCTGTGAGGACCATGGCGAACTTTGAGGTGCTCGCTGAATGAAGTGTCTATTCATACCCACCTAAGCCCGGGGGCTGGCAATGAACAATGAACACCTGATCTGCTGTAGCCTGGTTTAAACATCTTCTCGTCTCCGGCTCCTCTCGTGTGAACGCAGCCCTGCCAAACCCTCTCTTTCTGGGCCTGAGGAGAAGGGGGTGGGGAGGCCTAGCCTAGCCCCCTCCCTATTCCTTCCCTTAAACGTAACCTTACTATACCAGCCAAAAGCCCAGACAAAGCCCTCTGCTTTTTACAGTCGAGCCTATCCTTTTAACGGCATACTTTCAAATCACAGCTCATTTTGAAATGCTCTAACTACAGCTTATTCTAAAAGATCCGATTTTTACAACGCAGTCGCAGAATATCACCTTCGTCAAGGTCAGACATTTTGTATGGTTTTCAAGGCCTTGCCTGTTTTATGTGGAGTTTTATATTTCACTATGGGCGGTGCTGTTCCAATGTCACTGGTGTTGGAGTGCGCGGTTTGCAGGAGTAATGGCGCACGGTTATGACTTCATTACAGAAGTGCTCTCCTCATTAGCATGGCTGTATCCACAGGATAGCGCTCGCTTTCATTAAGGCCCTGTCGGTAATGTAGATACAGTGTAATCATTATGATATAGTCACTAATAAACCGTCACCACTGAACTAACACAGCCTCTCTCTCTCTCTCTCTCCCTCTCTGCGTAAGCCTGTGTTTGAGGGGCGTCAAGGGGTGACCCCGTACCATGCATGGTTAGCGGCATGAGGTGAGGCAGAGGAAAAACATTGCATTGTGGGAAAACCAAACACGAAAACAACTCATAGAGTAGACGTCAAACACTTCTAGGTACAGCAGAAAATCCTATTTAATCATTCTCAAAAGGTAACATATCGTCAGTATCTCTCGGTGCGCCTGTGAAGGCAGAGTGAACACTTATCACACCAGTCAAGGTCAAGAGCAATCTGCTCCATCACTTTCTCTATTGCTCCACACACTCCCTGTCCTCTCATGACTTTTTCTCTGTACTCCCTGTCCACTCATCTCTCTCTCTCTCTCTCTCTCCCTGTCTCTCTCTGTCTCTCTCTCTCACACTGTCGCTCTCTCTCTCTCTCTCTCACTGTCTCTCTTACTGTGTCTCTCTCTCTCTCACTCTCTCTCTTTCTCATCCACCACTCCCTTTCCCTCTTGGGCTTCACTTCATTCCCCCAATTTTTCCTTTAGTCCCTTTTCATCGCTCCCTCCTTTCTATCTCTCCTCTCTCCCTCCTTTCTATCACTCCTCTCTCTCCTCCTCCAGCTTCTATAACCTTAAACGTTACATCATCCATTCCATTATCCCATATTCTCATCCACGCCCGCACGCGGCTGCTGCAAAGCCTACATTTACTGTACCTGTAATCCATCTACTCAGCTTAGGTATCCGTTTTAAGAAGCTTTAGCACCTCGAGTCTGCGCCCCCCCCCCCCCCCCCCTCCAGCCCCTCCCTGATGGAGCCCTGCTACACCCCCCCCCCCAATTTAATCTTTCATCCCTTTCTACCCGAGTTCATGTCAGGTTCTGCCATCTCAATCCCCTCACGTAAGTCTAGCTGTGATTCAGGGTGGCCGGGACCGTGACTCAGCCGGTGGGCTGTCTGGGACGCCGTGTGCGGTGGCGGTCCTTCTGGGTGCAGATGTGGAGGCGTATTGGTGTTATTGGACCCTCCAGATCCTCTGTACTCCAACATGGTAACCGTAAATCCCATTGCTTGCGCTCGACACTGCATCATACACATACACGGCAGATGCCCTTGTCCCTGACCACCCTCCAATTACTTTTCCAATCTCATTCCTCGCATACCTCCCGAACCTGTACAAAACAATCCTTAATCCTGTTACACTGTAGCTCGGCTGAACACTGTGGAGATAGTGAAGTCAATAGGGGTGTCACAGCGGTTTAACATCAGGGACAGGAGTGGATGTGAATTCCCGCTCCAACCACTAGCGGCCCAGTGGGCTCACAAGTCAGTCTCTAGACGCTGCACTCAACTAGAGATTGAAGACAAAGGGTTTCGTTGCTGAAAGTGGGTGGACACAATTTGAGAGATTGAAACAAACCTGCATTGCAGAACCAATCCAACGTCTTTAGGGCAGTCCTTTCTAATGGGGCGGTGAATGTTTTGTTTTGATTCTCCACTCCAGTTTGTTTGGAGGACATCATTTCCGGTAAGGCGGGTCCTTCACCCTATTGGAGATGTAGGCAGTGGTTCTGATTGGTAGCATTGGTTTTCAGCGCTGTTCTAGCGACGGTTTTCAACGGACATCCCCCAGACCTTCGGAGGCCGAGATCTCCAAAGCCTGGCCATACAAGTGACCCAGCAAGGGAGAGCCTCTGTCCGGTGATGCAGCTACCTGCACTAACGCACGCTCAGGGCGCAGTACCGCACGCGTCCACAGTTACTCACTGCGGCGCTACAGCGCCAGCCAGGACCAGGAGTCTGTACTCACAAAGACAGTCAAAGCATAATATGAGGACAGTTGGGCACCTGCTTTTTTTATTTCGCTGAATAGCTCTATTTATAGAGGTAAAATAATGCAACATAATTACTGAACCACTCACTTGGGGGGTGGGGGGGGACTCCGTATCTTGGCTACCATTATGAGCAATTCAGACAAAAAAGAAACAGGGCGATGAAACCTGTAAAGGGAGGTCAGATGGGGTCGCCCCATCCACAGAGAAAAATAACGCTGGCAGAGAGGGCACGCAAACATGACTGAGAGACAGCCAGAGATGGACGAATAAAAGAAGAGAGCCAATTTCAGCGAGGCTAATCATTCTAACTGTCGATGGCTAATTTCACAGTAACCCTTCAAACCCTTTTTACTCGGTACATTAACAGAAGGTACTGTGAAACAACCCCCGTTTAATGTGTTTAACAATGCATTAAATGACTTGATTAAGCGTCTGAATTAGACGGGGAAGCTTTTCCACGGATACGCCAACCACGTGTCAGATGGCCAGGAGACACACAATGGACTGCAGGATGAAAGGTAAACATGTAAACAAAAACATGTTGAATGACTATTGTGATATGTCCTGTGGCCCAAAATGGTATTTTCTAATCATGGGACATACTGTAGAAGCATTAGACATGGTGCTCGGAGAGCACAGGCCTCCGCCCGTAAATGCATTTTGGGAAGCGCTTTATAGTAACCATTCGTAATAAGCGTTAATTAATAGGTAATAAGGACCTCATAAATCCATATAAGATGCTTATTAGACACTATTATGCACTTATTAACAGTATGTTTCACACAGCTCCTCCATCTGGAATGAGCACTACATGTGGTCAAGGTTGATAAAATGTGAATAAAACATTACATACTAAAGCAATATTTTAGCGGTGAAACACAAAAACACACAAAGATTAACGCTTATAATCTATCAATAAGCGTGTTTATTATGCTATTATTAAAAATGAATATAGTCTTATTAACACATAATAATGTCTTATAAGCATCTTATAAGGACTTATAAGGTCCTTATTACCTACTGTATTAATTAACGCTTATTACGGATGGTTACTATAAAGCGCTTCTGCATTTTGTGGCTGTGTGCACGTGCGCAGGTGTGCGAGCAGGACTTATTTGGTATCGCTGCATTCGTTAGGTTGAGAGATTTATATCAGTCCAACCCCCGTGTCTCTGCGACCTGCCCACCTCCAGATGTATCCGTTTCAGTCCTCCCCATTGACAATGAATAGGGAGAATGTTTCGCTCCTGAGCCTAAGTCCAAAAAATGAATGGAGGTCAATGCTCGGCTGCGTTTGGGCGACTCTGTGGCGCACCCCTCTCGTTGCAGCCGGCAGGGAGCAGTTCAGTTTACTCTGGGCTCTCCCCCCGCACCCCCCAGTAAAAAACCCTGTGTCTCTAGCACCTCAACAAGGGGAGCTGGCTCCACTCAAAGCTGAAAGATCCGCATCAGCATTCAGAGGGTTACACTGTAAGCTGGCCCATGAAAATTCATGAAAATCGGTCTGGTATTTTTTCGCCTAATGCTGCTAACAAATAAACAAACGGATGTATGAACCAATAAACAAACACACACCAACTAAAACATTACATCTCGCCCTGTGCTGCAGCTGGGGCAGTGGTAAAGACATAGCAGATACACACATCTCGAAGACTGTGGATAATAGCTTCAATATGGAACTGCCTGTACTGCAAATCTGTACCATCCATGATTTAAATGAGGCTAACCCACGGAACTTGGCTAGGCCCAGCAAACAGTGTTGATGTGGGTGCTATATCATTACAGTATTACAGCAAAGAGGGTGTTTTGGCTGAAAAAGCTCACAATGTGACTTATACTGTAGCTGAGAGGAATGTGGGCTTTGTGTATGACTAAGATTTTCTGTTTGAATTGAGTTTCTATATCCTACCATTTCGGTTACAGTCATTTGAAAATACCCCCCCCTCCCAACTTTTAGTGCCAGTGAAAATCAACCGTGGCTGTTCTGTCTGTCACTGGCCCTTAAGTGTTGAAACAGAGGTTGAATACTCACAGTGGCTGAAAGACTTCGGGTATGATGGGTACAGGCTGGCGATGGGAATGCCCGTTTAAAAACAACCCAGCCAGGGTGACCCTATAACTGGCCTGCCGTACGACATCTTGCCTCATCACTGACAAACTAAAGGATCCACCCTCTTCCAGACAGAATGGAAGAATGCTCGCACAGCAGATAACACCCTTGGTGGGGTCATCCGGCCCTTTATAAAGTCTCCCCTCAGATATGGAGCTGTAGTAAAACGATTTCCCTTTGTTTGTTTTCTTTACACTCTGAACACAGAAGGGCGAGAGAGTAAAAAGAAGAGAGACATCACGCTCCTGCTACTTACAGTACAGTATCTTTTTTTGTTTGTTTGTTTTGACAACATTATAAATACACCACAAAATCTTGTGTATGACTAAAATCATCGAGGGAAAAAAACATTGTGGTCCTCTCGCATTCAGAATCTGGGCCAGAACCGACCGGCTATGATGTGTGACAGAGGTAGAGAAAGTCCAGCTGGAAAAATATGAACATAAATGACACATCCTCTATAAACAAGAGTGAGCTGGGGTCAGAGGAGAGGGTCAGCGTGCCTCTCTAGGAGGCCTGCCCGGGACATGGAGCGGCCCATGCAGACAAAAGGTGGAAGGAGGAGAGGGGCACACAGGGGCGGGGGTGGGGGGGTGGCAGCGGGTGGGCTCTGAGGCACACTTGGCATCGCTTGAAACACACTTCTCACTGGATGTGTCAGCCTCTGTCAAAAGGAAACGCACCCTTGAGTAGTGATGAGCCAGTGGGAGCCATCTGATGTGTGTGTGTGTGTGTGTGTGTGTGTGTGTGTGTGTGTGTGTGTGAGCAAAAGAGAGAGGCAACAGAGGGAGGTGTGTGTGTGTGTGTGTGTGTGTGAGAGAGAGAGAGAGAGAGAGAGAGAGAATGAGAGAGAGAAGAGAGAATGAGAAAGATTAGTTTTATTATTATGCTATATTATGCAAGCAGAATTAAATATATGCATTAAGGTATATTTCTAAAATAATGGAATTAATTTGGAAGTTTCAGGAAAGATGGCTCTTTTTCACACTACTTATATCACTGATATACTGTGCAAACATGTGTGGAGCACATTTTAGCAGTAGGCAAGCCCACCCACACTTAGTTTTGCACACCAAGCTAATTAAAGTAGCCTACTTCCCAGGGGCTGAACTTCCCCATAAACGACAAGCCTCAAATTTCCTAACTGTCTTATAGTTTATCACTTAAGCACAGAGACAGAGAGACCTCCTTCATGTTGGCTGTTAACTCGATATCCCAGCAAACCCGTCACCAACCATCAGGAAACCCCCATCTGGAGCAGCGATGTCACGAGAATAACCTCACCTGTTGATTGGGTCGTCGTTGCACCAGCTGATTAGTCAGATCCATTTCATTGAGAAGTCCATCGATTTTCACGCTGTTTGGACCCTCATAAAAGAAGACGCAGCATGGAGTCTTTTAAAGTGCCTATACTTTTAGTAGCAACGGATGACAACAGCTCGGCAGGTCGAGGAAGTCGTGTGACATACAGTATGTCACATACTGTATCGGCCCCCCAAAAAAGCGTCAAATCAAACTTGCGGAAAGCGGAAAAAGCATTTCTTTCAATGTTTTCTCATGACAGTCATAGGCTGGCTTAGAAACTGGCCTATATAAAAGCCCAATGTCTGCCGAACAATGTAATTAGACACTAAATAGAAGCACTCTCCGTTTTTAGGTCGCAGTACAAATGTTCTTATCCCACCGATACAGTGAAAATATTTGAACAACAGGGAGGTAACGGATGCTTCTGCAGAACATGAATTTCGATCCCGCTGTTGGGAGAGCAACACCCCGAGCGAGCGAGAGGCCTCTTGATTTACCACCCAGCAGTGGACTGCCGTCTGTAAGAACTTCATTTGATTTACCAGATATTTTATCCTTCTTTCTTTTCCAAATTTGCACTCCGCAGTATCTGCATTTTCATTTGATTGCTGAGCAGCAGTTAATTAGTTTTTTTTTTCCGTGAGTAATTAACCGCTTTCAATTTCAAGGTTGTTGATAAGATGAAATCACATAATTTGATATAGGTAGAGCTTTATCATCCATGTGGATGAATACACATTTTAATTGTGTTTTTCATTGGGAAAAATTAGTACCCAGCACTCTGAAACAAATTATCTCTCATAGGTGTGCTTAATATCACTCTTGGATATGTTTGTCATATTAAGCAGTGCTGATTAAGTTGTTCCTTTATAACAGCTGGCAGAAATGGCAGTTTCCTAATGGAGCCTGCAAGGTTGTGTTAGTTTTACTTTTGTAGTTAGCCTACTCTAGTTAGCCTGATAATCACCAGTGGCTTCTTTGACTTGGTCAGTTCATGATTATGTATTGTTTCCTCTAAGAAGGATGCAAATTAATGTTGTCCGCAATTGTCAATGCCTGATTGTTTATGCATGAAGCAACTCTTAATTGCATTGTCATGCACACAGCCTGTATGTGTTCAGTATGTGTTGTGAGAGGTAACAACGTCAGCATCAGGCTACCTACAGGACATTGTCCCCATCTCTGCAGCAGAGGTCAAAGGTTATGCAGACACCTGGTTTACCTACTGGCGTCTGAGGCCCTACGGCCTTCGACCCGGTGACCCCAGTAGAGGTCAGCAGTAAATTGGCTAGCTCCTGTTTGATGAGCGCTCCTGGTAAACAGACCCCTACTCACCACAGCGGAGCGTAGCTCTAACCCACGGTCTCAGCATCTCTCCGCGGAGCGATATTCACGATGCAGATGTTTGTCATAAATATTCATAAAAAAGCCTAATGACAATCATTAGTCCAGCTCTGTTTCTGGCCCCCCCCCCGGCGAATCCTTGTGCCAAAACGACTCCTGAACTCTGCACTCTAGCGGCGGATGTGATGGATACGGCCTGTCAGCGTGGACGACGCGGGCGAGTCTCTCGATACGCTCTCTCTCACAAAGGCTGGTGCACAAATGACAGCCGTACACTAATACATATGGCGAGGGATTTCGGGAGGTGCGCCTGCATGTGTGTGTGTGTGCGTGTGTGCGCGTGTGTGCGCGAGCGTGTGTGTGTTTAGCGAAAGCCTCTCTTGTTACCTTCCTGTTGAAAGAAGTTAATTTATGTTGACAGACGCCCACCTTTCCATACCCATAATCCTTTGTGAAAAGGTTAAACCATACAGACCTCATCCAGGTCAGAGAGTGAGACGGGTGCCACAGGAGCGAGACCAAGAAGTGGGGTAAGAGGAGGATTCTTCAGGAATGATAGAGAAAGCAGGATGTTGACAGAGTTCCTTAAAGCACTCCGAATGTGGATATGGGTGAGTGATCTCCTAGAGGTCCCCCCCGACTGACTGTAAGTGTTTAAACAGCAGCCAATAAAAGCTCAAGGGGTGACTGACAGAGGCCAGTCGGAGGCCTACGCCTCAAAACATGCCCTCTTTTTCTACTCCTCCCCTTTCACCCCAGCCTCCCTGCTCTCGTATCCTCACAGCAGCCTCCCCTAAGCGCCTGAGACCACCATACATCTGGAGGGATTCAACAAACCCAATTCTAGGTTTCTTCCAATTTGAACTGGGGTGGAATCACTCAATAATCCGCAGGAGAACATAATTTGAACTGGGGCGGAATCACTCAATAATCTGCAGGAGGAGCGAGAGAGAGCGAGAGAGAGAGCGAGAGAGAGAGCGAGAGAGAGAGAGCGAGAGAGAGAGAGAGAGAGAGCGAGAGAGAGAGAGAGAGCGAGCGAGCGAGAGAGAGAGAGTGTATTGACTTTGGCACGCATAAGGAACAGGATGCAGTGGGGGGGAAGAAGCCTTAATATATAAAAACATATACACGCATAAATAAATACGTAGATGATCAGAACCTTCTCCCTGGCTCTTTTTCATCAAATTGCGTCCCAACTTTCAGAGAAATATTCCTCTGCACTTTATTTGACTTTTGACTGTTTGCTTTTCGCGACCGGTTTCATGAAATATATAATCTTCCAATAACTCGCCCCTGACAGTCCGGCCTTTTGTACCTTTCATCTCAAAGTCAAATCAACTTTCCTCAATACATTTTCATGCGGTGACAGCGAGAGACATCCACACAGAGGATGAATGTTAATATTCACGAATATACAGGAAAATCTATTCATCGTAATTGCCATCCCCTGCAACTGCAATGAGATGATTGTTTTAATTTCATTTCTCTGGTTTTAGATTGAGAAGAAAAAGTATTTTTGTGTGTGTTCCATGGGCTGAGCATATTCATGTTTGAGTCTGCATCTCTGTGAGTGAACACACAGCGGCTTGTGTGTTTCAACCCTCATTCAAGGCTTTACTAAAACTACTAGATGTTGTTTCCTATAACTGATTGATTTTGATGATCCGTGTGCACGATCGGTGTCCAAAATGTGTCCTGTTGTCCCCAGGACCGTCTGTGTCTGTAACATTCCCTCTCTCCTTTTTTAATTTAATTTAATTTCAAACCTTTATTTCTACTCGTGAAGCACTGAGGTTTCCCCTTCCTATTCCCTCTGTCCTCACCTGTTAGTTGGGACATCTTGTGTTGGGTTGACGGGGTGAGGATTGAGGAGTTCTCCTACAGGACATCCCCTGGGAGACGTTGGCACACACGCTGCTGTTTGTCCGATCCGCTCCACAATGCTTCCACTGAGGCCCGGGGAACTCGTCAGCGGTGTAGAGTTGCACCTTGTGGCTTTCCTTTCCTCCGCCATTCTGAAGCAGAGCACGCCAGGGCTAGCATGCAGATGAATCTGCTCACAGGGCTAGAGTAGGCCCGCCGTTGCGCATGAAAGCGCGCCGAAAGTGGACACTAGGGCTCCGGTTTCTGCTAACCCCGTGCTATTGCCTTGCGGTGGGTTTCATTCTGTATTCGAGGCCTACGTCTTTGCGGTGGATGTGATCAATCGGTTCATACTGCGGAACCTTGAGCACAGTTCACAAAGAATGCTTTGAGGGAATTAAGAACTGTGGCGCTGTGAATATTGAATACTACGCATTGTTTTATGGAAACCAAGAGCTTCTTAGAAATAGCGAAGAAGTTCACAATAACTTGTGTGCACAATTTGGAGATACATTAATGCTTAAAACTATGCTTGTTAAAAAACCATAGACGAGCTTAAGAGGTCCACTTCCATTTGAAGCGCAGTATGCTATACATCATAGTATCCTGCAATTTATTCGGGTACGTTCTTTGCAGGGTCTATAATGAGGGCGCCTTTGCCAGGCCGACGGCATTTTTCATTTGATGGCAGTCGATTCCAGTGTGGCGAATTTAGCCCCTCAATGGCGACGTTCACACCTCAGCCCATTAGCCCGGCGCATTGATTTTGACTTCATTCGCTTTTCCCATCTGGTCCACGTTAAATGTCATAAATGCAAAGTGAATATATACCAAGGTCATGACAGACAGATGGTGCCATAATGGTTTTCAGCTCTCTCCCGGCCGGTGCTAAAGGAAGGGTATGGTTCTGGTTAGGCTCTTCTCACACAGACCTCACTGTATCTTAACGCCACACGTTTTCCTCAACACCGGCGTTGGGAACGAAAGAGAGGCTGGCATATTGTCGGCATAACCTTCAAAGGACAAATTGCCGCCTTTCAGGGAGGGAGGGAAAAAGCTGAGTGGAATCGCGCCTCAATTGGAGCGTATTCCACCCAATATTATTTACACGGCTGTCACTTTTGGGCTTTCTGAGGAGCACGGGCCCTTTATTTCCATATTTCCCCGACGGCTATGGACTCATCCCCGAATTTCCCTAATTTACCGTTGCGCCTCCTAGCTCTGTTCTCTGTCCCTGGGGGGGGGGCGAGAGAGAGAGAGAGACCTGAGGTGAGAGGAGTCGGAGACTGCAACACACAGCACTTCGGAGCAGTGGGGGGGGGTTACTTATTCGAAAAAGCGGTGTTTGTGTCTTTTTATTCATGAGTTGCACAAGTGAGTTCTCATTGAGTTTGAAAGGAGCGACGGTACAAAAGGTCGTCCGGCAAACCCCTAACGATCCTCCCATCGCGGGCGATCTGTGATCTTTATAGTACAATATATACTGGAGACAGTATGGGAGTTCATAGACAGTGGCTTGGGAGGACATACCACACACATGCATACGCACGCACACACACACACACACACACACACACACACACACACACACACAGACACACACACACTGCCCTTACACTATTTCATAGTTACTGTAGCATACCGGAGGATACAGCATTCCTTCCACAGATATATAAAGCATTAGCTCTATATATTTCTATAGTTATCTATAGATCTTATTTCCTTATACGGCCTTGAGCAGTATACGGTATGTCTACAGACCATCGCTGACTGCTTTTATGCCTGTGTCTGGTTTTCATGATCTTCTTGGAGGCACGGAAGCCCCCTCGTTTGCTGTTCTCCTCGCCAGCTCAGAGGGAAGAACAATAAAACGGAGAGAGAGGAATAGACGTCGTGACAGGTGAGGCAGGAAGACGAGCAGCCGAGAGCGATGAGGTGCTCAGGACCGACGTGTCCTCAGAGCGGAGCGTGGTCCCGGGCACCAGCACTCACGGAAAAAAAACACACACAAAAAAACAATCCCAAAGCGTTCCACCGGAGGGGAGGGGTAGAACCCACAGGTCTAGACGTCATTTGCTGCATCATTCACCTCGTTCCCCCTTCGGGGTTGAGGATGGGGGAAGAGGAGGAAGAGGAGGTGGTGAGTGCTCTCCCTCTCTGTGAAGCTGCAGGAGTGGATCGACAGTGATTGACAGTGTTTTCAGTCGGGCTGTTTTCCCCCAGTCAGGTTTACATTTCCTGGCTGTGTGGGCTTATCCCCATGTTTTCACATGATGTTTGGAGGCAAGAGATTTCCGGCTGAAAACCCACCCAGCAGACATGTTTTTTAGAAGCTGGGAGCCTGCTCCTGCAAATTGGGCATTTGGGCTTCTGGGCTTTGAGGTAAATGAGATGCAACGCTTGTACATTCAACAAGACACAGGCCTGCGAGTTCAGGCATGCAGACGAAGTCACACACACACGCACGCACACACACACACACACAGCAATAAAGCTCAAGGAGGAGCAATAAACTAACGAGGAGCTGGTTGACGATTTATGCCATTTAGGCTCTGAACTTAACACCGCCGTGGACCCAAGGTAGTGCCGTAACTGCTGACGACGGTAGACCCGAGCGGGGGAGTCTGGTGCTGCCAGACCCACACGGACCCTGCCGAGCGAACCGGGCAGAGACACCAAATTACAGGTCTCACACGCCAGCGTTCGGGAATGCGCTGCAATTTCCCGTAGGCCAGATATGAAAGCCAGAATCCAGGAGGCTCGGGGGGGGGGGGGGGGGAGAACAACCAGGCTGGTTTATTTTAACGCTCAGGGTTGTTTTTCGAGTTTATGTCTCTTACTTTGGCTGTGTCCTTTAGCGGTCGGTTGGCGATGACGACAACGTCTAGGAGAACTTCCCTTCCCGCCTCATGCTAGCTTTTTTGTTTGTTTGTTTGTTTGTTTACTCTGTGCCCTTTTTAAAACATGGCTGCCTAATGACTCGGATTTCTAACGGGGCTATTCTCCGTTGTGAGCGACATTGTTGTGTTTCTGTCTGGTTCGTCTCAAAGGAACCACACGCAATTAGACGAGGCCGTTTTGCTCCGACGCAGTCAAACACGCCAGCGCAAGTAGGCTAATGGGGAGCTTTCTAATGAGATTCCGCACTAGGAAAACAACACCGGTTCTATAGACCACGCCTCTCAAACCAACGGGGACATTAGACAAGCATTTTTACCTCATCAAACATCGGTTTTCACCCATAGCTTCGGTGCTATTCTCCTTTTCAGCTCGGTCCATTGTTTCATGAGGCCTTGGCATTCCCACATAAATCCATAGCCCAGTTGAAGGATAAAAGTTAATGACCTTAGCATCTCATTTTCTGAGGCTCTGCCTCCAGAGTTTCGCATTTTGAAGGTGCTTCAGAGCTCAATGGGACAGAACAGAGGACAGCAGGCATTCTGGCATGGAACAGATAATGACATCTTCCATTATAGCCTAGGATGTTTATAGACCATTAAAGCATAGAAGCTCATCCTGGTGATCCCACGCACTAAGGGGACTGAGCCTGTGTGGTCACTCCTGGAGTGTTGTGGTTTTTCCAGCGCTTGGCAAACACACTGGCAGGGAACTGTAATACTCACCGCGAAGCTAATGTTGTATAGCGTAAGAATCTATAGCCCGCTGTATATTTCTGTACGTGTGAATTCTCTTTGCCCCTTGACAGCATCGCTTCTGGGACTTTGAGAGGTGGATTGATTTCTAGAATCTATTAACGCAGCTTTTGACTCGCAGCTACTGCATTCACACCGAATCCAGCTTCACTTTCAAATGATGCCAAGGTCACATAACGCTATATCTCAGTGCATCTCGGGGTGCAAATCAGGCTTCTAGTGCTGGCTGGCGAGAAGCTTAACAGACCTGAATCAATGTTCCCTCCCTTCAGAATGCCGAAACCCAATACCAGGAAGTCTAGCCTCGGCACTTAGCTCACACCGAGCTATTAGTTCCAGCTACCTTCTCTCTGACTGTTCCGCTGGGCGCACGCCAGTGCTTTTAGTCATAGCGCAAATTTTCACCTCAACCCCCTTTTTGTTCTCCGATAGCCTTGGCCCGACTCCCAAATGTTAATGGCTGATTCGCTGCGTAGGTTGACTGGAGTTTAAAAGGCTGAAGTCATTATGTATTGTGCGCATAGCGGTCCGAGTGGCAGATCGATTTGGGAATAGAGAATGAGCCATGTGGGTTGTTGGTTTGATTTCTGAGGCGGCGTGTTACACAGGCAGCACTGTTGGTGAAAATAGTACTGGCGTGTAATTGCAGTATTAGTGCCATACATGCATGTGGATAGTAATGCATTTTGAGCTGGGGGAGGCAACAGTGTTTAACTTGGGAGAGAAATTCCACTGATGTATTGGGATATAAATATAGATTTCACATCATCATGTCTCAGACTATGGAGTTGACTTTGTGATTATAATAGGCCTAATCAGGACTACTGTACTGTACTGTAGGCTGCCTTCACTTGTCATTGAGGCATGCATGTACTGTACCAGTCAGTGGTTAACAGTGGCAAACTGTCTACGGCCATTAGCCTAATGACATGTCAGCTCTAATGGAAAAGGTGAAATCTGAAAACCCTCACTTCTGTTCTATTAAATCTGTGGGGCTTGTAAACCAAGCAAGCGAGCACAGGATCGATAGAGAAGCAGACCCCGTCTCTGAGTGCAGCCTGACGGCTCGGCATGGTCTGCCATGGATGTAAATCATTGTGTTTGAGTGTGTGTGTGTTTGTGTGTGTTTGTTTGATTGAGGGTGAGTGTGTGTGTGTGTTTTAGTGCGTGTGTTTGTCTGTGTGTGTTTGCACAATAGCACAAATGAGTAATGTGTATTCCTAAATCTACGGTGTGTGTGTGTGTGTGTGTGTGTGTTTGCTGAGCAGACAGGCCTGTCGGTCCAGTGGTCTCCTCTCCCATCATCCGTAGAGAGGAGTGAGTCCAGGTGATAAAGAACCCCAGGATGAAGGACAGGCCGACCCTCACTCAGACATATCACACTCAGACACGCACACACACACACACACACACCGGACGCACACTCGTTCCCGCACACACACTCGCATGCCCGCAATGCACATCCACCGGACACACACTCATTCCTGCACGTACACACACACACACACACACACACACACACACACACACACACACACACACACACACACACACACACACACATTCCCACATTAACCCCTGTCCCATTACCACTGTGAACTGCCATTAGAGCAGGATTCAGGGCCAACAAGAGCAGATATTAGTGAGGGGGACCTGCCATGATGCCATCTCAGATAGCACAACCTGCGTGACGTATAGGGAGCGCCGAGGGCCCGGGGCCGGACGCCTCACTGCTAACTTTCCTGGGAGGAGCCGGGGATGAATACAGCACGACCTGCACTTCACCTTCAAGCAGGGATTGTATTGAGATAACACAGCACAGATGTCAAGACTGGAGTCGACTTGAGAACGCGCCGTAAACAATCCTCTCAAAATGACTAATAGTTATCTGAATCAACGTTACGGCCCGTTGTTTTGTTGCCAAAACTGCGGCGCAGAAACCCCATGATTGTATTTTCGATTTCCTCGCCGTATTAGTGCACTTACCGAGATTCCAATCTCTGTAACTACAGGGCTGCTGGCCGTCCTCAGTCTGATAGTGTCCAAACCATAACTTCTATACAATACTGTAGGAACAGTGCAACTTTTAAGATCAGATTGGACACGCTCTGATTGGATTGGGCTTTTTAATTCAAAGTTAGACATACTACAGTACCATATGTTTCAGTTTACTATTATGTGCATATGTCTGAAAAAAAAAGAAAAAAGAAAATCTGATTCCAGTGGCATTGTACTGTTTGACCTTATTTGGTCATTTTGTAAAGATGTGTGTGATGTAAGTAGTCAGGAACACAGGACAGTATTGCTTGCCAATACACAGTAATGTTTGTTCTGCTACCAGCAGAACCGCTTATCATTGCACTATTATATACAATTACTCTCTACGAGCTACCAGAGAGAGACAAACGCGTTACTGTGTGGTTTGGGGGACCGCACGCACACACACACACACACACGCACACACACACACACGCACTCACGCATGCACGCACACACACACACACACACACACACACACACACACACACACACACACACATATATATATACAGTGTACTGTACTACTAAACATACACATTACACACACACTATGGGGAACGTGCATGTCAAAGCCGTGTCAAACGCATCTTACTAGATTACAATTGGAAAGTAGTGTACAGGTACGGTAGTCTCATGAGACCATTTTGATTTGAAGTCACATTCTGGCGCGTCAGGTTAGTACAGAATTGAGTATTCGAGTCTAGCATTATCTTGGAGCTGGCGGCAACATTTCACTGTGACTGTACACCGTACATTACATGTGTCAAATATTGATCTTTAATCTTGATCTTGACATGCATTTGAAATACAACGGACACTTTCTATATTATTTTGGCATAACATTTTGTGGACAATTAGGCCAGTTGATTGGCCAGTATGTCTATGTACCCGGTGCTGCAAGAAGGGACATGTCAGCCTAATGGGCCAAAACAGGCTGGGATTCTGTGAAGCACATCCATCCCTCCATCCGGGCTGGAAATTTATTCCGTTTATATTGAGTAAATTGTACACTTTGTGGCATGCTTTGCTAGCTACACACATTTTAAGAATTTACAACATGTGTAATGTTCTTAGCCAAAAGACAAACGTTTTCCAGGAGCTTGCTCGATCGTCTCGTTGAGAGAGGTCAGGGAAGAATTTTTACAGCTCACTTTTCTGGCCCCCGTGTGAAACTGTTTTTTTGCTTCCCTCTGGAATATGTAGGGGTGGGAACTATGCCCGCCCCTGCGTTGGCTCTCTGTAAAGCGCGTTGTGTTGCCTTTCCGTATGAAATGCGCTATACAAATAAAGATTGATTTGATTTAATGGTTAAGGCTGTTCATCGAGGCGACTGGAAAATGGCCCGCGTGCAGACGTGTGCTGCGCTGCGCTCTAAATTTAATGTTGGACGTGCCACACATCATCTGCCTACCATGCTTAACATGATCTCATCACACTGTAAGGTGTAGTGTTAATGTCGCAGTGGTGCGTTTTTGTGCGGCGGGCGGCACCCGGCACACGCCTTCTCAATACGCGTGACCACCGTGCGACCGACGTACTACGTGACGCCTACCAGAGGCCTGTGTCTCCATTGTGAGTCAGTGTACATGTAGGCATGCATTCAGAGGTTGGACATGGCGTTTGAGTGTAGTTTGGTGGCGTGGATTGCACTATACACCTGCACACACACACGCACACGCACACACACACACACACACACACACACACACACACACACACACACACACACACACAGGGGAGAAGACTTCACCAGACATCTGAAATAAATACATATTTTTTCACATTGATTTCTTTGAACAAATGTACGGCCATGAACTCTTACTCCGCTCTGCCCCACTCTGGTTCATTGAAGCGAGACCGTGTGAGAGCATCCAGCCTCAGCCGCGTTCCAGACAGTCCCATGCGTCAGCTGCTCTGCGGTCGGTGTTTGCGTTGGTCACATTGTCGGTGCTTCTGAATAGCGAAGGGCTATTTAGCGATGAAAGGGGGAGGGAAAACATTACGGTCCAGCCACCGCGGATGACAAACACCATGTTTATGAAATCGAATATCTCCCCCCCCCCCCCACTCGGCTTGGCGAGCGTCGCTTCTCCAGAGTCGATCCGGTGGCCCTCCCAAGACGACACCGATATTTCCGCAGTCACAAAGTGTGTTTGTCAATCAGACAGGGCGCCCGCACGGAGCAGAGCTGTCAGGAGGCGCTGTTCATCTTACTCGCTGTCAGGTCTAACAACCAACGCAAACAAACAGCTTTAGATTACAAAGGCAGCATTCCTGACGCGCCTTTGAAATCAAATTATGCATACATCAAACCGAATTCACTCCGCGCTCTGTCATTACATAAATGAAATTGCGGATAACAGTGGTAGGCACAATAGCAATCTTTCCAAGCTCTCCATATTTATATAGTTTTCATGTCAGCGGAATTGCTTTGTAATTCCCACTTATGTTGTTACATGTGTCTCAAGGCTTGTTGGCAGGGACTGCCAGGCTTTTGTGCCCGTTCACATTGGCTCATCTTACATTGTTACATGGAGACCGTGAACATCAAAGTTATAATTATGCAATCAACTATTGAAAGACTGGCTGCTCTAAACCTGATTCTGTCAGTTCTGCAATGTATTTTTTTTTTATTCTGCCCTGAGCCTGTTTTTGTGTGTTCTCTGATTGGGGGCATTGCGTCCCTCGGAACTCTCCATGGAAATGAAGGGATTTTCAGTGCGGTGATAATGTTGGCTGGTGTGGTGAAAGGAGACCCATCTGGGCCGTGGTCTGGGCCTGCGCTGGCAGGTTCCTGCTGTAATTGGCATGTAAACCCCCACACCCCCCTTCTTGCCTCCTTCCTTAGGGAGTAAACACGAAAACACACACCCGCCTTTCGACATGCACATAAACACACACTCGCATATACATGTCCTCACAAACTCTCTCACACATGTACAGTACACGCACGCACGCACGCACACACACACACACACACACACACACACACACACACACACACACACACACACACACACACACACACACACACACACATCGCCCTCTGTGTTCTGACTGACCACATCCTGTAAGACCTATCATATATTTGCACCATCATCCTGATAAGAGCAAAACGGCACGAGAGTCCAGATCACTGGCACATCCAGGTACTGTACACACGCTGACCCTGTGGTCAGACTGGTCACCCCCGAGGCTTCGCTGCTGAGACCAGAGGTGCGAGTGTGCATAACTCTATAAGTTGATACACTCCTCCCACACTTCTGACCCCCTGCTGTGCACGGTGTCTCTTCTTGGCCTCACATTCCAAAAGCTCTCCTTTTTGTCCTGATAGCTTCACCCCCCCCCCAACCCCCAATTTCAAACCATGGTCAAGGAACCATTTTTTTTATTCCTACAATGTTCCAGGAGTTTTACGACACATTTCCTGCTATTTGAATGTCAGTGGTGAGAAAGTGTTTTTTATGCAGAGGCGGAGGGGAGAGAGAGGGAGGCAGTTTGAGTTTCTGCCTGAACTCTCTACTGCCCACCTCTTAGATCAGCCGTGATTGGCCTACGACTCACCAAGTGACCTGTCCGTCACAGGACGAAAGCACCGATTGGTCCATTACTCATCCACCGCTTTGTTTACAGCCGGGCGAGAACAGTGACACACTGCCAGTTGGGGCTCGTATCAGGGGAGGGAGTGTGTGTGTGTGTGTGTGTGTGAGTGTGTGAGTGTGTGTGTGTGTGTGAGTGTGTGAGTGTGTGTGTGTGTGTGTGTGTGTGTGTGTGTGTGTGTGTGTGTGTGTGTGTGTGTGTGTGGGGGTGGGGGGGGTGGGGGGGGGGGGCGTAGAGGACAGAGGGAAGTGGGGGGAGGAAGGGGAGGGGTTCGGAGGGACTGGCACAATGGACCGGGGTACCTCTGGTGACAGTGGGCTGTGTACCACACCCTCACATTCACAATGGACCGTGTCCGCTCTGCACGTCGGACTCAAAACACACCACGCGGGCCAGGGAAGTGGACAGGCCGCTGGTGTATACAGAGAGGAAACGTCACCGAAACCATGTCTCTGTAGGGGTCAGTGGACTAAGGAAAACTGTCAGGATGAGGTCTAACTTCGGCTGGCCATAATGTGTAAGCATACAGCTCCCTTCTGCTATCGGTCCGCAAAGCGGAAGTGTTGATTCCGAGCAGAATAAAGGAGTAAGACGGCAGAGGCAGCCGTCATCAGTACAGGCTCACTCCGGCGGAAGATTCCGTCGCGCATGAGTACATTTAATTTTTCCATGCATAACTAACGGCGCGCTGACTTCACATGTCGCATCTGCCTCTCTCTAGTCCCCCCCCCCCCACCCCCCCTCTCTCTCTCTCTCTGTCTCTCTCTCTCTCTGTCTCTCTCCAGCTCCCCCCCTCTCTCTGTCTCTCTCCAACCCCCCCCCCCCCCTATCTCTCTGTCTCTCTCCAGCCCCCCCCCCCCCCCCCCTATCTCTCTGTCTCTCTCCAGCCCCCCCCCCCCTCTCTCTCTGTCTCTCTCCAGCCCCCCCCCCCCCTCTCTCTCTCTCTCTCTCTCTCTGTCTCTCTCCAACCCCCCCCCCCCCCTCTCTCTCTGTCTCTCTCCACCCCCCCCCCCCCCCTCTCTCTCTCTGTCTGTCTCCTACTCTTTCAAAGATGCGACAGGTCTGAAATAAAGTCAGACGGAGCAAAGTTGTAAATGCCTCTTGACTGCAGGGCCACACCACGCTCCAGGGAGCTTTCTATTATAGCGGAAGGAAATTAGTTTACCTCGCCTACTGTACAGTTTGAAACCCTCTTTTTTGTTGGAGTTGGAGTTTCTGGGAGTAGAAGAGATGAGAGGAGATGTCACTAGATGAGAGGAGACGAGGTCTCTCTGGGTCCTGTGGTAGTTTGGGGCTACAGTATCACAAACCGCAGTGAGCACAAGAGCTATTAATGCCGGCTTTATCTATTTTTCGGTGGCTTAGGTCAGAATATAATGATACAATTATTCAAATTGCACGGTACTGTACACTCGGAAGCACAATAACAGCTAATTATGCAAAGGTAGCCTCTAATTACGGCACAGGTTGTAATACTGCCATATAAAATATTTTACTGTCAAGTAACATGAATCTAGATCATTGCTCTAATTTAAATGAAAGCTATCACCTTGAATGAAAGATGTCAATGGCATTCATGCCCTGGCAAGAACCATGCTTTCCACCACCATCCCTGAGCCTGGAGCTTGATACCTGCTACTTTTCTTCAAACGTAAATTCATTTTTACCCTGATAACCCCTTTACACGTTTACAATTTCAAGTTTAGAACACAGAGTTAGTGAAGCATTTCAGACCATCACTTCCTCTCCTTCAACCGAATTTTGATCTCCTGAGCTTCCGAGCACGGGAAGGACATGGACCTCCATCATTTCATCCTCTGTGGCTATATTCATGCGGGCGCCTAAGAACAATAGTATGTTTACTGTTGCTTCTAATTTAAACAGAATACATTCTTTCCATTCCCTATTCCCCATGCTAATATAGTTTCAAATCCAATGGAATATCTTCAATATAAAAAACACATTATTCCTACATGTCCATTAGATTGCCATAAGACCAGGGGCGAGGTCGTGGGACCGGCCAGTCTGCCTGCCTCAGCACATTGTGCCCGTGTGGCGTCACGTGGACATGGAATTGGCAGACTCCCAAATGCAATGAGAACAAGAACCTTGCTGAAACTAAAAGCATGTCCCCCCCCCCCATAGTAGCATGCTTTATTTATTTTAAATATCCTCTTAGATATTTAAAACCTTTGGTGAAGACAGAAGTATTTGCTTGCAACATGACATCCTTTGCCGATAGTAGGCTTTTTTTTCCCCCTTTCTTTTTTATTTTTTTTATTTTTTAATTTTTTAAACCTTTTCTACTGTATTCTACAATTCTGATTTGTTTATGGGGGGTGGGGGGGGCTTTACATATGTCAATTCTGCGTGTCAAACTCAATGTGACTGCTAAATTAGGATCTGTATATTGGATAGACCTTTGACATGCTTGGTGTACATTGTTACCTAGTTCTGGATGAGAAAGCGCATGACGTGGCAGAGGTGTCAGTGTGCATTAGAGGTGAGAACTGCCAGTTACGTCCAGACAGGTCCAGTTAACCACCCCCTGAATATCATTTGCATGATATTACCACAGACCTTCATCGTGAGACAACAATGAGAGCCAGTGCAGCTCTACAAGACAAATACACAGCCGCCAAATACAACAAAACATAGTTCTGTAAGTGGCCATTGTGGGACTTGGTTAATTTCTAAACGGTCTAAATGGGGGACAAGCTGAAGTGACGCTGATAGTGGGAAAACAGGCCGAGCGCCATTCTAAAGCCTCAGAGAGACGCTACATGGAGCCTAATCACAATCCTGATTAGGCCTCGGATGACAAATTGCATCCCCAGTCTGACATCTTGTACCGATCTACTTACAGTATAAAGCCACACATCTATCTGTCTGTCTGTCTGTCTGTCTGTCTGTCTGTCTGTCTGTCTGCCTGTCTCTGTCTGTCTCTGTCTGTCTCTGTCTGTCTCTGTCTGTCTCTGTCTCTGTCTCTCTGTCTGTCTGTCAGTCTGTCTGTCTGTCTGTCTGTCTGTCTGTCTGTCTGTCTGTCTGTCTGTCTGTCTGTCTCTGTCTCTGTCTCTGTCTCTGTGTCTGTCTGTCTGTCTGTCTGTCTGTCTGTCTGTCTGTCTGTCTGTCTGTCTGTCTGTCTGTCTGTCTCTGTCTGTCTGTCTGTCTGTCTGTCTGTCTGTCTGTCTGTCTGTCTGTCTGTCTCTGTCTGTCTCTGTCTGTCTCTGTCTGTCTCTGTCTGTCTCTGTCTGTCTCCGTCTGTCTCCGTCCGTCTCCGTCTGTCCGTCCGTCCTTATCTCCAGAGCCGGCTGCTGTATGAGGCTGACGCTGGGCAGACCTTACTGCTCGGGACCAGAGGCAGGGCAGCAGACCCAGTCTCTGCTCACCCAGCATCACCGGAGGCCACGTCACTGTGCCCATGCGTCCAGCGGGCCCTGCGCTAGTCATTTGTACATTTAAACGGCGCACATCTGTTCCATTGAGGACCAGGCAGAGATCAGGATAAAAGCGGATCTCACATGTCCATGTTGTTGGGGCAGTGCTGATCCGTTTGAGAGGAACTCTTAAGGACCGCAGGTATTCTGTTTGCTTTTACACGACCCTTTATACTCGGGCTGAGCTCAGGTGCTGTCGCCCGCTTTGGAAAATTGCAGCTGAAATTGCCCAGTGGTCAGAGTGTTCCAAGGACCTCCTCTTGGGTAGGAAAGCAAACGCGAACACAAACGACGTGGTTTAAAGTGGATACAGTCGCAGGGGAGGCTATTTATTTTTGCTCATCGCCATGCAGTACATGCACTTCTTATTATGCTGTATTCTCTGAGCATTAGACATTGGTTTCTGGAGGTGGTCAGCACCTTGTGCGTGTTTGTCTCTACGGAGTTGTAGAATCCAAAGAGGAGCGACTGTCTTTCATGTTCTTTGGCTAGCAGCGAATGGACAAATAAATCCATCCTCTGTGTCTCTGGAATGTTCCCTCTGTGCACCCGTTTCCCCTTAATTCACAGATTTAACTTTGGGGGGGGGTTAGTTGGGTATGTGCTGTTCATCAGAGCAGAGAATGGAAAGGCCTGCATTGCCACGGTCTAAACCAGAGATAATTCTATTAAGTGGTGCGCTGGCTTTCATTGATAGATTGTTTCTTTCTTTTCCCTCGCTGGATTTCAAAGGGTGAATCAGCTATGGATATGTTGAGCTTAGTATCACCCCAAACCTGGATTAAGAACAGTCAATAACTGGAGGCTGAAAACCAGGGTGTTTCGATGTCAAAAGCTGGGGGGAACACATCTTTTTGGGATTACGTTGGAGAACGGCCGATACTAGTGGCCATTTTAGTTTCACATACTGTACTGTACAGTATATTCCAGTTTAAGGCTGAGGGGTCTTATGTCTTCAGTCTACAAATGACAGTTATAATTGATACTGTACATATCCAGCCAGTGATGTAGTGGAGGTTATACGGCTTTATCCATGGACGTACACCCACTTCTTTAAACACCACAAATGTAATGGGTATACTGTAACATTTCTACTACAGTATACCCACTTACCAATACCACTACACCCCTGTATCCAGTGGTTAACCCTCATAAGCGTGCATACACAAACACACACACACACACACACACACACACACACACACACACACAGGATGCACACACTAGTTGCCTGATGCATCCGATAACCTTATCTTCCCCCGTCTACCTCTCAGTCCTACTCTCCAAACTTGTGGATCCTCCATGTCAGAGCTTCACACCAACGAGTGTGTGTGTGAGAGAGAGAGAGAGAGAGAGAGAGAGAGAGAGAGAGAGAAACAAGAGGAAGACGAGAGCAGATCTTGAACAGATGTGAGAAGCAGGTGATAAAAGCAGCAGGCGAGGTTGACCGAGGAAGGAATGGCGCTTCTGCTGTCGCTTCTGCCTCGACCTGTCAGCTCTGGTTAGGTGCTCAGAGAAAGGACACAGCTGAAGACACAGCATGTGTTTCGGTGCCGTCTATCTGTGCTGGGATGTTCAGGGCCCAATGACAATAGCGTCTGATTTATGTGTGCGGTCAGAATCAAAAGCATTTTACGGTTTGCCAGTGTACCTGCATAACTTTTTATTATTGACTTTCAATCAACCAATTTTCTCTCACTTTATATGTCTCTGCCTCTCTTCTTGACACTTCAGTAGGTATTTATGCTCCTTCTTGGCTCTCTTCCTTGGCAGACTCACAGAAAATTTGTTTCATAGAATTCCCCTTTTAGGTATAATTTGAAAGTAGCATCAACTGGCTTGAATATAAAAACTGTTATTCAAAGCCAGAAGGTGAAGTAGTTGGAATGAAAGCCCATTCTCGTCCAGAGTGGTATTCCAGTTCAAGTCATAGCCAAGCGTACTACTGGAAGTGTCCTTGAGGAGTGCACTACAGGGTTGAATAGCGGTTGTCAAATATGCAGCTCTATAATAGGATAATATATATGAACCCGCCCCCCCCCCCTGAAAAATGTGAGTTATGAAAAGCCTTGAATGAAGCCCAGTAAAAACTCCCTACAGGTGGCGAATGCAGAGGATGGAGAGATAGAGGGATGAAGGGATGGAGCGAGGGAGGGATGGAGCGAGGGAGGAGGAGAGGGTGGGGGGGTGATATATCTTCCACCATTCTCGGCCTGATTTTCCACAGTGATAGAGGCCCTCTCGCCGGTATGATGAGGCAGGCAGCTGTGCGAGTGCGGAGGCTTTGCAGGTTCACGGCAAAGTCAACACCGTCCAATCCCCTAAAACCCACACACCCCATCCAGCGCCAAGTCCTTCGCAAAAATGTGCTCTGGCGGCGTGCACACCAGTGTGTGCTCTCATGTCTGCGCGGTATCAAATTATTAACCATAGGCCGTGTGCGTGCGTGCACACGTGTGTGTGAATAGGCATTTCAAATTTCAGCGCCTCACCGTATTTGGAAGTATAATCGCGTGGAATCCATTATGGTTTACTTTGGGGATACAGATCTGTGCCTGAATCTCTTTAACGCCACCTTTAATTTTGACCCGATGAGCCATGTGTTTTATGGACATTTCTTTATGGGTCAGTGTAGAGAGCTGTCAGAACGGGCCCCTTAGAAACGGAAGGCCGTGGTCAGAGTAGAACCGCCTATTACCAATCACAGCTCCATTCTTCTCAAGAGCTCCGTTTCCAAGGCAGACAGTAATAAACAAGATACCAGGATTTCATGGTAGACTAGCAAGATAATGCTAGGAACCATGGGTGATATTCTGAGTAAATGTGCTGGCTTGTGCTGTTGCTAACATGTGGACAGGCAATTAGAGAGAGAGAGAGGGGAGGGGGATAGATAGATAGATAGATAGATAGACCGATCTGTGTATACAACTGACCCTTCCTAAGACCCTCCCTAGAACAGCCACTGTCCAATCTTATGTTAGCATCCGTAACTAGGCACAAGAGGCCTGTCAAGCTTTCAGAACAAGCCCATAGAGTGCCTAAGCGAAAGCAGGAAGAGAAAACCGCCATGGCACCTTAAAGGACCATACCAGTCTAAATATGATTTGATCTCCTTAAACTAGTCACCCAACATGTATCACATTACCGCAATCAATTTTCCGAAGCAAAGCTCACTTTAAAATATATTAGCGTTTTCGCGTTTTACTTACATTTCAAAAATTGAACTAAACACATATTTTTAAATAGTTCCCTCGTTGCGCTGTCTGTTTTTGCTATGAGATTGTCCTTCCCGCCGGTGTCCAGGCTAGCATCAACCTTATTGGATAGTGTAGTTTTAGTAATTCTGTGTCATTTCTATGGGCCGATCGAAACTTTGATCTCATCTGCTACCTGAGGTCCTCTTGATGTCGAGACACCTTCTACCCTCAAGCCTTGAACCTGACAAATGGAAACCATGCCTAAAATATAGGTAGTGGTAAGCTTTTTGGACAAGAAACAACTTAGCTATTTATTGGTTTGCTTGGTTCAGTTACTACAGTAGTATTGTGGCTTGACATCATTCTATAAGGTGATACTTTTAGGACATGTAACTATCTTTTTTGACCGTCTTTCCAGAATGTTCCCGCTAGCCTAGCTAGCTAACGTTAACCATGTTGCTCGAAGTTTATGCTGACTAACATTAGCTACTGTAACTGACTGACCAACTCACAGGCCAAGTTAGACATCCAATACTGTGATATTTTCATCAAATATTCTGAAACTACACGTGTCTTTTGGCTAGTTAGATAGCTAGATGTGAACTTTGTCGGAGTTTTGTTGACTCTCGTATTAAGCTCATCAAAAGTGGGTTTATTAGTGCTAGCTAGCTAGTTAACTCAGTCACGGAACATGGAGGCTGGTCCATAGAGGCAGAGGAGGCTGGTGGTCCTCTTTTTTTGAGAGGCAAGTGTAAAAGTGTAAAGTGTAAAAAAGAGTAATTGGTTGAAATAAACCATTGCCAAAGTAAATTACCAAGTATTTATAAAATACTTGTTCTCTCTTTTTAGTAAAAACAACTTTATTAGGATGTATATACACTGTACTACTGTATGGGCCTAACATGAGCTGTGTATCTATGCTAGGGTTGCAAAGAGGTGGAAAACTTCCTGTAAATTTCTGAAAACTTTCCGGAAATTTACCATGGGAAGTTAAGCTCAGGAATCTTGGAAATGTTGACTTTTTTTGTAGCCTATAACTGCTTTTTTCCAACATTTTAAAATTTTATTTTATATACTTATTTTATGATTTTATCCCATTTTCATCCAATTTGGTAGCCAATTGATCCTGACCTGGTGTCCAATTACCCCCTACTAACTGTTGAGGATTCGTCACACAACCCGGCTGGTTGGCAATGCGAAAGGGAGAGACAACTCCATGACTATCTCAGCTCGAAACCATAATTCCAATATCAGACAGGGTTAATGTTGTGTGACAAACTCTCAAACAGAGATTAAATTAACCACCCCCAGGGAGAGGCGGCCCAATAGGCCACTCCCTCTGGGATCGGGCCATACTCGGATCTGGCGAGGCCACCGGTTTCCGGTGGACAGCTGCACCTGAGCACGATGCATTAGACCACTACACCACCACAGACCCCTATAACAGGGAATTTAAAAATTCATTTTAAAAAATTTCATTTAAAAAAAAAATTATTCTATTTTTTTGCCAGCATGTCTGCTTATGACAAAGCAAAATGTTTATATTAATGTCTGTTTATGACAAGATAAACACAGTTGGTATAAATAACCTCCAAATTCCCATTTAATTCCCAATAATTCCCATAAATTCCTGTCAATTCCCATGGAAAGTTTCCAACCTTGAATATTCCCGGAATTTTGCAACCGTAATCTATGCACACACTGAAATTCTAGTTTCAAAACGCTCCAAAAAGCTTCATTTGCATAGTAAAATCACTAAAATCTTCTTCTGGGGGAGGATGCCCCTGAACCTCCCTACCTGAACTTAGTATCTGATCTTGTCACCTTGTTCACTACAGTTTGCAGGTCTGAGTCAATTATCTGGAAATTGATTACAAGTGAGCCATGGCATACTGTACACTCCAATCCTGGGGAAAACTCATAGCATACAGTAGGCTACTGTCCACATTTTGAGGGTATTGGGTTCCTCTGCGTATGTGGAACAGCGCCCCAACAGAACACGTGCACACCCATGTCCATTGTCTCTACATAATAATGCTTTCTATACATAATTATGCTGTGGGTTTGGCGATGCGTTCGTGAGCGAAGGGAGTGAACTCACAGCAGAGCTCAGTTGTGATGGATACACGGGAGGAAACGGCCGTGGATATGCGTGAGCTGAATATGTTGTTGTTTATTCTTGCCCCCATAACGAGGCCTTGAGGAGATGGGGATGCAGAGAGAGCACAAACGGTTTGGGATTGGGCTACTTGTTTGAATTTGGTGGTGTTAGCTGGATTGGATATCACTGGAAAGAGTCCAACATGTAAAACATGCAATTGGGAACCATTTAGGTTCAACAGCATGGCATTATAATAACCTTTTGGTATGCGTGTGTGTGTGTGTATGTGTCTGTGTGTGTGTGTGTGTTTCTGTATAGGCTCATGGCTGAGCATGTGCTGGTATGCATTTATGTGGCCACGTAGTGTGTGTGTGCGCGCGTGCGTGCGTGCGCGCTCTCTCATCTCTTTTTCCAATCTCAGCCCTTCATGCTCCATATTGGAGTCAGGGGTCTAATTATGCATTTGAGCGTGAGAGTTTAATTTGCACTTTTCATTTGGAGTGATTGGCACTTGCCTAAGTTCGCCTGAGCCTGAAGGCTGTTTAACTACAAGAGGGGCCTGCTGTCGCACCCTCGACCTGGCACTCATCACATTTATTCACATTTCTACTCAATGTATATTCATGTTTCTAGAAGTGGGCGATCAGGTCAGAACAGACCGGCTCATTATAAGAGATGTGATTTTAAAGCTTGTGATGTGTGATATGGGGAGGGACCAAATCCTTCCTTGGCCCTGTGATGTTTCAAGTCAAACAGGATAATCACTGCAAATGGATTCTGCCAAGAGGTGCACTCCCGGCGACCCAAAATATTCTAACGCAGCTCGACGAGACCAAGATAGAATTCTCAGCATACCAGCTGTAAGGTCCTCCTTCCTGGGTGCAACTGGGTACACACGCACACACACACGCACACACGCACACACACACACACGCGCACACACGCACACACACACACACACACAGGCACAAGAATAAACAGTGTGCCAACACATTTTTGTGTTGCCAGCACTATTTTAATGTGTTAGCACTGCGTGATTTAGAAATGCATTCCCTGTATTAATGCTTGTCTTTCCTCACACAGAAGCACAGGAAATGTGTGTCTAACAGAGCACTTAGAAATGTGCTTCATACGCAAAGCTTACAAATGTTGTATGTTCTCAATTGCACAGGTGCTTCCTAGGAGTGTGTTAAAACAGAGCATGGGCTGATTAATTGACTATTATGCACACACACACACACACACACACACACACACACACACACACACAAGCGCGTGCACACAGGCCTTCACAAAATGCTGTTCTTATCTGGGCCCTGCTGTATGCTGCAGTGTGAGAGGCGAGTGACACAGGAAAAGAGGGGTGTTCATGGCGTGAAAGCTTCTGGTTTTATCATGATGGATAGCTGCAGCAGTCGGATGCATTCTTCCAGAGAACCACTTGCTTTTCTCCCCTGCCCTGCGGAGGTGGCCAAACAGGCAGTATTCCAACCCCCCACCCCTCTCTCCGAACTCCTCTCTCTCTCTCACTCATCCACCTCTCCAACCTCTCTCACTATCTCAAACCTTCCACAAACAACACCTCTCTCTCTCTCTCTCTCTCTCTCTCTCTCTCTCTCTCTCTCTCTCTCTCTCTCTCCCTCCCTCCCTCCCTCCTTCCTTCTCTGCCTCTCTCTCTAAGCAGATCCCCATGTGGTCCTGCACATTAAAGCAGCGCGTAGCTCCCCCTCCTCCGAGTGACTTATTACACACTCTTTTGTCTTTTAATCTTCTCTCACCACCCACTGGCTCGCACACAGCTCCCTAATTAACAAACAATCTGTTAGGGGAGGGGCGGAGGAGGAAACAATTAAAGGAGTCTGAAAAATGCTGCATGAAGGTGTTTTCAGAAGTCTTCCCCCGGTGAGGTGAGCGTTGACCGGGGTCTCGCGGTCCTCCGGCTCCTCCCCGAGCTCCTCCTCTGGCTCCTCCCCCTCGGGCCGAGCGATTCGCCAGGGGGCGTACGCGACGGAGCCATCGGAGAGGGCGACGCGGGGCTCTCCGGGGAGCAAGGCCCCTCTCCGCGGGGACAGCGAATCGGTAGACTGGAGCGAGGGAGTGGCCTAATCTTACTGAGCGGTAACACACACACACACACACACACACGCACATTGTCACCGTCACTGTCAAGGGAAGGCCAGGGCTGACACTTTAGTGTAGGATGGACTGGAGCTTTCCTAGTGCCTGGCGATGCGCAGAGACTCGTCACAGCGCCAGGGAGACATGTTCACTGCGCAACTTAGACAGAACACTCAGTCAGTGGTGAATCAAATACATTTCAGATGAGAGTGTGTGTGTGTGTGTGTGTGTGCGCGTGTGTGTGTGTGTGTGTGTGTTAGGTCTGGGTATGGATTCGAATTTCAAGAATCGATTCGATTCCGATTCACAAGGTTCAGAATCGATTATCTCGATTCGATTCAATATCAATTCGGTTAGTGTTACTAAAACTTTTTTTTTTTTGCTGTAACCTTAATTACATGACTGCCAAGTTATGCAACACATCAATACTACGGCTGGGTATCGATACTGATTTCCAAAAATGAATAAATTAATGAATGAATCATTGAATGAGTTAATTAACTATTCATTCCTTAATTTATTCATTCATTCATTCATTAAATAAAATATTGATTTTTGGATTCATTAATTGATTCTGAATCATTTGATTTAATCGCGCGCGCGTGTGCACGTGTGTCAGTGTTTAGATTTCGCTCTTCAGCGACGTCTCTCTTTAAGGGAGGCGTCTCCCTTGCGACGCGCTCTGCGGTATGCAAATCAGCGACATCCTCCCCCCGCCGTTCGCCACGTGTCTCTCTGTCTCCGTCCCCCACGCCGCTCCGTCTCCCTCGCCACCGTCCCATCTGTCGGTCCCTCGTCCACACGCGCATCACCTGTAAAAATGGAGCGCCGTTAAATTGCTCCGTGAATTATTGAATACGTCTGATTGCCCCCCTTGCAGCGTTATCTCAGAGAGAGAGAGAGCGAGAGCGAGAGAGAGAGAGCTGGCCAGACCGGAGATGGGGGGAGAGAGAGGGGAGATTAGGAATAGCAGAACAGCGTGACGGACTGAGACATCCCCGTAAAGGGCAGGGCCCCAGATAACAACTACCTTTATTCATTTAGAAATTTAGAAAGTTGATGACCGAATAATTTGTAATCTACCTACAGTGGTTTCTACTTCCCCCCCCACACACACACCCAAACCCCCCCCCCCCCACACACACACACATCCACACTCACACTGACACACACACACAGGCGGTCGGCGGTGAGCGAACATGGAGGATGTTTATTTACGATGCCCATCGGGGGCAGAGGATGCCTTGCATTCCTCCGAGATGCTGTGTGGAGGCCGGGATCAGAGGGATTAGAGATTAGAGCGCAGGAGAAACACAATCCCGCCTCCCGACGCCGCTCCGGCCACGGCGCCGCCGCCGCCCCGCGTGAGCTCATCCTCCACGCCAGAGGCCTTATCACACCGCGCACTAGGCCAGGGCCTCCCTCCTCCACCCTCACTCTCCATCTCTCTCTCTTTCTCCTCCTCTCTGCACCTCTCTCTGTATCTCTCCCCCTCTCTCACTCTCTCTCTGTATCTCTCCCCCTCTCTCTCTCTCTCTCTCTGTATCTCTCCCTCTCTCCTCCTCTCTCTCTCTCTCTTTCTCTCTCTGTATCTCTCCCTCTCTCTCTCTCTCTCTGTATCTCTCCCCCTCTCTCTCTCTGTATCTCCTTGTCTCCCTCTCTCTCTCTCTCTCTCTCTGCATCTCTCCCTCTCTCTCTCTGTATCTCTTTGTCTCTCTCTCTCTCTCTCTCTCTCTCTCTCTCTTTCTCTCTGCATCTCTCCCTCTCTCTATCTCCTTGTCTCCCTCTCTCTCTCCATGTATCTCTCCCACCCTCTCTCTCTCTCTCCCTCTCTATCTGTCTCTCTCCCTGTCTCTCCCTCTCTCTCTTTCTCTCTGTATCTCTCCCTCTCTCTCTGTCCCCCCGTATCTCTCTCCCTGTATCTCTCTCTCTCTCCTTTCTCTCTCTATGTCTCTCCCTTTCTCTCTCCTTTCCCTCTCTCTGTATCTCTCCATCTCTCTCTCTCCCTCTCTCTCTGTCCTTCTCTTCTGTTTTCCCAGCTCCCCCCTCGCTCTCTACTTTAATTCGTTGTTTGTCCTTTCCCGTTTCCCCACGTTGTATTTCTAGCACCACCTTCTCCGACGAGCGAACTTCACCTTTCCTTCCGAGAGAGGACAACTCTCTCTCTCTCTCTCTCTCTCTCTCTCTCTCTCTCTCTCTCTCTCTCTTTCTCTCTCTGCGCTATCTCATCATCTGACTCTATTTTCCACCACTTTATCTTCTGCTCTCATTGGCTGCCCTGTCTTTACCTCCCTCACACATGCAACCCCCCCCCCCCTCCCCCCTCCCCGGGGAGGAGGGGTGCAGGGAGCAGGACCAACGTGGGGAGACAGGCTCCTTGACGTGGCCCTGTGATGCACCCCTGCGGTTGGGCTGGTGCTTAATCAAGCCCCTGGCTTCTCCTCCCAGTAGGCCCGTCCACCCCCTGACCCGCACCATCTGTGAAGAGCCCATGTAGGCTTCACGCTCCGTAACAGACTACCTGTCCTTGATCCACTGGGCTTGACTGCAGCGTGTGGAGCCATCCGCTTTATTACAGTCTGTCCGGTACGCACACCTACAGTACAGTACAGTGCCTGAGCACTCCTGAGTTTTCCTCTTGAGTGTGTGTGTGTGTGTGTGTGTGTGTGTGTGTGTGTATATGTATGTATGTATGTATGTATGTATCCTATATTTATGCATATATATTCATTGTAATTTAATCTAAGTATATTATCTATGTATCATGTATATTATCTATGTATCATGTATATTATCTATGTATCATGTATATTATCTATGTATGTTCTTTATTCTGCTGTGCTTTCTCTCCACTGCTGCTGTACTTGTCCACTGCTGAAACTCCAAAATTGTCCCCATGGGGAGTATCTACCTACCTACACACCTACCTACCTACCTACCTACCTACCTACCTACCTACACATCTACCTACCTTACTACCTACCTACCTACCTACCTACCTACACATCTACCTACCTTACTACCTACCTACCTTCCTACACATCTACCTAGCTTACTACCTACCTACCTACCTACCTACACACCTACCTACCTTACTACCTACCTACCTACCTACACACCTACCTACCTTACTACCTACCTACCTACACACCTACCTACCTTACTACCTACCTACCTACACATCTACCTACCTACCTACTTACCTACCTACCTACACACCTACCTACTTACTCATCTACCTATCTACCTACCTACACACGACCTACACACCTACACAAACACGCCCGCTGATGCTGTGTCTGTTCAGGAGTTCAATCTGAATCTGACTCCTCTCTGAAGCAACTCTGAGTTTGTATCTCTAAATGTGGCCGGTCCATCACGAAAATCCCAGGAATCAAAATTGAAGTGAAACTGGTTTAAGTCCTCTGGCAGGATTGGAGTGAGACTAACAGTATCAGGGATAAACACCCCTTTTTTTTTTGTTATCCCAAATCCTGATCCCCACCGTAGACTTGATTCCCCTCCGGGGGCAGGGTTAGTCATAGAAGAGACTCTACCACAAAACAGTCATTTTAAAGTCTATTTATCCCCCGAGTCACTTGGTGATTTTCTCTCCGGTCCCTCCGAGAAAACAAACCGACGAGCAGGCCAGGGCCAGACGACCGCAAGCGCTTCCCTAATGGTCTCACACCGCTCTCGCCCTCGCCACTGTGGTTTCCCAGACCGCCGAGCGGCAAGACGGCGATCCCCCGACCTCTCTCCCTCCGCCCCCCCCCCCCCCCCCCCCTCCCCCCGTCCAAGCGCTGCCTGACCACAGACTGGACTCTTATCGGCTCAGGACGCGCCGCTGATCTAAAGCTGATGGATTCCGAGGCCCCCGGTCAACGGGTACCGGTGGGTTTTTTAAGCAGATTCATATCACAGTGGCGGCGTTATCGCCCGCTGTAAGCGATGGGAGCCCCGGGGCGACGGCTGCGAGGGGCGCGGAGGCTGCGAGATCCCTCCGCCTCCGAGGGTAAGGAAACGATGGAGGAGACGCTCGGCGAGCCCAGCGGACAGACGGGGAAACCGAGCGCCGGGGCGAGTGTGGCGTCTGCCGCGGGAGCTTTTCTCATTATCCAGTCTATCAGCATGGCAAATAAGAGTGCTGACCCCCCCTGACCCGGCCCCTGTCTCCGATAAGCCCGGCAAACACGCGGTGGAGTGGTCCGGCAAAAACGCTGTCACACTCCGCAGAACACACTAAGCCCCCCCCCCCTCCCAACCCCACCCTCCCCCCTGACAGATGCCACTCTCCCTCCTCAAGGAGTGTGTGTGCGCGTGCATGCAAGAACAGGGTGTAAGGGGTGTGCGTTTTTGAGAGCGAGTATTTGCGTGCGCGTTTTTGGCGGGCGCACACCGCGCGCGAGAGAAAGGGGCGCGCCGGTGTGTATGTGTGCGCACACACTTTGTCACTTACTATTAGTTTTTTTTTTTTTCCAGTAGGTTTACTCCCTCCATCCAGTCCTCTCTGGGTTTTATCGACGGACGCATCACTCTCCGTGGTTTATAGCATCTGTGTTAGCACGGTAAACAAAAAGCGGTGAAAAAGGGCCTGGCGTTTCACCGGCGGCCATTTGTCTTTGGGGAAAGGAACCGATGGCACGCAGGCAGGCCATGCCTCAGGAATTACTCACGCGGGACAGTTTTTTAGACCAAAGTCTTATTTCCCTCGTTATTTTGACTGATTTCTCTAACCCTTCTTTTTCTCTGCTCGTCGTATACCCCCACCATCTCATCCCTCTCTCTCTCTCTCTCTCTCTCTCTCTCTCTCTCCCCCTGCCCCCTGTCTGTTTATGCCTTATTCCTCTATAAATAATGCAAGGTTATAGCACTGTGTGTTTATTTCTGTTTCCTCTATAGATAATGCAGGGTGGTAGATAATACAGGGTGATGATAGATAATGCAGGTGATGGAAAATGCAGGTGATGGATAATGCAGGGTTATAGATAATGCAGGGTTATAGATAATGCAGGGTGATAGATAATGTGGGGTTATAGATAATGCAGGGTTATATATGATGTGGGGTGATGGATAATGCAGGTGATATATAATGCAGAGTGATAGATAATGCAGGGTGATAGATAATGCAGGGTGATAGATAATGCAGGGTGATAGATAATGCAGAGTGATAGATAATGCAGGGTGATAGATAATGCAGGGTTATATATAATGCAGGTGAAAGATAATGCAGGTGATAGATAATGCAGGGTTATAGATAATGCAGGGTGATAGATAATGCAGGTGATAGATAATGCAGGGTTATAGATAATGCAGGGTTATAGATAATGCAGGGTGATAGATAATGTAGGGTGATAGATAATGCAGGGTGATAGATAATGCAGGTGATAGATAATGCAGGGTTATATATAATGCAGGGTTATAGATAATGCAGGGTGATAGATAATGCAGGGTGATGGATGATGCAGGGTGATAGATAATGCAGGGTTATAGATAATGCAGGGTTATAGATAATGCAGAGTTGTAGATGATGCAGAGTTATAGATAATGCAGGGTTATAGATAATGCAGGTGATAATGCAGGGTGATAGATAATGCAGGGTGATAGATAATGCAGGGTTATAGATAATGCAGGGTGATAGATAATGCAGGGTGATATATAATGCAGGGTTATAGATAATGCAGGGTTATAGATAATGCAGGGTGATAGATAATGCAGGGTGATAGATAATGCAGGGTGATAGATAATGCAGGGTTGTAGATAATGCAGGTGATAGATAATGCAGGGTTATAGGTAATGCAGGGTGATAGATAATGCAGGGTGATAGATAATGCAGGGTTATAGATAATGCAGGATTATAGATAATGCAGGGTGATAGATAATGCAGGGTGATAGATAATGCAGGGTGATAGATAATGCAGGGTGATAGATAATGCAGAGTGATAGATAATGCAGGGTGATAGATAATGCAGGATGATAGATAATGCAGGTGATAGATAATGCAGGGTTATAGATAATTCAGGTGATAGATAATGCAGGGTTATATATAATGCAGGGTTATAGATAATGCAGGGTGATAGATAATGCAGGGTTATAGATAATGCAGGGTTATAGATAATGCAGGGTTATAGATAATGCAGAGTTATAGATAATGCAGAGTTATAGATAATGCAGGTCTATAGGTAATGCAGAGTTATAGATAACGCAGGGTTATAGATAATGCAGGTGATATATAATGCAGGTGATAGATAATGCAGGGTTATAGATAATGCAGGTGATAGATAATGCAGGGTTATAGATAATGCAGGGTTATAGATAATGCAGGTGATAGATAATGCAGGGTTATAGATAATGCAGGGTTATATATAATGCAGAGTTATAGATAATGCAGAGTTATAGATAATGCAGAGTTATAGATAATGCAGGGTTATAGGTAATGCAGAGTTATAGATAATGCAGGTGATATATAATGCAGGTGATAGATAATGCAGGGTTATAGATAATGCAGGTGATAGATAATGCAGGGGATAGATAATGCAGGGTCATAGATAATGCAGGGTGATAGATAATGCAGGTGATAGATAATGTGATAGATGAAACAAAACAAAAAAGCTGAAAAGCAGTAGAATATGCGAAAGTTGTGAATCATATTTTCCAGGAAAGGAAAATCAAAAGTCGTTAGATTGAATCTGATGTCATCCATCTCAAAACAGACCCATCTCTCTCTCTCTCTCTCTCTCTCTCTCTCTCTCTCCCTCTCCTCCAGACGTTATCTGACAGGAGGTGATCTTTCTTCCCTTCTCTGGAGACGATAAAGGAGTATCCCTAGTGCAGCGGCACCAAAACAGAAGCCTGCAGTGAAAAATGAGCAGAGTTTTTCCTCTCTCACTTTCCCTCTCTGACACCGCCGTACCATCGTACAGTAATGCGGAGGTGAAACAGCTGAACAGTCCCAAAAAAAGTTCTGACACTTTTTATTTCGATTCATATTTCTCACCTCTGATATATGCTGGGCATGTTTCCTCTGTTTCCTCTGATGTATCTGCCAAGGCCTGTGTTTTGATCAAAAGCACGTAGCCGCCATATTGAGGCTATTTCTCTCTGTTTGTGCACAGTCCAGTACCAGTCCATCACACCAAGAACAGCTCAATAGTAACTCAAAAAACATGTGTCAGGTTGCAGAAACGTCTGGAAAAGTCTGAGCATTTTAAGGGTTTGCCGCACAGGGTATTTGGCCCTGTTACATTTGTGGGCCACGAAATATTACATAATAATAATAATAATAATAATAACAGCAACAATAATAATAGCAATAATAATACATATTATTATTATTATTATTATTATTGATATTACTACTACTATTAATAATAATCATCATCATAATAGCAGTATAACTGGTGAGGCTTTGGCCACTCATCTAAATAGGGACAGAATTAGGACAAGACATGCTCAGATTTAGATATTCAGCAGTAGAGTGCCATAGACAGGTAATTCTCCAGTCCCCTCTAGACCGTGATTAAAGAGATATTGGTCATGACATGAGAGTGATCTATTTATGAGATGGCTGTGATCACGTTCTGCCCCGTGTCCCAGACGTCTCAGCGTGCTGTGTGAAAGCGCCGCCCTGTCCCTCGTCGGGCAGGGTAATGATGGGTAATCGTGGCGGTGGCAGGGCCAGGTTTATCTCTTTGTCATTTCCTGCCACGGCTCTGTCTGTGACTTTGCGCTCTAAAGGGATTACATGGGAGATGAGATGAATTGTCCCTGGTTTTATCATCTCTCATATCTCTCTCTCTGTCTCTCTCTCGGTCTCACTCTTTCTCTCTCTCAGACATTTGCACCCAGCCTTTTCGCTACATGCCTAGGCTCACATACAGTAGTTCTAGGGCATGCAGGGTCCAACTCTGACCAGTTCACACCCAGGCACGAGATGTTGCATTCAAACTGGGAATACTGTACTTCACAGAACATGACTAGTTCCATGACAGTTATACACTCTTACCTGCATATTCAGAGATTGTGATGAACTCATGTTTTTTTTTAAGTTATGGACATTACACATGTAATCCCTATAATATAATAATCTGCAGTTTGCATTATGTGGTAGACTAGTTGTGGTAGCGCAAGAACAACAACAATGACAACGGCAGCAATGCACATTCTCTATGCTACAGTAAGTTAGTAAACACAGCTGGTGGTGTGGTTGCGGTGGTCCAGATTCTGATTTGAACTTGGTAAACCCTGGCAGAGGTCAGGAAGCCTGCACTCTCCCAGTGACGTGCGGCGCCACAGCTTAAAGCCGTTGTTTGCTCTCCGAGCCAAACCTCTGGTCAGTAAATAAGGCTTTTGTGTTGTGGGGTCCCTAGTTCGGTCTGGGGTATGAGTCGTGCAAACACGCAGGCTGGGCTGTGCATATTTTCTGTTTATAATGGATTGTCGAATGAATAAAGAACGAGAAGTGGTTGAACACTGACTGTATGCAGGTCATTGTAGGCAAGGGAAGTGAACTCTGAATAGAGAAGATTATTTCAAAAGCAGAAACCTTATGTATTCTCTACTGTATGTCCAGCTTGTCAACATCTTGCCATTCCATAGGCCTATTTTCACTATATGTAGCTCAGTCTATTTACTTCTGGTTGTCATAGACTCTTGAGGTTGAGTGAATAGTCCATGGTATCGATCCATAACAGAAACGTAATAATGCCTGGAGTTGATATATATTAGGCAGAAAAACTTGTTACACTCTTTTGAGATCTTCAGTCTGACGTTGCTTCCACACTAATTGATTTCCATGGGGGAGGGAGGTTTGATGTTCCCTAACCAATCACTGGAGACCAATGTATCCACCTGAATCTAACGCCATTGTTGATGCATAGCCATGACAGCCATAGACAATAACAACAAGAGCGAAGTGAAACCATACAGTATAGTACTTATAGGCTACTTTATTACTTTGTTAACGTTACTAATACTACCAACTCCAACCAATCATCCTCCAGGCTAATAAGGGAGTCGCATTGTCCCAGCGCACAGCTTGACAACGCTCAATAACAGCTTGACAACAGCGTTAGTACCACCCTTGGCGATGATTGGCTAATCGTTAGAATCCGTGGCGCTCTTTGGACGGATGATATTTTACTATGAGAAACAGCTGTTTCATGTAACAACACCACACCAAGAATCAGTCAGCTTGGGTGGAGTGGGCGGAGTCAAATGTCTGGACCCCGGCTGCTTCCGGAGGGTACCTGCCAATCACCACACGGACGCCGTTATGACCTATTTGTGTCCCTGCTGTTATTTTCACTCACAGCTTTAGATTTCTGCTCCTTCTGCATCCGGTGACCTCAAAACGTTCACCCCTGCTGCTCAGTTCAAAGTGTGTTTTCTTTCTCATCACTACTAGTTCTCTGCGCAATTGCTCACTCAGCAGAAAAAATAAAACGAGAAAAAAGTGTTGTCCATGTGTGCTGTCCACGCAAAGCCACGGTGGAAGGCAGAGATGTGCGCCTGCACATGCGTTTGGGCGGACCGTCGGGGCCGCGTCGGCTTGCTGGTCAGCGGGACGGGCCTCCTTCCGCGGTCTCCCCCCACAGGGGCGAGTAAATGGGAAATCAATGAAAGCCAAGTGCATATAAACAGGATATTAGGTCTAAGGAGATTCCACCTCACGAACACCGTCAGGCCAGGGGCTGATGCGAGCTCAGCGCTCTGATCGATTCCCAATCAGGTGGTGTGTGTGTGCGTGTGTGTGTGTGTGTGTGTGTGTGTGTGTGTGTGTGTGTGTGTGTGTGTGTGTGTGTCAGGTTTGATTGATGCAACCGTGTGAGTGAGAGTGCATATGCATAGGGGGGTAGTAAATCAAAGTCTCACAGACCAAACTGTATAATTCTCTGAAAAAGCTTTCTACTACTAATAAGAACTGTAGGCCTAACTTTCTGTTGTTTCTGTAGGGAGAATTTTGAACATGGTTTATTCAGTATAGTCCCCCCCCCCCCCCCATTCAGCCATCAGTACTTTTTTTTAAAACTCTTTTTTTATCCTTCTACTTTCACCACAGATGGGATATAAATCTCTCTTTGATGTCAGCCCTTTGTTCCATTAGGAGAAGGTGTCTTAGATGCCTGTAGGACCCCACAGTTCCCCTGGGGCTCTGTGGTGAGCGGTCCCTGGAGTGCCTGAGTTTAAACCTGTGCCAGACCTCATGTCCAAGCTCAGCTGGTGTACACCGCCTGAGATTGCTGAGAAAGAAAAAAAAATGTTACATGTCTGTGCCAACAGAAACACAAGTGAAGCAAACCACACACAAAGTTGCTTTGATGCCACAATTAGCAGGGTCCTCAACCATATCTAATATTAAAGCATTTCATTGGCAAAGCAGACACTAAGTGCTCCTGTCACACAGTGACATCGCACACGAAACTTGGCTTCTCACAAAGCTGCAAAGTCACAAGCTAAGCACACAAGCTAATGCTACCGCTAAAGCTAATATTTTGTTTCAAGGAGCTTTCCGAGTATCAATCCCCACAGTGGCTGCCACGTGTTTTGAAATGCCTCTGTGTTTACGGCTAAGTCACCTCCTTTGTAGCGTCTGGCTTTCCCCATCGACTGCCTCACAAAGCCCCCCTGAGCCGCTCAGAACGCTGCCCGTGCTTAGCGTCCGTGTCCATCCCCGGGCTCCGGGGACTAATCTGGCGGGTCAAAGGTCACCTACTGGGGTCCTGATCCTGGAGGGGGAGCCTGGCTATGTTCGTTTCGTATTTCCTCCGCGTCGCCGGCATCTAACTACATAATGCCTCTCATTACGGTCCCTGGACGAGGCCAGTCAGAGTCTGTTAAAGAGAAAGGTTATGGGGCAGAGGGAGCCAGAGGGCCTACAGGGGCCAAGGCCCTATTTAGCCCAGGATTAGAGGCTCTCCCTGGGCTAGGTGGCTGACCTGTGGCCCACGCCTGTGTGAAACGCCTTTCATTATATTAGCCGCAGCATTCTGAGCCTTGGCCTTGCCTTTCAAAAAGCACTTTTTAGTCTGGGCGGTTTTCATCGCCAGCTGATTTGAAGCTCCCGGTGTTGGGGTGCGCTATGCTCAGCTCCGTCATCATAACTATTTGTCCGACAAGGTCATGTCACATTAGCCGCTGATGGAGGTGGAAGATGTGCAAGGACCTTCCCAGTTTAATCTTTTCATCACAGCTGCTTTTGTGCTGAGGCAGGCTTGAGTGGCAGCCTCCTCCCGCCCATGTTATATCCAGACCGAGTGGGTGGTCACACACACACACACACACACACACACACACACACACACACACATCCATCCATAAAGTTAATCATGTTCCTATGAGTAATGATGTCCCCAAAGGCTGTGTTGCGATGTTTTGGCCTCCCTAAATCAAGAGCTGTTCCTAAGATGTAATGTTATGGGTTCTAGGACAGTATAACATATTTCAGAGGACAAGTCAGTACGTGCGTTGCAGTTGAATTCACAGTGTTCAACGTTAGGATGTAGATAGTTGAAAAGACGCCAGGGGGTTGTTGTATCTCCAGACTTCTAATGGGCAGAGGTTAACCTCTTCAGTTTAGCACCAGCGAGGATACTTGGTTTGGCTGCATCGTGTGAAGAAAGTGGGAAATAGATGAGAACTGAGGATTCGGCGTAGATATCTCTTTGGTAGAGCGAGCGGGCCATCTAACTGTGACATCACTCACCGTACTCTCTAGGAGGTCTACCTAATGAGTCGCATGCACGCACGGACGCACACACGGACACACACACCTAAATTCCAGACTGCACAAATATTAGAAATACCTCTGTACATCAGTGTCTCTTATGGACACCAGCTTCATCCCACCTCTCTCTCTCTCTCTCTCTCTCTCTCTCTCTCTCTCTCTCAGAGGCGGAGTGGATGGGGAGAAAGCTGTTGACTAGAATCCCTTTTGGACCTGGTTAAAAATATATACAATCAATAATTAACAGTCACTTGAAAGTGTAAATGTACAGTGCCTAGCCATGTAATGCTGCTTCGCATGGTGCATTACAAGTCCCAAAGGACTACAGAGATGGAATTAACGTTGTGTTCCACCTAATTGCTCAGTGCTGGCAAATTAACGTGCCCTTAACGCAACCTTGTTTGTGGAGTGTATTCCTGCTGTTGTTTCATGTACTGCCGTTTCATTTAAATTGGCATATTTACACATGAAAAGATTAAAAATCTCCATTAATTACACTGAGTGATGGCAGGGCTTTGGTTTGCAGTCAGTCAGAGCTACGGCATCACAGAGAGGGAGATTAAAAAGGGCGCTTCATTCATGCTCATTAGCAGGCATAATTACTCTGTGGTTTGTTCTATGCAGAATCAAGAGAGAAATACTGTCCAAAGTACAGATACTAGCAATCGTCATACCTTTGTAGTTGAGAAACTGTTATGCTAGCATAATGCTAACACGCGTGTTGCACATTGCAAGAACACTGGTGAAATGTAGCCTGTGTGGTTCATATGTGTTCATTCGGATGCATCTACTGTACACTTCCTCTTATAAATATCCTTGCGTAGCATGTTTGAATTAATAGGTACGAGCTTTTAGCAGCGCCACCAGGAACAGCAAACAGGGCACTTCATTGTATTTATTGCACCAATAACATTAAAGCAGGGATGCAAGCAAAATATTCTGTGCTCTTTCAGACAGCTGTCTCTAAATCAGAGAACACTTAGCGGCTGGCTCCGATTCGCTAAGACTTAAGACTATGAGCAAAGACCGAACCCAGCCCCGGGTCAAACGCAGACCAAGGACAGACGCGCAGCGCGGGCGGCCGTAAACAGGTCGAACCCAGACCCAACCAATACCGATGACGTCCAGATCCGGAGGACCTAACGCGGGGGATTGTGAGGCCAAGGGGGGAAATGGAAACCCGGACCCGCGGACCGTGTGAAGACCACCGAGTTGAAGCTAGCCCGCTAACTCCACACACCGGTAGCTCGTTAGAGCTTCCCCCCAGGCCTTTGTTTACTTGAATCAGCTGCCCTTGTGACTCATGCCGGGTTTCAATTTCAGTAGTCAGTGATGTGTGCAGTTTATTTAAAAGGGAAGGCTGATTTAGAATCGCTGGCCTTTGGGCTAGCGGGGTGAAAGATGACGAGCCGAGAGAGGGCGTTTAGCGGAGGGAGGCGGCCCCGAGAAGAGAAGGCGCCGGAGCTTTTTCATCGTTCTTCCCGTCGCAGGATGAATGTGAGACTCGGAGCGAATCACGGAGGTCTCATGATTTATTCACCGGCGTCCCGCGGCCCGTCTGACGCCCTGGCATCGACGGGCACACACACACACACACACACTGAGATGGTCATGCACACCCAGATCACTGTGGCACTGTACACAATCCATCTGCTTGAGCACACGCTCACACACACAGACACGCACACACGCACACACACACACGCATGTGCGCGGGCCCTCTCTCCCAGGCCTGTAAATGCCTGGCTGTCGTTCTTGATTACCCTCTTTATAGCTCTGGCAGCTCTCTCCTCTGTGGCTTCAGAAGCGTCACTGATTTCACCTTCACCGCCTTTTACTGGCGCTCGGGCCGCCGCGGGGGATAATGGCTATTCCCTCCTCAATCATTATCAGGTTTCCACTCCCCACTCCAAGAGCTTTTATGCTATGGAACAGGGGAGCCAGGCCAGGATCAATGCTAACTGTGAGGCGGCCTCAACCTTTAGTTTGCTCCTCTGTCTACCCCCCCCCCCCCCCTCCGGTCAACCTCCACTGTGTCTCTTTTTGCTACATGATGTCCACCCACTGTGTGCCGTAGAATCGAGGCATGGGGTACCGATGGATCTTGAAATGGCATGTTTGGGAACGGGATAATTGATGTTTAATGCAACGACTTATTCACATCTGGTGGGATTGGCATCCTTTGAACGGTATTATGTCAAATTCCTGTGAGCTGTGAAAGTGTGCTTGTTTACTTGTCTAAACTTGTGTGACATATGTGCATTCATGTGTGTGTGTGTGTGCGCCTGTGCGTGTGTGTGTGTGTGTGTGTGTGCGCATGTGTTTGTGTGTGTGTGCATGGGGGGGGGGGTTGTGTGTGTGTGTGTGTGTGTGCATGTGTTTGTGCGTGTGCATGCGTGTGTCTGTGTGTGTGCATGTGTGTGCTTCCGTGTGTATGTGTGTGTGTGTGTGTGTGTCTGTGTCTGTGTGTGTGCATGTGTTTGCGCGCTTGTGTGTGTGTGTGCGTGTGTGTGTGTGTGTGTAGATATATAGATGGATGAGCCCCTGCAGGAAGTCATGATGGAGGAGCAGAAGCATTCTGCTCTGCTGCTGCTCGTCCTTCCCGCCAGTCTGCTGCTCTCTCCAGCCTGCTGCTCTCTCCAGCCTGCTGCTCTCTCCAGTCTGCTGCTCTCTCCAGCCTGCTGCTCTCTCCAGCCTGCTGCTCTCTCCAGTCTGCTGCTCTCTCCAGCAAACTGCTCTGGCAAACGATGAGAAATCCTCACTCATCAAAATGGATGTTCCCTCCCTGTCTCTGACTCACACCCACGCACACAAACGCACACTCACGCGCACGTACGCGCACAAACACACTCTCTCTCAAACACACACACGCGCACACACACACACCAGCGAACACAAACACACACTCACGCGCACGTACGCACACTCTCTCTCTCTCTCTCTCTCTCTCTCTCTCTCTCTCTCTCTCTCTCTCTCTCTCTCTCCCCCCCCCCCCCTCTCTCTCTCTCTCTATTTCTCTCTGTCTTTGTCTCTCTCTCTCTCTCTCTGTCTGCCATTCCCCTTGTTTGCTACTCAGCTCAGACAAGCTGAATTACTATCACTGCTAAGACGTAAATATAACACATCGGTTATCGGAGGTGGTGTGTGCTCTGTCCGCACACCCCGGTGAGATTTTGTGGGGCGCGTCGGCCTTTGAAACCACATCCATCGACCTGCATGTTTCTTATTTTTTTTTTTTTACTTCAGGCTCTGTGTCTCTCTGACGATGAGCAGGTCGGGGCTCGTCCTGAGGCACCAGGGAGGACGAGGCGTCACGAGCTCCACGCTCTCCGCGCTACTCGCTCACGACAGGCCGGCAAATGGCGTGTAGACGTACGTACGTTTCAGATGTTCTTTTTTTTCCCATCATTAATTCTCTCTCTCTTTCTCTCTCTCTCTCTCTCTGTCTCTCTCTCTCTCTCTCTATCTGTCTCTCTCTCTCTCTCTCTCTCTCTCTCTCTTCTTCTCTGTTCCTCTGCTTGGTTTGAAGTGGAGCGGCTCAGAGGTCTAGAGAACCGCCTCCTCCAACCGGCTTAGGTGATTCAGTTGCCATGGCAATCGTACCCAAATAACCAACAGCGGAGCTGGCGTGTTAATAAAGATCGTTACAGGATGACGGCCGCCGTAGGCCAATGTGGGACTTCCTGCAGGCTATGCGAAGTGGACAGACCAAAATGCCAGGAGGTTTGTCCCCTTTGAATATGATGACTTGCGACAAAACGAACCGTCGGACCTCGCCGCGGTTACCTACCCGAAGCTCGAGCTTCACGGTGTAATCGCGAGTGCGTGAACGTAGCGTATACAGACCAGACGAGAAGAAGACGACATGTTTTCCTCTGAGAACCGGGATGAGCAGGCTGCTGGCCCTTAGCATCTCTCTGGCGCGCATTAGGAACACAACCCTCAGAGTGTGATAATGCGGGATGAGAGGTCCGCTAATGCAATCACATCAATATCACTTACAGTACTACACTCAGCCAGCTGCTGCTCCCAACTAACCATGCACATTTCACTGAGCTCTACCGCTCGGATAGTAGCTCTAACTCCCGTACCAAGGCTACTCAAAAACGGTCTTCTTTTGAGAGGGAGAGGGAGAGGGAGGGAGAGGGGGAGAGAGAGAGGGGGGAGGGAGGAAGAGGGGGAGGGAGGGAGAGAGAGAGGGAGGGAGAGGGGGAGAGAGAGGGGGAGAGAGGGGGGGAGGAAGGGAGAGAGAGAGAGGGGGAAGGAGGGAGGGAGAGAGGGAGGGAGGGAGGGAGAGAGAGGGAGGGAGAGGGGGACAGAGAGAGAGGGGGGAGGGAGGGGGAAGGAGGGAGGGAGGGAGGGAGAGAGAGAGAGAGGGAACAAATGTTGAAAGCTAATGTTAAGACGAAGCCTGCCATTTCCAAACCGTCTGTTCCCTCCTCCGCCCATCAGTGGGCGTTGGCGTCTCCTCATCAGCCTTCCAGCTAATTAGGGCCATCGCGCTCGTGCGTGCGTTTCCTGCGTTGCCATGGCAATAGCAGGACTCCATTGCCCCTGCAGTTGAACACTGGTGTCTACCCCACCCTGCCCAGAGACGGGCCAAACACATGGACGGCCGCGTGTCATTTGTAACAAACGATCCTTCGCCACAGAAATTTGCAAATGTGTGTGCTTGTCAAATGTTTATTTAACTGTTATTGCATTATAGTGTTAGCAATGGTAGCGTGTTAAAGCGAGGTGTTCATCGCTCGAGGTGTTCAGGCTCACGTTGTTTCACTCTGCGTGTGGCAGGTTAATTATTCTTTTCATTATTCCCTGGATTGCCGTTCGAATGCACATTCAATAGCTTGCCAAAGCAATTTTCATTGGAATGCCTTCATAACTTGTGAACGTTGGGTTCATATCAAAGTATCATCCATTGAAATGCCTACAGCTTATTATTGGTCATACTGTCCTGTAAATGCTACTTTAAATATTTGCTAGAATCAGTCCTATGCACATTCATAAGGTTGTGAATGTGAGCGTGATGGGTTCATATCAAAGTAGCATCCATTGAAATGCTATGGAAATGCCAATACTGTAGCTGATAGATAAGGCGTGCATTTAATGTAATTGTCTTCACTGGCGTCATTGTCATAATCAGCACACCGTGCCTCAAAAACCTCTGCTCTCTGTTCTCTCAGGATTTAGTCAGCAATCTTTCACTTTGACACACACACACACACACACACACACACACACACACAGACAGCGAAGACTCTCAGCTGGACTGAGCAGTTAGCATCTTAACATTAGCATTAGCGCATCCCTGCTGAAGCTGCCCTAGGCTACAGAGTATATTTGTCCAAAGAAACTAGCCTCATGCTTTCTTTGGCGTTAACAGACGGGGCCGGCGTGGGGATATATGACGCAGAGACATTAGCCATTAATGTTTATTTACAGCCCGCGATAAGAGAGGAGAGGAACGCAAATCACAGCGATATGAGGGAGGAGAGGAGGAGAAAGGAGAGCCGGGGGGTCAGAGCCCGGAGGAGGACTCTGTTTTCTCTCCCTCTCCCTCTATTTTTGGGGTCAAATGAAAGCGCTCTCCCTCTCTGTGTGGGAGCCCAGAGGGGGCGTCGCCGCGGCGCTTTAAGCTGCTGTCAGTCAACGTCACTCCGAGCTATTTAGATTCCAATTACACCTGTCAGCCCGGTCTGAGCCACCGTCTGTCTGTCTGTCTGTCTCTCTCTCTCTCTCTCTCTCTCTCGCTCGCTCGCTTGCTCTCTCTCTCTCTCCATCTGCCCCCCCCCACACGCACTCTCTCTCGCTCTCTCTCTCTCGCTCTCTCTCTCTCGCTCTCTTGCTCTCGCTCTCTCTCTCTCCATCTCCCCCCCCCACACGCACACACTCTCTCTCGCTCTCGCGCTCTCTCTCTCTCTCTCTCTCTCTCTCCATCTTCCCCCCCCACACGCACTCTCTCTCTCTCTCTCTCTCTCTCTCTCCCTCTCTCTCTCTATACCTCCTCTGTGTCTGAAACCCTCTCTATAGCTCCTCTGTGTCGGCCGATATGCTCTTTATTCACGTGCGTCCCTCACATGAAACTTTTATCTTTGTTCTCCTGACCTTCAGCCGGCCGCCTATACGTCTGCCCCCGCCGTGCCCACCTCAGTCTAGCCTCGTCCGTTTCCATCTCTGTCCAAACACGTTCTGTCTCCTCCTCTCCGCCCTCCCCTCCCTAACACGTACCTCCTCCCTCTCCGCCCTCCCCTCCCTAACACGTACCTCCTCCCTCTCCGCCTTCAAACACTCTGCCCTGTCATTACTAGGGCTGGGTATCGAGTCGAATTTCAAGATTCGATTCCGATTCACAAGGTTCGGAATCGATTATCACGATTCAATTAGATTCGATTTGATTCAATATCGATTCGGTTAGTGTTACTGAAACCTGTTTTTTTGAGCTGTAACCTTAATTACATCACTACCAAGTTATGCAACACATCAATACTAGGGCTGGGTATCGATACTGATTTCCAAAAATGAATGAATCATTGAATGAATGAATTAACTATTCATTCCTTCATTTATTCATTCATTCATTAAATAAAAGATCGATTTTGGGATTCATGAATCAAATGATTCAGAATCGATTCATAATCGATGAATCGATTTTTTAAACCCAGCCCTAGTCATTACCGCCGCCCGCTGTAGGTTTCAGTGCGCACGCACGACGACATAGTTGTATTGATCCTTTATTTAACCGGGTTTAATCAATTAAGACCTTGGTCTCTTTTACACTGGTGACAAACGAAGGGAAGGATGGGGTTTGGGGGCGGGGGGGTAGAAGAGCACACAAGGGACAGTGTCTCAGACCACTGCCGCAGAACTCGCCCAGCGGACAGACGGATAGACGGACGGGCGGGGCCCCCGGAAAAGTCCCCCCCTCGGGGCTAGTGGACGCCTGTTGGCACGGTGACAGTTCGTTTGAGTGATCACGTCCTGCCGCAGCCGTGGGTGACCCTGGGAACGGGACCCCCGGTGACACCGTGAGGGTGGGTGGGTGGGTGGGGGTAGGTGGGCGGGGCCTGGAGCCCGGGATTAACAGCAGATGACGGCGATGGACATCACTCCCGCCCTCCCATCCGGACGGCCACACAATCCCCTATTATGTCGTTCTCAGTGTATCACGCTGTCGACTCATGTGAAACATCGATAGTGTCTCCATATCAACCGGGCTACCCGTCTGTTATTGGCGGGCTATATGGCGCCGACGCCTCGCTGGAGGACGCCTGGCTATAAAAGCACCAGCGAGGTCAAAGCGAGCTGATCCGATTTGAGCCAATGAAACACACACACACGCACAAGCCAACAAAGAGCGCTTGGAATGCGGATGAAAGGGATCGTACCAGTGTGGGCGCATGTGCGTGTGCGTGTGCATGTGTGTGGGCGCATGTGCGTGTGTGGGCGCATGTGTGTGTGTGTGTGTGTGTGTGTGTGTGTGTGTGTGTGTGTGTGTGCGTGTGCGCGCGCATGCGTGCGTGTGTGTGCGTGCGTGCATGCGTGTGTTTCTGTGTGTGTGTCTGTGTGTGTGTGTGTGTGTGTGTGTGTGAGAACACCGTTGGGTGCGAGCGCAGCGCCATCTGTGGTTAATAATGTTTGAACACATCGGAGGCCTCGCCTGTCGCTGCTTCTGCCACTCTATAAATCACACACATCTGGTCCACCGGTGTCCCACTGATGGCCCCACACTGGCAGGGAAACACACACCAACGGGCCCATGCACTTCCATACACACCCCAGCCCAGAGCTCTCATATCAACTCATTTATCAGTGCTTAGGTCACTTTATGTGTGTGTGTGTGTGTGTGTGTGTGTGTGTGTGTGTGTGTGTGTGTGTGTGTGAGTGAATGAGTTGTGTGTGTGTGTGTATTTGTGCAGGTGTCTTTGCTTTTGTTGTATCTGTAAATGTGTGTGTGTCTGTGTGTGTGTGTGTGCTTAATGTGTGTGTTCCTTGGACACACTCGTGTTCCTGTGCGAGCCCGTCTCTTGTGACGTCTTTCAGTGGGGGATGACTCCATCCCTCTAATATCCGCTAATACAGTTTGACGAACGACCTTGGCCAGATCCTCACTCAGAAAGTCATACCGCCGGCCAAAACGCTCCAGTTGCCTGGCGATATGTCTCTCCCCACCCCCCCCCCCCCTCTTCCCCCTCCCCCCACCCCCCGCCAACCCCCTCCTTTGTGTCCCGTGGACTTTCAGAAGAAGAAAAGCAAAGTGGGTGAGACTGATGGATTGTGGGTCGGCGGCATTCCCGCCTGCGGGCGGAGCCGTCAGGGGCCGAGCGTTTTCTCATGACCGAGCGCTTTTCCTCTCTCCGCTCGCCGCTCGCGTGGCTCCGCCCCCCGGGCGGCGGCGGCGAACCGCGTCGACCGGAACGGTGTTTCCGAGCTCCAATCTCAGCTCCAGATGGCGTGCGCTAGTCGGTGCCGCTGAACCCCGGGGAAGCATCTGGCGACGGCGTAACGAACGCACCGCGTTATTCTTCCTGACACGTGCAAAACAGGACCCGGGCGAGGCAGCGGAGAGGAGCTTCATCCTGATTGGTTCCTCTGCTTCCTAGTTCTCAGATACCGTCATTCGTCAAAAATTGTTTTAATGGCCAAGTTTTAAGCCACTGCTCACATCATTCCAATAATCAAGTGAGCAAAACACGCCACCATTTTCTTTTTTTTCTTTTTTTATGGTGGATCAATTTGAGAGTCTTTTCAGAGAGTTCATTAACAAACCAATAACTCACTCTCAAGGCGTTATGGGCCACTGTCATTTATTCATCATAATTTCTCCATTAATGAGGTTTCGTGATCGATAGCGCATTATCGTTTTCCACCCATCTCGCGTCTCGTCGTGTAACCGTTTCTCACCTCTTCCTTCACGTCGGAAAATGTTTCCCCTAATGTCGTTTTAATTTGAACGCCGATACGGGGAGAGGGGGGCAGCCTTGCTTCGCCCCCTTGCGTTGGCAAATTGCTTAATCAATAGCAGCTTTGCTCCGACAGAGACAATAGACACATTATGGGGAGCTCTCTGTCATAACCTGGAGTCTCTCCGTGATGAACACAATAATGGCGGCCGTGTGACGGGTAAGTGGGGCATTCCAGCGCCCTGACAGCAGCCTGGCTCCCCTGATTGATGATATTGTTTTTAAAAAGTGAAAATGGAAGGTTTACCGGGGGTTCTCTCCATGTCACATTCCACTGGGAATAAAGGAAGCCATTGTGGACCCTTAATCCACTCTTAAAGGGGGCACTTTTCTGGTTTCTGTGTGTGTGTGTGTGTGTGTGTGTGTGTGTGTGTGTGTGTGTGTGTGTGTGTGTGTGTGTGTGTGTGGGCGGGCGGGCGCATCAATGTGTGTGTGGCATTGTCTGTATTTGTCTATGTGCTTGTGCACATGGGTGTGTGCACACTCGGAGGGCATCAGGTTGTTTGTGTGTGTGTGTGTGTGTGTGTTTGTGTGTAGCATTGCTGTGTATTTGACTACGTGCTTGTGTGCACGGGTGTGTACTTGAAGGACATCAGGTTATGTGTGTGTGTGTGTGTGTGTGTGTGTGTGTGTGTGTGTGTGTGTGTGTGTGGCATTGTCTGTATTTGTCTATGTGCTTGTGCACATGGGTGTGTGCACACTCGGAGGGCATCAGGCTGTTTGTGTGTGTGTGTGTGTTTGTGTGTAGCATTGCTGTGTATTTGACTATGTGCTTGTGTGCACGGGTGTGTACTTGAAGGACATCAGGTTGCGTGTGTGCGTGTGTGCGTGCGTGCGCGCGGGGTCCGAGGCATGCTAAAAGGTCTCCTGTAGCCAGACCATGTTCCTGTTGTGTGTCACACTGACCCGCTCTGAGCACACAGTCAGGGTGGAGGCGCAGCACTGACCGAGGTGCTGACCGACGCACAAAGAAATAGACCCCCACCTCCGCAGGCGGACAGACAGACAGACAGACAGCCCCTCTCTTTCTCCCCCTTCCCCTCCTCTCTCTCTCCTCCTCCTCACCTTCGCTCCTCCCTCTCTCCGCTTTCCACCGCCCGCTCTCTTTCTCTCCCTAATCTCCGTCGCTCTCCCTTCTCCTCCTCCTTCTCCCCTCTCGGTTTTTTCCTCTCCGCCCTCTCTCCCCCGAGTGCTTCTCCTCTTTTCTCTCCCTCCTTTCACTCCCTCTTCCTCCCCTCTCTCTCTCTCTCTCTCTCTCTCTCTCTCTGATGCCTCTCGTCCCTTTTTTGTTGTCTCAACTCCCCCCCCCCCCCTCTCCTTATCAGGGGGCTGATGAATGGCGAGAGGCGAGGAGGCGGGGCCAGGCCTTCAACCCGATGCCTCGTGTGTGGGAACGCCATTGTGGCCGGGGTCTCGGGGCGGGGGGGCTAAGGTAACGCACTCTCCTCCAGTACGCTCGATAAACAAGGCCCTCTCATCTTTCCCCCCGGCTGAATGGCATGACTGTGCTGGAGAAAGAGAGTGTGGGATGGACAGAGAGAGAGAGAGAGAGAGAGAGAGAGAGAGAGAGAGAGAGAGAGAGAGAGAGAGAGAGAGTCTCTCGCCCACACCTATCCAGTCAAATGAAGTGGGTGTATCATGGAGCCGATCTGCAAGTGAGTCGTGAGTCTTTTTTCACCTGTAAAACGGTGAAAAGTCTCCCTTTGCAGGCCTCCAAACACACTCTGCCTTCTCAATTATTTATCCAGAAGTCAATTAAGGCTAAATTATTCATTAGGGAAGTGTCAATATTTGGTAAACAATCTGCTGCTGCTTTTAAAATTCCCAAAAGAGTCTGCCCACTCTGAACTGCCACTGTGAGGAAGGCCACCAAACGTGTGTGTGTGTGTTGTGACGGTTCCGTCTCGGTCACCGCCCTACCCGATGTAGTTGATTCCCAAACCATCACTCACTTTTTTCCACCAATCATCTGTCACCGAATCCACTCAACCAATTCCAGTGGTTTATTTAGAGGCTCTTCCCTTTTCCCTAGAAGCGCGCGCGACAAAACAAGGAAGTGGCTAGACCGTCCTTTGTTTGAATTGTTTCATTGATACTCAATACCGTGGAATAATAACCACCCAAAGAATAGCATTCAGCTACGGGATTTACAAACCTAACTAGCGATTATTCACTGTAGCCTACTGCTGAAACTTACGGGGTGACAGTGACGGTGTCGTGAGTTGAATTGTTCCTTTGTTTTGTGCTGGTTCGAGATTTAAGTTGTACAGATCCAAAGACTGAACTGAGCCAAGGACTCTTGTTATAATTTTTTGTGAGGTTTTGCGCTGTCGGAAAGGACTGATGTAGCTCGATCTGACTAATTGGTGCGATATATTTTCGATTTGTGACTTGTGATTGATTTATGGTGACGGCCTATGCGAATGAACTGCAATTTGTTTTGTTTAATTGCATGCTTTGCTTGAATATATTTTGATTTTGCCCCGTATATTACGTGTGCATGTGCCTTCATTGCCCTATTGAATGCAACGCATTGGTACGGTGTATTATTGAAATGTGTGGTATAATGGTTATGAGAAAAATATAATTTAATATTAAGAACGGAAACCTTGGTACCTGTTATGAGGGTTCATGAGAAGTCCATATACTATAAAATATAAAAATATAATATAAAATAGCTGATACATGCACCCTTTGTGAGGTTGACTGACCATGGGGGATAAAAAGAACCTTAAATCTTTCATTGTCAGGTTTAGCCTGACTGGCAACCACATTATAATATAGTCAAACCGTCACATAAAAAATGGCAACCACGAAGGGACAATTCAACTCACGACACCGTCACTGTCACCCCGTAAGTTTCAGCAGTAGGCTACATTTACTCCCCAACCTGGCACCAACACTTCTACGACATTCAAGCTGTTTTCAATGCTCTGAGGAATGCCAAACTGACAGTCAATATGCAAAAGAGTCATTTCTTCCGATCTTCCCTTAACTTCCTGGGCCATGTCGTCTCTGCAGTTGGTGTTCAGGTGGATACAGAGAAGACACAGGCTGTACAGGATTTCCCTGTCCCGAGGAACCTCAAGGAAGTCCAGAGGTTTCTAGGAATGTCAGGGTGGTACCACAGGTTCGTGCCTAACTTCTCCCAGCTGGCAGAGCCCCTGAATGCAATGAAGCGCAAGGAAGCCAAGTTTATCTGGACGCCGAAGTGCCAGGATGCCTTTGAGACCCTGAAACGCTGCCTTGTGTCCCCGCCCATACTGGGACATCCAAACTTTAACCTGCCCTTCATTGTCTACACCGACGCCAGCGAGGTTGGCCTTGGTGCAGTTCTGGTTCAGCAGACGGGACTTGGGACCGAAGAGGTTCTAGCATACGCCAGTCGCAGTCTGAACACCGCTGAAGGAACTATTCAACCACCGAGCAGGAGTGTCTGGCAGTCGTCTGGGCGTTGGAAAAATGGAGATACTACCTGGAAGGAAGGCTGTTGTCTGTTGTGACGGACCACTCCTCTTTGGTGTGGGTTTTCAAGACCCAGAAACCCAGCACCCGTCTCATCAGGTGGGCCTTACGTCTCCAGGAGTTCATTTTTTCAGTGGAGTACAGGAAGGGAAAGTACAATACGGTGCCTGATGCGCTGTCCAGAGCCCCAGCTGATGGACATAGTCCTCCCTTGCCCACCTGTGCCTCTGTCCTGTCCTTCAAGCTGGATCTGGTGAAAGACCTGCAGATCTCAGACGAAGCCCTCTGGAAGGCTCAACAAGCAGACCCAGACGTACGGAAATTGTACCAGTCTATTGTGGATCAGGGTGAAGTTGTGGAGAACTCGGCTACCAAATATACCATCTTGGAGAACAAGGTATACCCAGTGGTGCAGCTGCCTCATAAGACGCTGTACCAGGTATATATACCATCACCGCTACGAACCCAACTGCTGCAGCTCTTCCATGAGGACCCCTTGGCTGGCCATCTGGGGAGGTACAAAACCTATAAAAGATTGCAAGCCTTGGTTTATTGGCCAAACCTAAGCTTAGATGTCAAACATTATGTCCAATGCTGTCAGATATGCCAACAACACAAGCCGGAAAGCCGGAAACCTGCTGGAAAACTCCAACAGACTGTCGTCCATAGCCCTTGGGAGATGTTGGGGGTTGACCTGATGGGCCCTTTCCCTAGAAGCTCCAAGGGAAATGTCTACCTCTTGGTATTTGTAGATTACTACTCACGATGGGTGGAGCTTTTCCCACTATGACGTGCAACTGCTGAGACTGTGTCCAAGGTGCTCACAGAAGAAATCCTAACCCGCTGGGGAGTACCAAACTTCATCCTTTCAGACCAGGGCTCACAGTTTGTTTCCTCTGTCTTTGAAAGTGTCTGCAAGCAGTGGAACGTGGGTCCGAAGAGCTTATCACCCGCAGACAAACCTAACAGAAAGGATCAACCGGAATTTAAGAACCATGATTGCCTCCTATGTTGATGACAACTATAAGCACTGGGATAAATACCTACCCGAATTCCGGTTTGCATTGAACTCTGCTGTCCACGAATCCACCGGAGTGACACCTGCTGAGGTGAACCTCAACCGGCCTCTCAGGGGACCCATGGAGGTTCTGTTGCTGCCCCGAGAGTGCACTCCTGACGCCCCAGCATTTGGAAAGGTTGCCCAGCTGTGTGAGCTAAAAGACTTTGTCAACAGCAAGCTCAAGAACGCTAGACAGAAACAGAAGAAAAACTATGACAAACATCGGAGGGAAGTGGAGTATAAGGATCGAGACCGAGTCTGGATGCGCACCCACCTGTACTCCAAAGCTGAAAAGTCCTTCTCTGCGAAAATAGCCCCGCGATGGAAGGGACCTTACCGTGTCATACAGAGAGTGGGTGCCCTTACCTATCAGATTGCATTGGAAGACACTGGAGAGGATGTCAGAGTGGTGAATGTCACCCGTCTCAAGCCCTGCTATCCCTCTGCCAAGGAAATGGAGGAACAACAAAGTCGTTCAGACCGACAGCCGACAGGTTGACTGACCATAGGGGATAAAAAGAACCTTAAATCTTTCATTGTCAGGTTTAGCCTGACTGGCAACCACATTATAATATAGTCAACCGTCACAGTGTGTGTGCGCGCGCATGCTTACGTGCGCGTGTTTGTGTATGTGTGTGTGTGTTTGAGTGGATTTCATAGCGATCGTTCTTTGTGTGAGTGACTCGGTGACTTTGGATGACGGGCAATGATATAGATAATGGGACTGTGTTGAATTGCACACACACGGTATGGGAGTGACCGCGGTGCGCTGACCCATCGTCTCAGTGGTCACAGTAATGCCGGGGTGCGCTGCGCACTCAGATAAGGCGACACAAAGGGCGAAGCAGCAGCTCACCTCGGTCGGTTTGAGTCCGCTTTCCGGCGCCTCGGACCGCGGCTTCAGTCAGGTTCATGGCCTGCGAACGACGGTCGAGACTCCGCCTTTCTCTGGCAGATGGCGAGGGAAAAAGCCAGACTTCTGAAGCGCGGCGGCCGCCGGACCGTGGGTTGCCTGGGTGTCCTCGCCGTGTCCTAGAACACGGAGGGCCTGTCGTGACGCCCTGGCTTTGTGCGTGTGAACCCTGTGGAGAGCAGTTGCAGGGGGTTACAGGGACATGGCGTTGGGCCTTGTGATGCATCAGCTGGGGATAAAAACAGCTTTTACAGGGCATACATTGATTTACTGGAGCGCCCGGCCCTGTGTAGACGTCACAGTAGGTGACATCTCTGCAGGTGACAAGCAGATTACTGCCGTCTTCTCTTTATTGCAGTTCTCTCTCTGTCTCTCTCTCTCTGTATCTCTGTCTCTCTCTCTGTCTCTCCCTCTCTCTCTCTCTGTCTCTCTCTCGCTGTCTCTCTCGCTGTCTCTCTCTCTGTCTCTCTCTCTGTCTCTCTCTCTCTCTCTCTCTCCCTCTCTCTGTCTCTCTCTCTGTCTCTCTCTGTCTCTCTCTCTCTGTCTCTCTCTGTCTCTCTCTCTCTCTGTCTCTCTTTCTGTCTTTCTCTCTCTCTGTCTCTCTCTGTCTCTCTCTCTCTCTCTCTCTCTCAATCCCCTTTCGATTCACCCCGTCTCTCCATCTCTCCTCTCTCTCCCTGTCTTTGGGATTGAACACATCAGTTGTGTGTTGAAAGGCTATAATCACTCTATGCACACCCACGCATGAAGCTTTGATTATACGTTTCAGAGTGGAAAAAACTAAAACCAAATCATAACACATAATGATGATAGTGAAGACCATGATCATAATAATAATCACTGGTGTCTTTATTTTTGGATATTTATTTTCTGGATTAAGTGGTGGGAGTGGGATTTATGAATTGCAACATGTATAACTCCGAATAAACTCAACATGTACAAAAGCGGAGACAACTAAATATTACATGTAGGCCATATACAGTATATGATAATCCTTAAGATGCATGCATGCGCGCACACATGCACACACACACACACACACACACAGATTTCTCTACAGGCTGTATGTGCTCTGTCTTTTGTGGATGAGTCAAGATAAGTACCATGTGTCATTTGAGTTGGGGCTTACACACTGTTTATGGACGTCTATGTTTTGCTTCTGTGTGTGGTTAAGGCGCTTCAAACAAGACTCAGTCCGCACATTAGCTGCAGATGTAGAAGGTGGTATGTGTATTTGTGTATGTGTGTGTGTGTGTGTGTGGGGGGGGGTTTGGAGTGAGACCGTCTGTACCGTGGGTCAACCCCCCCAATCAAAATAAACTCTCTCTCTCTCTCTCTCTCTCTCCTCTCCCTCTCTCTCTCCCTCTCTCTCTCTCTCCCTCTCTCTCTCTCTCCTACCCCCGGCGTTAAAGAATAGTGAATCGGCTCTCTGTCGTGTCTCGCTGTGCGGTCCCCAGACGGCGAGGCTTAGCCATGATTGGAGCCACTGATAGGACGGCCCGGCGTTAAGCAGACCTCACCTCCGACTCCCACAGCCCGCCCTCGAAAACCCGCTCTGAAGAAGTGGACCTGCGCTATCTGAGTTTTGAGGGGGGGGGGGGGGGGGGGGGGGAGGAGTGGAGTGAGCCCGCTGAAGTGCCTCTCAAGTCTCCCCTGTGAGGGGAATTGGGTTCGAGCATTAAGTGAAAGGGCAAGGTATAAGGCCCCTTCAAAACTAAGTAGGGGAGAGCGAGCGAGGTGGGGTGGAAGTGTAGGAGGGTAGGAGAGAGAGGGAGAGAGAGAGAGTTAACATTCATTTTGTTGTTAGAGGGATTTTTATCAGGATCCCGCGATCCGAACTCGGCTTCCTCCGCCGGCGGCTGCTGGACGGCTCCGGTGAAGCGGTCACTATTTTATTACAGCGGTCAGAAGCGGACTCCCCCCCCCCCCCCCCCCCCCTCCCCCAGACTGGAGCGATAGTGTTTTAGCCGCCCGACTCCCCAGCACGCATTAGCACTCTGTCTCACCGCTCTGCGCCAGATCCCCGGCAGATATGCACGGAACAAGCGGCCCTTTCAATCAGGGCCCAGAGGAGCACCCGCGCCCCCCACACCCCACACCCCCCTTCACCAGCCCGCACGCATGTATGTACACATGTACGCACGCACGCGCTCGCGAACGCGCGCACATAACGCCCTCTCTCATGTACACACGCACACTCCCGGGGCCAATTAGTCGAGTTAAAACGTCTTCATTTTTCATTCAAGTGCTCAATGATGAGTGTAATTGGAATTAAGAGGCCATTTTCATTTGCCAGAGATTTTTTTCATTTTGGCACTTGTGAGCGCCCCCGCACAGTCACATACGACGGAGGAAACACCAAAACGAGGATCTCATTAACTGGGTCAACTGCAGCCAAAACACGTTCCCTTATTAATGTTCGACTGACAGGCGTAGTGAAGAGGTTTTTGGTTTTCCCCTCACTAGCCAGTACATGCTGTCAAACTGCGTCATTGTACTGTATATACTGTTCGTGTAGCTCAGGGCCAGTGTCGGTGGCTTGCAGTGGCATCACAGGCCATACCGGTGTGCGTTAAGCTCATGTGCTAATTGGATATGAAATGGCGGATGTCGACTTCCTTCAGCGCGGGGGTATCTGCCTTCCCGCTGAGGACGCTGTCGTTTCTCTTTCATCCACTGCCTCTTCCATTTTTCCTCTTTCTGTCTCTTTCTCTCTCTGTCTCTCTCTCTCTCTCTTTCTCTCTCTCTCCCTCTCTCTCTCTGTCTCTCTCTCTCTTTCTCTATCCCTCTCTCTCTCTCTTTCTCTCTCTCTCCCTCTCTCTCTCTCATGCGCACTCTCCCTCTCACTCACACACACACACACACACACACACACACTCACACACACACACACACACAGGAGTGTATGCACGTACGAGTGTCACTCACACACAGTATGAAACGCGGCGTAATCCGAACGGACACGGTCCCAGTGCTTGTCATTCCGACGGCATCGTGCTGTCCGCCCCGCTCTGCTTTCTTCAAATCTCCTCTTCTACCTCCGTCCAAACCGCAGACAGATGGCAGCGAATCCGCTCGGCTTCCTCCGAGGTCAAACGGAAGCTTCTCCTCAGATAAACTTTTATTCTCAACCTTTAATTTGGTCGCAAATACAATACGTACTAAGACCCATTTTACAGGGATGCTCGTTCTCTTCACATCCTGACTCCTTTTTTTTTTTTTTTTTTTTTTACAGGTTTTCTGTGAGATTTTTCTCAAAAACACTTTATAAATATCCTCCTAAGCAGACTGGGGAGAAACGTGGCCATCTGTTGCTCCAATCTCACAGATGACTGCGTGTCCCTGTGATGCACTCGGGCTGGAACTAAAATAAACCTGCCACCCGAAGTTGACAGGCGTAGCACGCACAGCGAGGTTCACCACGAGACGGTACGAGTCGGACGCAATCGATCATTAAGACCCTGAATCACTGAACGCTACCAGATTTGTTGGGGAAATCTAATTTGATTAATTGATCCCTGGCTCTTACCCATAGGCGTTTGTAGACGCCGTTCCGCAGGTCTGATATGCAAGTACAGGTGATGGGCCTAAAATGGGCCTACAGGTGATGGGCCTAAGCCAAATGTGCGATTCATCTACCTGACCACTAAGTTGTTGAATGAAACTGGTCGTCTTCTCGTCGATTTAGCGGTCGGTAAAATCAACCAAATGTCAAGAGGTGGACAATCTTTCTGGCCTTGTTTTGAGCAGTTTGGAGTCAATTAGCGTCATTATTAGCATGGAGAATAATAACTGCCCATTGACCATCGCCTGTGACTCACGCATATTGCATCGACTCGCAAGCTTTTGCAGCTAAACGAAAGGATTCAGTGTAGTGAGACTGATGTTTAACTCGGTGTTGTTGTTACATTGTTCCATTCTTCCTGCTTCTTGCTCAGTGGCGTTATTTATCAAAGTGCAGTCTCAGTCGGTGAACGTGGAACTCCAGTAGCTTCGCAGAGCTGGGCTGCCTGCGTGTGTCGGAGCCGTTCAGAGAGACTCCTCACGTCACGAGCACAAGCGTCTCTCCATGTCCATCGTGGAAGTAGAGAGAGACTCTCTGCACTCACAGACCCCCCCCTCCCCCCCTATCTCACGGCACGACTGAAAGTGTCACGCTTGGAAAACGCGCAATATAACCTAGCCATGTTTATATCTCCGGTCCACAGTATAGACCATGTCTGAACGACCTAAATAAGAGTAATATCTATGTTGTGTGAATATAACGTCTATAAATAATGATATTTGCTGACAATTATCATTGACAATGCACCTAACCCTGATACTAACTTCCTCACATTCAGAGCGACACATACCACGCTAACAAGGGGGATAGAGACATTGTATTATTCCTACATTTTACAGAACATGAGCTTGAGAATTTAATAATAGAAGGTTTGGAGACGGACAAAAACTGGTCCAAAGTCCAACGTCAAAGGGCAGAGCGGAGATGGAGCGGACTATTGAGTGCCATTGATCCCTTAGGGGTCAAATTAATAGTCTCTTGTACAGGGGTCAAATCAATACCCCCACCACACACACACACGATTATTGCCCTGAACATACTGTACCGGAGACCCGCGCGTCTCTGCAAAGTGCGACTTGAGGTAGGCAAGGTCGCCGGAGGCTTGGCGCAGACCTCCATTGCCAGGAACACAAACGCCATGGCGACCGGAGAGTGGGTAGCTGCACTTCCATTGGCTGGGACAAGTGTCACACTTCCCACTCACTCTCATATCCTCTGAACCTCTCTCTCTCTCTCTCTCTCTTTTCATTTCTATCGCTCTCTTTCTCTCACTCTCGCTCTTTCTCACTCTCTCTCCCCCTCCCTCTCCCTCTTTCTCTCTCTCTCTTTCTCTCTCTTTCTCTCACACTCTTTCTCTCCTTCTCACTCTTTCTCACTCTATCCCCCTTCCTCTCCCTCTTTCTCTCTCTCTTTCTCTCTTTCTCTCACACTCTCTCTCTCCTTCTCACTCTCTTTCTCACTCTCTCTCCCTCCCTCTCCATCTCTCTCTCTATTTCTCTCCCTGTCCTTCCCTCTCTCTTTCCTCCTCCACTCTCTCTCGCCACCTGGTCCCTTGCTGTCATCAGTAAACTCGGGTGACTTGCCTCAGGTCATCAGCGCCTGGCAGCCTCTTCCTCTGTGAGTCACCTATGCGGTTGATAATGAGCATTTGATATAAAAAGCATTATTCTCCCTGGGCAGGGCTCAGCGCGGCACCGGCAGAGAGCTAGCTCTCTCGGTGACATTTACAAGGCTCAAAATATCCCTGCGCTTCAAGTACATGCGCGGAGAATACTGTGTAAAAAAGCGAGTCACATCTGTCCTTAAGCGCGAGCTAAGGATATCTCTCGGGTACGGTATCTATGGCTTAATATCCACAGTGAGGTTACGCGGACACGGTCGCTAATCGCTAACGAGACGCTAACTCCTCACTCATCGCTAATGAGAGGCTGATGACTCGTATTACCCCGGAATGTATAGTGCCATAGAATTCTCCCAGTTCCTGTTTAGATACGCATCGTCTGATTCGTGCCAGTGTCAGTCCCTCTCTGCTGTTGGCTCCAGATGTCGGTTCTGGTCCCCTTGCGCCTATAGCCACCGGAGACAGCCCTCCCAGCCAAACACCTTTAACCGGGTCAGCTACGGTTCGGTATCTCAGTGGAAATACACGCGCGTTCACAAGCTGCGTTTGCAGTCCTTCAGAGAGCTCGGACACCGGGGGTGGTCGATGACTTTTTCTCGCCACCAGAGCCGCCGCGACGCCAGCTCTCTCTCCGTAGCCGCGTGTGACGCATGCTCGTGAAATTTTCATAACCGAGGACCAAGATGAACAAACATAAATGTGCTCTCTCCGTCTTATATATTTTTCATTTTCTGTCCCGCGGTGGGCGTCTGGTACTAGTCTGCAGTCAGAGTAGCGGGAGCGATGAAAACACACAGATGACAGAGAGTTTATCTCCTCCCCCATTGCTCTGAGTGCATCTCCCCCCATTGTGACTGGACCCAGATATTGTTAGGCCTTTGACAAATCACAACTGATTAGGCCTGTTCCACGAATACAAATTCAGCAAATACAAAGTTTAATTCTTGGATTATGATTGTTTCTCCCTTAAAGCCTTGCACTGAAATTACCCTGGATTAGCAGTCAGATTAGTCTCACAAGCAGGTCACTGCGTTTACAGTTGTCTTAACGCGATTCAACTTGCGGCAAAGGCAATCAGTCTCTCGGTTCTCTAGAGCGGAAGAGCCTGTGATGAGGAGCCTGTCATAAAGAGCCTGTGATGAAGAGCCTGTGATGAAGAGCCTGTGATGAAGAGCCTGTGATGAAGAGCCTGTGATAAAGATCCTGTGATGAGGAGCCTGTGATGAGGAGCCTGTAGTCTGTGATGAGGAGCCTGTGATGAAGAGCCTGTAGTCTGTGATGAAGAGCCTGTGATGAAAAGCCTGTGATGAAGAGCCTGTAGCCTGTGATGAAGAGCCTGTAGCCTGTGATGAAGAGCCTGTGATGAAGAGCCTGTGATGAAGAGCCTGTAGTCTGTGATGAAGAGCCTGTGATGAAGAGCCTGTAGCCTGTGATGAAGAGCCTGTGATGAAGAGCATGTAGCCTGTGATGAAGAGCCTGTGATGAAGAGCCTGTAGCCTGTGATGAAGAGCCTGTAGCCTGTGATGAAGAGCCTGTGATGAAGAGCCTGTGATGAAGAGCCTGTGATGAGGAGCCTGTGATGAGGAGCCTGTGATGAGGAGCCTGTGATGAAGAGCCTGTGATGAAGAGCCTGTAGTCTGTGATGAAGAGCCTGTAGTCTGTGATGAAGAGCCTGTGATGAAGAGCCTGTAGTCTGTGATGAAGAGCCTGTAGTCTGTGATGAAGAGCCTGTGATGAAGAGCCTGTAGCATGTGATGAAGAGCCTGTGATGAAGAGCCTGTGATGAAGAGCCTGTGACGAGGAGCTCATATTGTGTGTATCGTGTAGTGAGTATTGGCCTCCCCCCTGTTGTACATCTGTGTTCCCGATCAGACAGTCTCTCCAAGACCACCGCCGTCTCTCCCACCTCAGCGGTCCAGCGTGCCACCAGACGTCAGCGGCGGTCCGCAGCCCGGCGCGGAGGGGCTCGCGCTATGGAAGCACGCCTGTCATCAATATAAATGTCTGTATTAATAAATGATGACCTCTTGTTTCAATAGCTCATTATACATGCAAATAAAAGGGGTGACACAGACAATGTGCTAGATGCAGATTGTCATTGTAAGAAGGCTGTTGACCCAGGATCATTAATATTAATTCAGTACATTGTTGGAAGACCCATCTCAATCTCGCTGGTGACCCTGGGTTTGAATATTTTTGATTAATGTCCTCTTCATTTGTAAAGTCTATAGAGCTGATTATCTGCATGCGGAGGGAATGGCATCTTTGAAAGGCTGTTCATTTACCATTCACTCAATTCCAAGTAGTCTTGTCTTATATTCAAAATGAAATTAGATGTTATTGTGAGAATCTCCATGGCACGTGGACAGGGGTCAAAATTAATGGTTTCTCTAGTCGCCTTTTAAACATTTAAATTATTACTTTTAAACTATTCAATTGTAAAACCGCAATGATATTTTTTTCTACCATTGTGTCATCAGTGATGGAGGTGGAAACCAAATATGTTCACAGCTTGTCACAGTCGATTTCCTGTTCAAGTTATACTCAAGTTTCACTCGCACTTTCACCGGGATTTTACTGGAGTGCTAATGAGCAAACATCCAATTAGCCGACAGCAGCACCTCTCTGCATTCCCCAGTTTGTCTGTCTGTGAGAGATTGATAATTAGGAGCTTTAAAAGGAATTTTCACTCTGAGTCGTTGTGCTCAACGTGATCTTGAGCTAGTCTTCAAAGGTAAAATTCTGCTATTTGCTCATCTTTGGTGGAACAATGGGAATATGTCATATTCTGATGAGCAAATAGCTGCAGTTCATCTTTGAATATTTACTTTTAATCAAACTGCAGAGTTACTGGTTTTAGTTAAGCAAAACGCCAGTAAACCCTTTGAAATCAAAGTTAATCTAATGGTAAATGGAGTGCTTACTTTATCCAAGGTGTGTCACGTTCTCTCATTCGCCCACTCATACACACACACATGGCAGCAGCTGTCATGCAGGGTGCTAACCTGCCTGCTCATTGGGAGCAATTTAGGGTTCAGTGTCTTGCCCAAGGGCACTTCAACATATTGCCGGGCGGAGCTGAAATTGAAACAGGAACTTTCCAATTCCCAGACTGCCTACTGAGCTACTGTTGTCTCCAAATGATTGGCATCCATTGTTTGATAACCAAATTACAGGTGTCTGGTGAATTGAGGTAGTTTTCATATTTGTTTTCATGTATGGAGCAAGTGTATCCCGATATCTGAATCTGTTTCTACAGTGATGTTTTTAAATATTGACCTTCAGTGATTGACACCAGTGTTATATGCTTTGATCTCATTCGTCTTGGCCCAGATTAATCTTTCAATCTATCGTTCATTGGCGTTCCACGCTGGCCTGGGTTGGACACCGAACACCCATTAAGCCATACCACACTGCACCATACTACACCACACTATACCATACCACACCATACAACATGACACCATACCACACCATATCGCTCCACATCACTACACACACCATACCACACCATACCACACCATACCATCCCACACCATACAGTACCACAGCATACGACAGTACACCCAATACTGTAGCATTCCAGACAACGCCATATCCACACCATACAGTACCACACCATACCACACCATATCCACACCATACCACACGGTACCACACCATACCATACAACACTACACCACACCATACAGTACCACAGCATACTACAGTACACCATACCACACCACGCCATACCATACCACACCACACCGCACCACACAACACCACACCATATCAAACCACACCATACCACACCAATACACACCATACCACACCACACATCGTTGTTTCTTCTGTCCTCCCCATTATTGATTTGGTTTCCATTTTCATTTGTCCTCAGCCCAAAGCCATTATTACTTTTACGGCTGTTTTTACGAGTCTCCCTCGGCTGCCGACCAATTACGCTCTGTACCCCATTAAGAGTTTTCCGGGCTTGACATAAGTGCTGTGTTAGGTTTGGTTTGGAGAGCGATTGTCTCCACGCGCCCACCTCCGACCCGTATAAAATATTAACACCTGCCAGCTCTCTCCCTCAGTACTCTGTCTCCTGTGAGGTCCACTTAAAAATATTTACCCCATCTCTTCATCCACAAGCAGCCTCCAAACCTCTTCTGTAGTATCCGCTGAAACCTGGCGACCCCCAGATCTCAGATTTCAGACTTTGTCACAGTAGCCCAGCTGTTTGCATCTTTTACACTCGGGCTTGAATTATTCATAAGCGGGGGGTTCTGTTTACCAAGTGTCCCAGTTCTGTGAGAGGAAAGTGGCAGATGATAGGTGAGGGAGCTCTTTATCTCCTCACTCACCATAACCACCACTACATCCCAATATGAACAATTTATAGCCACCTGACGTTGCGAAGGAGTGGATGACAGCGGTGCTGTGTACTTCCTGGAATGGAAAGCGTAGCCTACTACAGTATCTCCTCTTGAATCATTCATACACGTGCTGTGACAGGAAATGACCTAGTGAGAAGTGTTGACGTTATTAGCGTGTGGCCATTTTTCTGTGCCCGCAGTCTTTCTCCCTTCAGGGAACCAAATGGCATTATGGGTAAGATGGCATACCAGTACAGTATGTTATCCCCAGTAGACAAAGCGTAGTTAGTCTATGTCGGAACAGTCTAGTTGCACCTCTCTGCCCAGCCTTTGCCTACCGTCATTGTGACGGTCCCAAGATCCCAAGGTCAGGTCGCGAGGCACGTACACTAATCTAACCGTTTCTCAGTATTCCATGGCAACTGCGAGTCCAGCATTGACTTGTTTTATTGCTTTAATGGCTAATTTGGAACTGTGTTTTCAGTCCCTCGTCGGCCTAATAAGGCATTGTGTCTGGAGGGCTCAGAACAGACTGGTTCTCCAGGGAGCAGCCAGCTGAGGAGACCATCTATCAAAGCTTCCAGAGGATCGTCTCACAAATGTCTTCACAGCATGCTACCTGTCTGGAGCTGGAAACACACTCGAGTGATTACTTTCTCCATTTTTGGAGCAAGTGTTTTGCTAATGTAATGGGATGCTGTGGGGGTATGCAAATTAAACCACAGGCCACCGACATCTTGATGTTGTTTATCTGGAATCAAATAACAACAGCATCAACAAATTGTTGTTGGTTGATGTAGCTTCAAGATTAGACTTTTTGCTTACCTTAACACCAGAACGACTATCTTGGATATTTATTGCCTGAGCTGCATAGATATAATCATTCCAAAATGTTGAATCTAGAAATGATTTAAGCTCAATGAGAGAACTTTGTTTATAGTTCAATATTCAGCCTTTACTTGCTATTAGTTTATGAATTGGCCTTAGCAAGACCCCAAAAAATTTTGGGGAAATGAGACTGCATGAGATCCCGTGAATTTATTATTTTAGAATTTCGGTGTACTGGTGGGAAATCTTATGGTGGAAACAAAAGTGATGCGTTTTGCGTGACACAATATCAGGAAGACAGCAAACACTTGGCCCCGCGAAACAAAATCTACATGCTTATAAAAGAGAGAAAACCGGTATTTAACTGCATTGAAGCCATCCTTCCAGAAAGTCAATTGAAGTATCTACAATCTTCTAATCCAGTCTGCTCCACGCGCGTTTATTATATTTTTTCTGCATCATTACAGCCAGTGAGTGGGGAATTGTGGGAAGTGTGGCTCTTAAACCGCACTGCTGATTTTATCATGACCAGAGGGGCCGCCAAAGTGCAGTTACCTCATGTAGTTTTAAAGCTTGATTTTAAAAAACAAAAAACAAAAAAAGATAATCCCAAAATAAGAAGTATGTGGCCTGAATTGGTTTGGAAGCACACTTTGTCAGTACTGTGAAACACTGCGTTTTCCCTGGCATGATACCAAATGTGTTCAAATTTGCATAATATGTTATATTTCAATCGGTTGTGTTTGAATCCAGCGTGCTGGGTTTAAACCCTCTCTCGACTCTTGCTGGTAATCCCCTGAGCTGAATGGAGCAGACCTGGAGCGAAGCCCAGGAAGTCAGTGGTTCATATCTACCCCCCCCCCCCCGCACGCACACACACACACACACACACACACAATCACCCACATACACACACACACTCACCCGCACACACACGCACACTCACACACTCACTCTCTCTCTCACACAAACACGGGCACTCACAGACCACAGCCCCCACACCAACACACCAACACACACACACACACACACACACACACACACACACACACACCATGTGCTCACCCATCCTTGCAGCATCATGCAGGGCAGGTCTGAACGGGGCCCAGGTTACTGCCAGTCACTGTTGCTGGCGTAGCCTGGCACATCTTCTGTCCATGCTGTCACCAAGCCTAATGCCTTGGGCAGATGCCACCCTAAACCCATCCCTCTCTCTCTCTCTCTCTTCCCCTCTCTCTCTCTCTCTCTCTCTCGTTTTTCCCTCCCCATCTCCGGGCTCACACCATGCGTCTGGAGGTGTCAGCCTGAGAGCTGGTCCTACTAATCCCACCTCTGTGTTCAGTCAGCCTCCCCATCACTGGCTCCTAACTGCATTCTTAGAGATAGCGAGTGCGTGCGTGTGTGCGTGCGTGCGTGCGCGTGCGTGTGTGTGTGTGTGTGTGTGTTACAGCATAGACTTAAGATGGAGAAAGGGGAGGGGAGTAGGGAGGGACAAGAGGAGAATGCCAAAAGCTCCTGTCTGAGCACACCGGGTCAGCAGAAGAGGAGGATGGGGGGGTGGCAGAGAGCGAGTGAGCAGGAGATGGGGGGAGAGAGAGAGAGAGAGAGAGAAAGATGGGGGAGAGGGAGGGAGATAGAGAGATGGAGAGATAAAGTGAGAGAGAGATGGGGCGAGGGAGAGAGAGAGATGGGGGGAGAGAGACAAAGAGAGGGAGGGAGGGAGAGAGATACAGGTCCTCATGGGGGATCGAGAGAGCCAGAGGGAGGGGGGGAGAGAGATACAGTACAGGTCCTCATGGGGGATGGAGAGAGCCAGAAGGAGGAGGGGGATTCAGATGGCCCTCCCAGCCGAGGGGCTTGATTCGGATTCCGGTCGACGTTAACAGTATCTGGTCGTCATGGGGACACGGTTCGCCGGAAATTCTGCTTCGCGCTCAGATCTCCATGAGTAAGACAGAGCTGCCCGATGGCCACAGGGGGATGGGCGAGGCAGACGGGTGTGTGTGTGTGTGTCACAGACAAACACAAGGCACGGGGTAGAATGAGGTGAACTGTTTTAATAATCTGACAGGATCAAATGGAAAATAACATCCACGCAGTGCTAAAGACATTGATATGAGTGGATTTTCTTCCCAGATGAGATATCGCAGAAGAGCTCCCCAGTGGCTCTGTTTATTCCTCCACCGCCCTTCATCAAATCCCTGTGACAGTTGAAAATAAACCAGGGCATGATCAGATAAGTGTTTTGGTGTTGGCTAACAGGGGAGGCTGGTTGGCTGGCTGGCTGGGGGGGATAATCCTCCTAAGTTATGTGTTCCAGACCTCCCGTCACGACCCCCGCCAGCCTACCCAGAGTGCCCCTGGTGCCACTTAAGAATCATGGGAAAAGAATGTTCTCAGCTCAATTCTCCCCTGATCATATCGGACAGGGGTAGGAAATGGAGGGGACTTTGGGACACTGCCAGGCCTGATAGAGAGAGAGAGAGAGAGAGGGGGGGGGGGGTAGAGAGAGAGAGGTTAGTGGGGAGGAGAGAGGAAGCAGAGGATGAGAGCTAGGGAGGTGGTACTGTGTGGCCTGGGGAGACGGGGACAGGCCTGCGGGGACAGGGGGGAGAGGTAGGGACCTCTGGCCCCTCTGGTGGGGGGTTCCCGGGGGGGTCGATCCATCATGCCCAGTCAGAGGGGTTGATCCATGGGGGAAGGGAGGGAGGGAGAGGTCCATGGAGGCACAGATGGTAGATGACATGGTAGAGCTTTTTCTGGGCTCGGGGACACATTGTCCTTATCAGACAAGCCCTGCCCACGGCATCCTGTCCAGGAAGAGGAAGAGAGAGAGAGGGAGAGAGAGAGATAGAGAGCGAGCGAGAGAGAGAGAGAGAGAGGGAGGGAGGGGAGGGAGAGGGAAAGGAGAATGAGATGTAGCAGATGACATCATCATCAGGGTGATTTATGATTCGTTGCCACCGTGCCACACCCCTGGGTCTGTTTCCCCCTGATGACGCTGATGATCCGAGCCTCATGTGAACGAGCCCCAGCCACGGCCTCGCAAATACGCGGCTGACATGATCCAATTTGCAGTGCAATCCAATTTTGCGAGAGGTCATCAGATAAGCACTTACACTTTTGTTCACCGACCACACTCTGAACTCTGAATGTTTTTTTTGTTTTGTTTTCTTGCTAGGGCCATCATCTCTCCTCTGGTCCACCCTGACCGAGGTCGGTTTCCCAGCACTGTGATGTAATATGGTTTTCACCCCATTCGGCATCAAATGGTCTGGTTAAGAGATTTCAATCTCCGTTTGATTCACGGGGATAAAGGACGGCTAATGGAGGGGGGGGGGTCAAAACAGAACAGGCTGTCTTTTATCATCTCTGTACGACACTGCACTGCATCAGACTGCCCCCCCCCCCCCCCCCCCTCAGAGTAACCTGAACCTGATGCTGATAAACCAACCCCCCCCCCCCCCCCCCACAC
>NC_140242.1:20920663-20945663 GCF_949987555.1 Borostomias antarcticus
CCATCTTTTACCGTTCCCCCGCCTCCGCCTCCCCTTGTTTAGGATGAATATGGGAGGCGGTAGGAGGAGGAGCGACGCGGAGACAGTTCTGATGTGATCTGTCCTACCCGTCCAGATAGGTCCATCGATTTCCCACTTAGAGAAATGTCAGGGACGCGCGACGGTAATCAAATCATACATGAAGGGAGAGAAACGTCACTCTGGGAATACGCCAGATGTTTTCCCTCACTGTAATCTTTAGGTTACAGTACAGGGCCTTTCCTCTCATGCTACTGTACGTCTTGGTGTGACAGAGCAGGGCTGCGTTGGTACTGTAGATGGCAGATATGTGTATCGATCTAGTGTCCGTGTGCGATGATACATGCAGAACGTAGTTCTGTTAGGGGTTTCGGTACAGTATGTGGACATACATAATTTCATAACTCATTGGGTTTTTTCGGGTCAAACCTGGTTGGGGAAGATTGACTTAACTGTAATCAAGTGAGACAATGGAGGAATTAAAGCGAGACAATGCAAATGTTGAATTGACTTGACGGAGGCTTTTGTACTCTTCTCTTTTTTACCACATGCACATTGTTAGACGCACACACGCACACACGCACACTCACACACACACATTCACACACACACACACACACACACACACACACACACACACACACACACACACACACACACACACACACACACAATCTTTATGGAGATGAGCCCAGCACTCTCATTTAGACTGTGACAAGGTGATAATTAAAGTCGCAGGCTTAGCTCCTCTTGCATCTGTGACGTGTGCGCGCGTGTACGTGCGCGCGTGTGTGTGTGTGTGTGTGTGTGTGTGGCTTTGGCTGCCACGTGTGTGAGACACATCTGTTCTGTCTGTGGCTTGGAGGAAATGATGGGACACTCACGCCTCTAACGTCTAAAGCAGCCCAAGCTGCTCCTCCTCACCATTTAACTGTCAAAGTCACCCACATGCCGTATGCAAAGAGGGTGAGAGATGGAGGAATATGCTGTGCATTTAAAAATGAAGGACAAATAGTACATACTGAGACACACACACACACACACACACAGACAAACAAACAGCATCTTTATATGCAAACCCCACAACACACACATCCAAACATGGCTGGCATAGACTGTCAAAGCCATATATGGGCAACCACACACATACACACACCCACGCTCACACACAGACACACACACATACGGACAGACAGACAAACAGCATCTTTATATGCAAACCCCACAACACACAAACACACATGCAAACACGGCTGGCATAGACTGTCAAAGCCATATACTGTACTGTATGGGCAACCGCACACACACGCACACACCCACGCACACACACCCACGCACACACACCCATGCACACACACAGACACACGCACATACAGACAGACAAACAGCATCTTCAGATGCTGATTCAGACTCGGTTGAAGATGGAGGTTCTCCCTTCAATCACAGAGTTTAAAAACATGATCTCTGTCTTTCGTGATTGGAGTTGTAATTGTTTTATTTGATGTGTGATGTGATGCTTATTTGATGTGTGCACTGTTCACTCGGTGACACTGTAAATGAGGTGCATGCACCTCAGTATCCTTTCGAGTTTAAATAAAGGTTTGAATGAATCTTTATATGCAAACCCACACACAGCCAAACATGGCTAGCATAGACTGTCAAAGCCATATAAGGGCAACCACACACACACACACACACACACACGCACGAATGTCCAAGAGTGAAAATAAAAGTATAGAGGAAAGACATGAGAGAGACAAGACTCCTCCCTATCGTGAACGAAAAATAGATCATGTGAACCACAAGTGTTGGTTTGAGTCTGTATATTATTGTCGGCCATTAAAACAATCATGCCGGCAGAAAAATGTGCCCGGCAATTTAGAGCGATCCCATGGATGGGTAATGACCCATGTGTCCAACACATGCGACACCACACTAACCACTTCATGGCCGAGTCATACAGACTGTGTGTGTGTGTGTGTGTGTGTGGGTAGGTGTGTGTGTGTGTGAGAGAGAGAGACAGAGGGAATGTCAGTGAGAGACAGGAAAAAGTGAGTAAAGCAGGAAGATGAGGGGGAGAGGGGAGAGAGGGGGGTGGAGGGAGAGAGAGAGAGAGATGACAAAGAGATTAATAATGACTTCCAACAATCTCCCTGCACTGTAACTTCCTGGCCACCATTTTACTGCCCATACACACCGTGCCCTCGGAGCTCGGCACTGTCACACTCTGTTAGCGTCTCCCACTTCCATGTAAAACTCTCTGTGACAGCATGTCAGATATTCAACCCAACCATTTAGACCCCTTTTCTCTGGTTGGGTGGGCGTATGTGGAGGTGGGGCATGCTGGGAGTCGTAGTGCGTTACGATGACATGGCTGACGGGTGGGCGAGAGGGAATTTTAATGTCAATCGTATAAAGTCAGATCCGCGGTCTCTAATTCCAATAGCCTCCCTCTGTTCTAATGGATTGGAGTGATTGGGGCCTCGGTACTAACTGCTACTCTGCGGTTTTTATGGCCCTTCTAAAATGCAGGACCTTTTTTTTTTTTTCCTCACAGCCACCAAGGTTATTCACTGTGGCTGTCTCTCTCTAGGTAGGTCTGCTCTGGCAAAGCCATCACAGATTCTGCAAGCTCGCGCCATCCTGTCCCACCAATGAGAGGTGAGCCCGCTTAAGGCTACGAGGTGTGTGTGTGTAGTAATGTCAGAGAAATGAGCGTTTTAACACATCTTAAGCTCCGTCCTTCAACTTTTTGCGCTGTGCGCACTTTCATCCTGGCAACGGGGGAGAGGCTCCGCCAAGCTCGTCTTTAGTCAGGACCCCGGACACGGTTCAGAGAGAAGCCCTTTCTTTTGTGTTTTCGTTCACTCTCCCCTGCCCTGTCGATATCCCCCCAGGCTCGCTGTCCTCGCATAGCTCTGTTTGCCTGTCAAAGCCTGGACATAATCCTTGCCCACGGGCCCTCTCTCTCTCTCTCTCTCTCTCTCTCTCTCTCCTCAAATCTCCACTAACACCAACCGACGTTCAGAGAGATTGACCAGCCTCTCTCCGCTCCTCAGACATCCACTAACACCAGCTGACGTTCAGTCTGACGGAGCCGCCAGCGATGACAGACACCCGTCTCAGCGCCAAGACGACGTGCGACGCGTCAGAGCGCTAACGTGCACGCTAACACGCACGCCATGTGAGCCCACGTACTGCTCCCCCTCTCTTTCTCAGAGAAGGAATACTGCATCAGAAAAAAACAGTGCAGTACTCCCATAGCAACCCCTCCATATCCCGTAAATTTCCCCCAACTAATGGAACCGCTGATCCCTTTTAGAACACTTAATCCACTATACCCAACAACCTCATATGCCCCTTCCCAGTTCACTACCTTAAGCTTTCTCAAATGGGGTGATAACAGTAATATATTTAAAAATAGTGTTTGTTTTTTTCTTTTTTCCTTGGGAAGGGGGGGGGGGGGGGGGGGGGGGGTGCCTTGAGTGCACCCAATCATCTATTTAATAAAAAAAAAAAGTTGGCTGCATGTTTTAAACGGCATCTACAGGGAGATTAGCAGGGAGACGAGTGGGCGCGCCTCGTTGAGGCCGGGGGGGCTGAGGTACTCCCTGTGTTGATGTCAGAGGATATCAAGTTGAGTCCGAGACAAACGGCACTGCCTTCCTTCAAGATCGAAACCTTAAATTACAGGAGAAGCATATACGAACCCCCGAGAGAAATACACCAGCTATTTATTATTTTCCTTTTGGCTCGCCCAAGACCTCGGCTGGTTTAACGGGATTGGTGTGTGAAAAATGTCGGGAACGGGCACGTGCGTTTGTGTGTGTGTGTGTGTGTGTGTGTGTGTGTGTGTGTGTGTGTGTGTGTGCGCGCGCGGAGCGTTGTAGGAGGTAAAGGCCAGGTAAATATGCCCTGTCTGGGTGTGTGTGGGGAGTGTGTGCGGGCCAGCGGTAGACCCCAGAGGGAGACGGTGTCAGCCTGGTGTCAAATGCCGGTGGGAGGTGCCTGAAAAGGTCAGGCGCGCTGCGCTCTTGCTGCGTTTGGGCACACACACACACACACACACACACACACACACACACACACACACACACACAAACACACAGCACGCAGACACGCATGCGCACGCGCACACACACACAAACACAGCACACAGCTGAGGTGCACAGTGAGACAACCATAAAATAGTGATTGTGAGAACAAGAGAAACAGATACCTTTATTTGGGCTTAAACTTCTACCAGAGACACACGTTTCGTAAAGAAAGGATTCTGACTGGCAAAATTATATCTTGCCCTTCATTTTGCCTGATAACAAAATTACCATGCAAGTACATCACTTCACCTCTATGGCTGATGTAGCCTCCAGTATCAGTTTTTTTTTCTGACCTCTCTCTTCCCCAACGCAATTACAAAGCAACGTGGGATCAATCCAGTTGGAAATTGAAGTTTGTGTTTCCAGCAGTGCAGACCAACTCTATCTGAGGATACATGTTCCAATATGTTGTTTTTTTCTTTTTTTCTACACTATAATTCAATCTTCTTCACTCCTGGTTTCTCTGGAGGGCAAAGAGCGGGAACCGTCGTATCCCCCCTGACTTCTATAACTCAATAGAAATGTGATTGGGTCTGGTAGGAAGTGCAGAAGGACGCACACAATTCTACACATGAGGGGAATCTCAAAGATATCCTGGTTTCGCTCCTCTCAGGTTTGGCACATGGTCAGTGGTGAGTCATCACGCTCATTCTCCCTGATGGTGTCATTGTGACTACAGGCTGTGAAGTCCCTGAGTAATGTGCAGCATGATGAATTGCTTAACCCATCCCTCAACCCCCCCACCCCCCAAGCCTGGCTGTGCAATTCCTCTGGGCGGGAAATCAAGTCTCACCAACGTAGAAAAACAAAACTCAACTGTTACAACAGCCGACAACTGTTTCCGGATTACTGATGGTTAAATATATATATATGTGTGTGTGTGTGTGTGTGTGTGTGTGTGTGTGTGTGTGTGTGTGTGTATATATATATATATATATATATACATACATACATACATACATACATGAATGTATGTACAGTACATATATATGTACATTTATATTATAATATAATATATTTATATATATGCCCAAACAACACCATTTTACTAGCGACTAGCAAACAGCGACTAGCAAACAACTACTAGCAAGCGAAACTAGCGAACTAGCTCACATTCTTGCTGTTAGCTACCTTTAGCTACTGTTCTTATAGCTACGGTTAGCATTAGCTAGTTAGGAAGCTAGCTAGCTAATGCGAACAGAGCTACTGCAGCTACACAAGCACCATCCACGTCAACACGGGTTAGACGGGGCACAGGGATCAGGCTCATTTACGAAACTGGACCCACACACAATTGTGATTTGGCATATGATATGCACAGTGTAAAAGCGTGTTATTATACGCAGATTGGTGAGATCTGGTTATATATATGGGCTTATATATATATAGTTAGCCCCTTTTAGATGCTGTAGTTTTTGATGGAACATCGAGCCTGGGTAAGGGAAAAACAACAGTTGACCATACTTACTTCCTCCACTAACAAAACAGGGTCGGATCGGGTCATGGAGAAAGCCAGTAACGCAACCTAACCGGGTCGAATTCCTTCCCTCCTCCAAACCGAGCCCATTGTCCAAATTGTACTGAAGACTTTGAACTTGGAAGCGAACCTTATGATTTGACTCTTCAAGACAGCCCCTGTTAGCTCGTTTCAAGGTCAGACAGCGAGCTGTAAGACATTGAACAGAGTTAAATGGGCATTTTGGTATAAAAGGCTCTGTACGTTACGCCTTCGGCCTACTGTTGAAGCTGTCAGGGCAGTTCAAGCAGTCCTCTCACATTCTCCCACTCCTACGCGCTATCCCTCCTCCCATCTCTGGGTTGCGGGGTGGCTGTGGCACCCTCGTTTATCTCGCGGCGCTCTGACAGACGGCAAGCAGAGCAGAGGAGAGAGGGATGTTGTTGAGGCCCAGCCGAGGTGAGCAGAAATAGGAGAGCTAGTTGAGCCCTGTGATGCATTGAAAGGGTGGTGTTTTTACAGCAGCTAGCTGTCACTGGGAAAGAGGGAGATGGAGGGGCCTGCGAGGCCTGCTACAGAGCGCTCTAAAGGTTTACTGCTCATTAAATTGCAAAGAGTGTGTTATTCATAGATAGGCAGGTAGGTACTTTATTAATCCTTGAGGGGAAACTGCACTGTTACACCAGCCACATTCAAGGGACATCAAAGGAGACTAAGAAACGAAGTAAAATTGATGCACGTATACATATAATAGGCTATACAATACAGAAATGTAAATATAAATATGAGCTGTACAATCGAAACAAGGAGCGCAATACAGTATGCAATATAAGACATGCAAATATACAGGTGAGCTGTACAATTATCCTACATAAATAATGTTTAACAACGGGATACTTTCCTAGGGAAGCATACTGTAGGCTGTGCAAGTATCGCTCAGTCAGTCAGCTCGTGTGTTAAGTTTCACCTGGCTTCGAACTTGGTGTGCCGATTATGTTGGGAACAGAACGTTTTGCTTAATGTCATGTCATGTGGGCTGTAGTAGTCTAAGATTCGCTGCAATTTGTGGAGGCAAATGAGTACCAAGTGATATCTCTACAAGAACAGATAATACTACTCATTTGACCTACATTATACTGTATGTTTGCAGGTATATTTCCATGCCTGCCCCACCTATACAGTCGTGCATGCCTGTCCCCTGTTTAAGTGGCCTGTCTGGGGGAATAGACCAGTCTCCATTCACCCGGGACCTCGTATTCAAATGAGACTCATCTAACATTTTCTCAATTTCATTTTGACACCAGACAGATCCGGAGACATCCATCATACGGACCTGTCTGCCGTCGCTTCCCTCCGCTGCCAACGGCACACAAGAGTACCACGGGTCAGAGTACCACCCCATCCTCCTCCTCCTCCTCCTCTTCCTCCTCCTCCTCCTCCCCCTCCTCCTCCTCCTCCTCCCTCTCCACCTGCTCATCCCCTCATCAGCAGCGCCTCCTCTCATCCCCGCTCCTTCCCTCCTTCCTGCCCTCCTTCCTGCCCCCCAATTACGACTGACTGAATTTCCTTCGCCACGTTATTGACCGCGATGCCGCGCTAGAATCCCCCCGTCAATAAGCCTCTGTTTCATCTTCGTCGTTCTCCTTGCTGGGCGGGGCGGTTTGGGTGTGTGTGGGCGGGGAGGGTGGGGGGGGGGGTGCGGTGAGGTTACGTCAGGGGCGTCTGGCAGCAGCAGCTGGCCCCGGGGGGAACTGGCCTGTCAAGGGGCTGTGCTCCTCCGGGGCCGGGGGGGGGGATCTGTGGAGATGGCAGGGTCTGGACGTCTGGACATCAAAGGACAAATAACTCTCCCCCGGAGGACATGCCAAGGGCAGGCGAGGGGAAGGGGGAGAGGGGGAGACGGAGAGATGGAGGGGTGGGGAGGGCCCAGGAGAGAGTGCAATAAAGGCTAAGTGGGGTAGAAGTGATCTGCTAAGGGTGAAAGAGAGAGAGAAAGAGAGAGAAAGAGGCACTTGAGGGGGATGAGATGTTCTCAGGGTGGAGGAGTGTTACTAAACTCTACAGAGCAGTGGTTCTCACTGTAAGGTTGGCCCTATGCAGCGCAGGTATAGACTTTTTTGGTATAGCTATTGAATCATGCTTACCCTCACCTGTTTAGAATAACTAGCGTTGCATCTTACGTGATTTCTAAAGGCTTTATCGTTAAGCATGAGACAATTTAGGCGCACGAGATTGAAGGGTCATGTTTGTGCCTCGTGAAAGCTGCCGGTGTCTGTACAGTAGCTCGTACCGCAGCTTTTGTAATGTTTCAGCTCAGGCTGAGGGCTGTATATTACAGTCCCATGCCCACTATAAGGGACAGCAAATTGAGTTTCCACCACAGTGCCTTTGTCAGCAGGTGAGAGGACTTGAGGAGAGAGGGTTTTCAGTGTAAAATCAATAGGAAATTACCTCTCAAATGTACTTTTATCACAGGATATATTGGATACGAACCGGCGAGCAACAAATACTGTCGCTACGCAAGCAGTCCCAACAGGAAGAACCTGCCTTGTAAAGATGGCGTAACGCAATGATGCCGAACCCATATTGATTGCCGTAGATTACGTAACGTCAGTCATAGTGTGTGTGATTGTGTGTGTGTGTGTGTGTGTTGTTTGTTTGCGTGTGTGCTTGGGGGTCTGGGGTCACATAGGAGAGAGGAGGCAAGAGGAGAGACCAGAAGGGAGAAAAAAACAGAGAGAGGAGAATAGTCTAGGAGAGAGACCGGAGAGAGAGAGACAGAAAGCTACAGTAGAGAGAGAGAGACATTCTTGAGAGTGGTGTAGGGGGTAAAGCATATAATATTATTCTATGTATTCTGGCAATATGTGCAGTGGAAAAAATAGCACACACACACACAAAAAGAGAACATAATTCTTTACTAAAGGGCGAGGCATTCGTCAGGGCAGCAATCTCAGCCCTGCATCCTCTGTACCCGGGGCTTGTCTCCACAATCGGGAGGTGAAATGTGTACTCTTTGCAGATGACCTGGTTCTGCTGTACCTCACTGCACCTGGCCTAGAGCAAAGCCTGGACCTGCTACAGCGTTACTGTCACACCTGGGGCAGGAAACGCCAACAAGACCAAAATAATGAGATCCTAAAAAAGATTTCCGGACGTTTTACCAAAGTTCTTAATTGGTACTCACACTACACCATATAGGAATGAAACTAGGTTCAACTGGACACTTTAATGAAGCAGTTCATGAGCTGAGAGAGCAAGCACACTGGGCTTTCTATATATATATATATATATATATATATATATATATATATATATATATATATATATATACACACACACATACACACACACACACACACAAACAAACTGAAATACCAATTTGAATTTGGCTAGTTGGCTATTGAACCGGTCACACTCTATGGCAGTGAGGTGTAGGGCCCAGTTACAAAACAAGACTTTACTCAATGGGATAAACACCCCATTGAGACCCTGCATGCAGAGTAAAATGATCCTTCATGCCCAGAGGAAAGCTACAAACAATGCATGCAGGGCAGAACTAGGCAAATATCCACTGATAATACAAATTCAAAAAATGGCAATTAGCTTTTGGACTCACCTAAAACTAAGTGACGCCCACATATCATTGCCAAGCCCTGCAATGCCAAAAGCTGAGCAATAGGAACCCCTTTACCCAACTGATCCAGAGGCTGACATCACAAACCTGCCCTGTTAACCCTCCTATTGTGTTCGGTCAAGTCAGACCAATTTACAACTTAAAATCAATCATAAATATTGTGTTTTACATTTGATTGCCTCAAGGCCTTATGATATCCTCCACACTAGGCATTTGAACATATACAATTGCTGACCAACCACTTGCATTGAATTTTGAGGTTTTATTCAACTTTATAACATTAGGGTTGTTCCCGAACTTCCCGGTCAAAACTGACCGCCATAGGAAATGAATGAGTAACACAAAAATGCCCCCCCACCCAGTTCGGTACACTGTCCTCGACCGGCTCTGACCTGAGGGGGTGGAGTCTTGCCACCACGGCACTATGCACGCAACAGACCACACAACTCGGCCCTTGAGTGGGCTAGAGACACATGGTCTCAAACGTTGGGTGCAGGTCGGTGGCCTGGAGAGGGGTACACTGTCCCCGACCGCCTCTGACCCGAGGGGGCGGAGTCTCGCCACCACGCCACTAAACACGCCATGGACACCACAACTCAGACCGTGAGTGGGCTAGAGACACATGGTCTTCACCGGTGGGCGCATGGAGATTGCCCAGAGGTCACTGTACTGTCCCCGACCGGCTGTTACCCACGGGGGCGGAGTCTCGCTACCACGCCACTTTCCACGCCACAGACACCATAAGCTACACGATTTGACAAAAAACATAACACGCATTTATGTTCATACATCAGATGGAAAACACCCCCCCCCCCCCCCCCCCCCCCACACACACACACACACACATATTCCTCCACGTGAACCACACATTTCAGACTGAATTTGTTTTACAATAATTTGTTGCACGTGTGCGAAAATGTGTGCGAAAATGCACCCCCGGGTGTTCAAAACTAAAGTCCACGCCACAATTGTTCTCGCTTGGAGAACTTTGCCCTTAAAGTTGAATTGGATTGATTGATGTGTAGCCATAATTTGTCTTAGATTGACCCACTGACCTACCTGGGCATGTAGAATGGTAACATGCCATGTGTATCACATCAGATGCCTTCACTTCACACTTTTTAGCCATTATTAGTACATTCCTCACCCCCCCTCCCCATATACATATATATATATATATATATATATATATATATATATATATATATATACATACACACACATATATATATATATACACACACATATTTGTCTTAAATGGATACCCAGACTGTCCTGAGTGCATAGCTATGTCACATGCCATGTTTCTGACATGATATCCAGTCAGTATGACATTTTTCATGATTGGACATTCCTGACATTCCTTGACCCAACCCACATTGAAACCTCTCCCGTGAAGTCATATTATTTAATATTCTCATCAGATTTTGCACAGTATATGTTGAAATATTGAAGAACTGATCCAATGTGTTGTTTGGCAGTTATATACAGAGTTTCAGGGTGTAACTGGCCTTCTTATTTGAAATTCTGAATAAACGGAAACAAAATATTCAATTTATACTGTGTACTTAGTCACATTACAGTAATTTGGTAATATCTATGTTAATTATTTAATCAGATTTAACATCTCACAGGTCTCAGCTTTCACCAGATACCATATTTACCAAATTTGACCTTGTAGTTTAAAAGATAAAGCAGTTAAAACAGACCGGCCAAATTTGGCCGCAAACAACTTTGAATGGGGGGCGACCAGGAACACAATAGGAGGGTTAACACAGCTCAGGAACAGAGCGCCTCACCAATCAGACCCAACAATAACAAAACAAATACAATAAAACAACATCACCCATTGGCAAACACAAACAAAAGCACAGAGCAAAATGCAGTGCTATCTGTCTCTGAATCGACAGGGCACCATAGCAGATTATTTGAGCATGGTGACTGATCAACAGCTAAAACGAGCACAGCCTTTCTACTGAAAAAGGGAGGCACAGGAAAACCTGTCTACCTGCAGAGGAGAGGCTGTGATGTCACTGCACCCTCAGCGAACCGGAAACAGCTGCACTTCCTCACTGACAACATCATTTGTTTTCTCCTGCAATTTTTTTTTAAATATCTATACTGTTTCTTGCTGTTGCTGCTACTATATATCGACAACTGTTAATTTGTTTTGCCTTGTAGTAGTCTGTTTCTTTGCTCTTTCTAATTAATGTTGTTTTTCAATGTCCAAACGCTGCTTTGGCAATATGTACAGTGTTGCATCATGCCAATGAAGCCAATTGAATTTAATTGAATCGAGAGAGGGAAGAGAGAGAAGAGAGAGAGAGAGAAGGAGAGGGAGAGAGAGAGAGAGAGAGAAGGAGATGGAGAGAGAGAGAGAGAGAGACAGGAGGAAGCCTACTGCTCTCCAGTTTAGCCTCTCACCTCTCACTAATGAGACTGGATAGGGTGTCCTGTGAGAACTAGAAGCTTAAAGAGCACAGATCCAGGTACAGGGCGTGCGCGGGCACAAGTGTGTGTGTGTGCGAGTGTGTGTGTGTGTGTGCGTGCGCATATGTGTGGACGTTAGTGACGCCCTAATCACCGACAAAAACATGATGAAAACACCATGCAAGTCCTCCAGCCCCAAAACCTGCAGACGGGACATTATTGAACATCATCAAACCCGCCAGAGAAACTGGCCTGCCTGCCGTGCGCTGATCACACCGTGTCCCACTCCATTGGCGATTTTATAGGGGGGGCAGGGGGGGCAAGTGCCCCCCCTGATTGGACAGCCCAACTCTGCTCAGATTCTTAAAAAAAAAAAAGAAAAGTTTTTTAACTAATTAACACAATTATTAAATACATAATTGTGGTCTGTACCAGTTTGTGTTAGATCATCATTAATTTTAAAAGTGTATTTATTACTTAAACTAGGCTACCTTTAAAAATATATATATATTCATAATCCACTAATGGCACAACTCGTCCGTCGAAAAAAATGAGATCTGACTGTCCTGCTCAGTGCTCAACAAGCTAGAACTAGCCAACCTGCTCACAATGGCAAAAAGAGCTATAAAAACAATTTACCACTTCTTCATAAAATAAAATAAAATCTGGCAATGCTAATGAAGAAGCTACCACTCGAAATGACAGCGCAGCAGGTGCAATCGAATGCAGAAGTGCTACAGAGGCTATCGGAGCTAGCACTAGCACTAGCAACATCACCATCAGCGAGGAAGCTAGCACCAGCAGGCAGTTGCAGTTTGATGTTGTGATGTTGGGTATGGCCTAGTGCTCGGTCATAAAGTCATATTGACATGCTCGTGGTGTCTAGATGAAGTTTGATGTGTTGTACATATTGAATTGTCATATGGATTTCTTATTAGCATACTGTTCACAACTAGTATTCTTTGTAAATAGACGGGACGAGACGGCAGAACATTTTTTTTTTTTTCTCACATCAAAATGTTGCCCCCCCTACTCTCAGAGGGTAAAATCGCCTATGTCCCACTCCATACTACACAACTCCACAATAGACAAATCCTTTCTCAAATTCACAATAAAAGCCCGGTTACAAGTTCTGCCTACTAAATACAACCTCGCCCTCTGGTACCCATCACAACATGATTCATACTGCTTATTGCAAAATAACCAAGAACAGGAATGGGTTGCGCATATCATGAACAGCTGCCCCGCCTTCAAGGGACTGTATACGGCACGCCATGATCGTATCGTGGATCTGACTTCGAAAGAACTGCGCCGTGCCACTGGACAAACAGAATTCCATATTAATGAAACTGTTCAAATTGACTGGTTTGCCTCATCCCAACTTAGCAATACATTTAACAATATGGTAGAAAGCTCTTCTAATACTCCAGATATTGTCATGATTAATGAATCCACCAAGTCTGTATTTATTTTAGAAGTTGGATGTTCTTTTGACATGTACATGGACACTTTATTTAGCTATAAAATATCAAAATATCAACCACTTGCTCATGCCATCTCTCCATGTGGGTATAATTGCAAAAGTATAGTTTTGATATTTGGCAGCTTAGGGCACTGTTGACTTTCGTTGTCTTTTATTATTGTCCTTATTCAGCTCTGCGTTGTTTTGATTTCAATAAAAGACGGCACCCAATATCTCACAAATACCACACAGTTCAGTGTCCCTTTGTTCTTATGTATTCCAAATGAATCTCTCCAACACGGGATTTGAGCAACAATTAAAAGCTGTTTTATTACAGAAGGAAAAGACGATGGCATCTAGTCTAATGTCAGCTTGCCTGTCTGTATGGCTGTCTGTCCCAAATCAAATCATCTGAGCTCGAGCAAGGTTCTTATGGTTCGGGGGTTCCACCCCCCTTCCCCGATCAGACTGGTCTGGACTGGTCTCTCCTGCGGCTTATGGCCTTGTAGCAAGATAACCGGCCGATGGTTCGGCGCCCAGATCTCTATCTCTAACCACAACAATTGCTGTTGTCCACAGAATGTACAACCATGGAATGTCACCCTTATCTCATAAGTCTATGGAAGGGAGACACAGTTTCTTACAGAAAACTCCGGCCAACGGCCACACTCAGGGTTCAACATCATAATTAGAAACAGCTAACAGGATCAGGTTAAACCAAGACATTTCTCTGAAAACAGCCATTTTCATCAGCACATACATAAAATGTGTGTACGAGGACTCCAACTTGCTGGACTGGCAAAAAAATCAGCAAAACAGTTAGTGTAGTACTGTTCTGTGTCTGCCGTCATCGGCAGTCATTTCATATGGAAAAGACGCTGTTACCTATATCCATAAATAGCTTTGATCTCCCTGATGGGACTACATTATGTGAATGTGATCTTGCACTGCGTTGTGTGACTCTTGCTTGTCACAACCCATGCCTCTAACCCTGCCTCTCTGCCTGCCCCTAACCCTATCTCCGAGAACGAGTCCCCTGGCACCTCCCAGAGGGCGCAGAGGGAACTGCGGGCTCGTCGGCGTGAGCAGCTGCCGGTCATTCCGGTGATTGCACCCCATCCTGGCCAGCCACCACCTGCAGCCCATCAGCCCAGGAGGTTAAGAAGCCACTCCACACAGCATGCGGCGCCAGATCGTTGAATTCCCATGTGGACTCCCGCCATTGCCTGAACCCAGCCTGCCTGACTACCCTGCCCGTCTACCAAACCCAGCCTGTCCGACTACCCTGCCTGTGTAACAAACCCAGCCTGCCTGACTACCCTGCCCGTGTACCGTACCCTGCCTGGATTATTGACTATTCTCTGCCCAACCCTGGACTGTACCTTGAACCAATTAAACGCGCCATCTTGGCTTCTCCCCCTTATCCTGCCGTCGTGTCTGCTCTTGGGTTCACCTCCTGACCCCTTAACAGAACAATCTGGCCAAGACATGGACCCAGCGGACGTCGACGCCATACGCACTGCCATCGCCAGCCAAGGTACGCTGATTGGGAGACACGACTCTGACCTCCAACATGCGGCCAGTGCCATGCAGGGCCTCTCCACCAGCGTGAACGCGCTCGCCACCCAGGCAGCCCAAACCGACCAGGGCCTGCAGGCTCTCACCCAGGAGTTCCGGAACCTGATCGCCCACCTTACCCCTCTCCAGGCCCCAGCACCACCCCAGGACCCAGCACCACCCCAGGACCAGCCCGCCGCTCCAGCTCCTGGCGAGGCCGCTTCCCCCGCTCTGCCCCGGAGAGAGCCCAAGCTCTCCAACCCCAGGCCATTCGACGGCGACCTGGCTGAGTGCGGGTCCTTCCTGATGCAGTGCAAATTCATTTTCGCTCACCAGCCTAGCCGGTATTCTGGGGACGCGGAGAGGATTGCCTTCGTCTCCAACCTGTTAACCGGCCAACCCCTCCGCTGGTTTGAAGCAGTCTGGGAGTCAGGGGCGGCCTGTTTCGGGTCCTTCGAGACTTTCTGTGTGGAGTTTAGAAAAGTTTTCGACCATCCAGCCCACGGCCGCGACTCCGCCTCACGCCTGCTCCATCTCCAGCAGGGCACCCGGAGTGTGGCAGAATTCTCTGTGGAGTTCCGCATCCTGGCTGCGGGGAGCGGGTGGAACGATGCCGCCCTCCAGACCGCTTTCCGCTCAGGCCTCACAGAGACTATTAAGGATGAGCTGGCGCTCAGGGAAGATGCCACCTCCCTGGACAACCTCATCTCGCTCGCCGTGAAGATGGACAACAGGCTCCGGGAGCGCAGGAGAGAAAGAGCCACCCGTCCCTCTGGCTCTGTCCGGCCCCCCAGTCACCGTCCCCCAGGCCAGCCGGCCCCCTTCTCGTCTCGCCCCGACTCCGCCCCCCTGCGCTCCTCTGCTCTGTCTGCCTCTCCATCCCCTGAGGACGAGCCCATGGTATTGGGCGGGGCTCATCTGACCGCTGAGGAGCGCCTCCGGAGGGTTACAGAGGGGCTCTGTTTCTATTGTGGCGGCCCTGGACACACCCGGAACACCTGCCCGAACCGCCCAAAAGCTCCAGCCCGTCGGTGAGAGGGGTGTCACTGATGGGCGGCGTACTCACCCCCAGCCACCAGGGGCGCCTGCACTTGGAAGCCGTGGTCACATCTAACAACCGGCCATTCCCCGTACCTGCTCTGATTGACTCGGGCGCGGACGACTGCTTCATCGATGCCACGCTCGTCCGTCAGGCCGGCATCCCCACACAACCCCGGGACACGCCCCTTGCCGTTCACGACCTCAGCGGGAGACTGCTGGCCGAGGTCACCCAGGTCACAAAGCCCTTGGAGATCCGTCTGTCTGGCAACCACCACGAGACCCTCTCCCTGCTGGTGATCTCATCACCCCAGAGTCCCCTCGTCCTGGGGCAGACCTGGCTCCGGCGCCACAACCCCCACATCGACTGGGAGACCAACAGGGTGATTGGCTGGAGTCATCACTGCCACAGGACCTGTCTCACCTCTGCCACCCCGCCTACAGAGGGCGTCAGCGCCTCACTGGAGCCACCTGACCTGTCCACGGTTCCCTCCATCTACCATGACCTCGGAGAGGCGTTCAGCAAACAGAGGGCCCTCTCCCTGCCTCCTCACCGCCCCTACGACTGTGCCATTGAACTGCTTTCAGGAGCGCCCCTGCCCTCCGGCCGTCTGTTCAACTTGTCTCGTCCTGAGAGAGAGGCCATGGAGAAATACATCCACGAGTCCCTGAACGCCGGCCTCATCAAGCCCTCCAGCTCACCCGTAGGAGCGGGCTTCTTCTTCGTGGGCAAGAAAGACGGCACCCTACGCCCGTGCATCGACTACCGGCGATTGAACGACATTACAGTCAAGAACCGCTACCCCCTGCCGCTCATCGCCTCCGCCTTCGAACCGCTCCAGGGCGCCACAGTGTTCTCCAAGCTCGACCTCAGGAACGCTTACCACCTAGTGCGCATCAGGAAAGGAGACGAGTGGAAGACGGCCTTTAACACCCCCCTCGGACACTTTGAGTACCGCGTCATGCCCTTCGGCCTAACCAACGCCCCGGCCGTGTTCCAAGCCCTAGTGAACGACGTCCTCAGAGACCTCCTCAACCACACCGTCTTCGTCTACCTGGATGACATCCTCGTCTTCTCGCGCACCATGGAGGAGCACACCGGGCACGTCAGGCAGGTCCTCCAGAGGCTCATGGAGAACAGGCTCTACCTCAAGGCGGAGAAATGCGAGTTTCACGTGCCCACGATCCAGTTCCTGGGTTTCGTCATTGAGGCCGGGAGGGTGAGGGCTTCCCCAGAGAAGATCAGGGCGGTGGTTGAGTGGCCGGTCCCCACCACCCGCAAGGAGCTCCAACGGTTCCTGGGGTTCGCTAACTTTTACCGGAGGTTTATCCGGAACTACAGCCGGGTGGCGAGCCCCATGACAGCGCTGACATCCACGGCCATCCCCTTCGCCTGGACCCCTGCGGCGGACGTGGCCTTCAAGGCCCTCAAGGCCCTGTTCACCTCCGCACCTGTCCTCATCCAACCGGACCCCTCACTCCAATTCATCCTGGAGGTTGACGCCTCCGACACGGGGGTTGGGGCGGTCCTGTCCCAGAGGGCCGTGACGGACGGCAAGCTCCACCCCTGCGCCTTCTTCTCCCGCCGCTTGGAGCCGGCCGAGAGGAACTACGACGTAGGAAACAGGGAGCTTCTCGCGGTCCAACTCGCACTGCAGGAGTGGAGGCACTGGCTGGAGGGGACGGAGCAGCCGATCATCGTGTGGACTGACCACAAGAACCTGATCTACATCCGGGACGCAAAGAGGCTGAATCCCCGGCAGGCCAGGTGGGCTCTGTTTTTCGGCCGCTTCAATTTCACCCTGACCTACCGACCAGGGTCCCGCAATGTGAAGCCAGATGCTCTCTCACGCCAGTTCTCGCCCCCGGAGCGGAGTGCAGAGCTGGACACTATTCTGCCCTCCTCCTGTGTGGTGGGTGCTCTCACTTGGGAGGTAGAGGGGATCGTGAGGGAGGCCCAGAGGACTCAGCCAGACCCAGGCGGTGGTCCGGCAAACCGCCTCTTTGTGCCTGACCGGGTCCGTACCCAGGTCCTCCAGTGGGCCCACACGTCCCAGTTCGCCTGTCACCCAGGAGCCAGCCGCACGCTAACCCTGCTTAGGCGCCGGTTCTGGTGGCCCACCATGGCCGTCGACACCACCAAGTACGTCCAGGCCTGTACGGTGTGTGCCCGGAGTAAGTCCTCCCACCAGCCCCCTTCAGGACTTCTGCGTCCCCTGCCTGTTCCCGGCCGACCCTGGAGCCACATTGGGTTGGACTTCGTCACCGGTCTCCCCCCATCCCAGGGAAACACGGTGATCCTGACCATCATTGACCGTTTCTCGAAGGCTGCCCACTTCGTGCCGCTGCCTAAGCTCCCCTCTGCCTCTGAGACTGCGGACCTGCTGGTGACTCACGTGGTCCGTCTCCATGGCATCCCCCTCGACATTGTGTCAGACAGGGGGCCGCAGTTCACCTCTCGGTCTGGAGGGAGTTCTGTCGGGCTATGGGGGCCACTGTCAGCCTGTCCTCGGGCTTCCACCCCCAGACCAACGGGCAGGCGGAACGGGCCAACCAGTACCTGGGCACTGCCCTGCGGTGCATCACGGGCCGGAGCCCGGCCTCTTGGAGCGAGCGCATCTCCTGGGTCGAGTACGCCCACAACACCCTGCCCAACGCCTCCTCAGGTCAGTCCCCGTTTGAGTGCTCCCTGGGTTACCAACCGCCCCTTTTTCCTGAGCAGGAGGAGGAGCTGGCTGTCCCGTCAGTCCAGGCCCACATTGACCGCTGCCGCAGGATCTGGAGGACCGCCCGCTCGGCCCTGCTCCGCTCCACCCGCAGAAGCCAGCGGTATGCCGACCAGCGTCGGACCCCGGCCCCCAACTATGTGCCTGGCCAGGAGGTCTGGCTCTCCTCCAGGGACATTCCGCTGCAGGCAGGTTGCAGGAAGCTGGTCCCCCGCTTCCTCGGCCCCTACGTCATTGAGAGCGTGGTCAACCCTGTGGCGGTCAAGCTCAGGTTGCCCCCCGCCATGAGGATCCACCCGGTCTTCCACGTCTCCAGGATCAAACCTGTGAAGGTCAGTCCCCTTTGCCCCCCAGGCGATGCTCCTCCCCCCGTCCGCCTCATCGACGACCATCCGGCCTGGACTGTCCGGCGGTTGCTGAGGGTCCGTCGCCGGGGCCGGGGTCTGCAATACCTTGTCGATTGGGAGGGTTATGGGCCTGAGGAGCAAAGCTGGGTGCCCCGCAGGCACATCCTGGACCCCTCTCTTGTCCGGGATTTCCACCGGGCCCACACTGGCCTGCCTAGTCGGTCGCCGGGAGTCGCCCGTAGAGGGGGGGGTCCTGTCACAACCCATGCCTCTAACCCTGCCTCTCTGCCTGCCCCTAACCCTATCTCCGAGAACAAGTCCCCTGGCACCTCCCAGAGGGCGCAGAGGGAACTGCGGGCTCGTCGGCGTGAGCAGCTGCCGGTCATTCCGGTGATTGCACCCCATCCTGGCCAGCCACCACCTGCAGCCCATCAGCCCAGGAGGTTAATAAGCCACTCCACACAGCATGCGGCGCCAGATCGTTGAATTCCCATGTGGACTCCCGCCATTGCCTGAACCCAGCCTGCCTGACTACCCTGCCCGTCTACCAAACCCAGCCTGTCCGACTACCCTGCCTGTGTAACAAACCCAGCCTGCCTGACTACCCTGCCCGTGTACCGTACCCTGCCTGGATTATTGACTATTCTCTGCCCAACCCTGGACTGTACCTTGAACCAATTAAACGCGCCATCTTGGCTTCTCCCCCTTATCCTGCCGTCGTGTCTGCTCTTGGGTTCACCTCCTGACCCCTTAACACTTGCTACTGTTGGATTTTGATATTGATTTGTATCTTTGATTGAAAATCCAATAAAGACATTTAAACGTATTCGCGCATCTGGCCTTGAGGTGGTGGTAAGGGGGTCTTGGAAACAAAGGGTCTACCTGATCAAAGGGATTTTTTTTTTAAAGGAACAAAGCAGCATGTGTGTGTCTGATCGTGTGTGTGTGTGTGTGTGTGTGTGTGTATACAGTACCAATTCATCTTACCCTGACTAACTATAATTAGATGTTTGGAGTATGAGGACCCAAAAAACAGAGACCTGGTTTATGAGCGTGTGTGTATGTGTGCAGTATATAGAGTGTGCATATTGCTCATGTGTGAATATACCTGTACTGTATGTGACTACACACCACCCTACTGGCTCACCCTCTGCCATTGACTCACTGGGGAGACTTGGAAGTCTAATTAGACATATTACACACACACACACACACACACACACTTCTATAGGCTGCTCAGCTACACACCTCCTGTCTGTGCCTTTTATAGCTATATATGAGCTGGATGGAAGGAAATGTACACAATCTACAGTATGCGACAAATTGGATTCATGTCATGTAACAGGAGAAATGTGTGAAATACAGTCAGATGGAGTGAGAAGTGAGGAATGCTGAGGATGGATTGAGCGGCACATTTGATCAGTTCACTTCGTGGACGTGGACGTATCGGAACGTGTGAAAAGACATAAATGAAGGTAGAAATAGATAATTGGAGATAAATTGCTGGTCATAAATTCCTGGTTCGTTCGTTCTTTCTTTTCTTTCTTTCTTTCTTTCTTTCTTTCTTTCTTTCTTTCTTTCTTTCTTTCTTTCTTTCTTTCTTTCTTTCTTTCTTTCTTTCTTTCTCTCTCTCTCTCTCTCTCTCTCTCTCTCTCTCTCTCTCTCTCTCTCTCTCTCTCTCTCTCTCTCTCTCTCTCTCTCTCTCTCTCTCTCTCGCGCTCACACACACATCAATACTCCACTCATAGGGGATGGAAAACCTTACCAAATGATGGTCTGTGCCTGAAAATACCCAGGATATCATTCACATCACACATTCTATTTATTAGCACCTTAGTGCTGCAGTTAACACGTGGATGGATTTATTGATTTAAACCTACAGTAAATGCTATTACTCAGTTCTTTTCCTAAATGTTTCTTTTTTTTCACTTTGTTAAATCCAGCTTTGAAAAAGCCCATATGACTCGAAGGAGTTCTGAGTTACCATGGCAGCTTTGAAAAATGAACAATGTAGTCTTAACCAAACACTGCCTGTTTTTTCTCTACCATTAAAGCATCTAGGGTCTTGACTTATACAAGATTGAAGGAGTCCAACCAATGTTGATTTTAGTTAGCAATCGCTTGAAACAATCAAGAATCGCTCATTAACACTTTTTAGTCTTAAACTGGAAACAGAAGCACCCACACACACTTCACTGGCTCAATGGAGTGTTTGCTATGCACATTCCGGTCCGTGACCTTCCCGTTTCCCTCATTATACTTATGCCACCTACGCACCTGTTACTGAGACTATATACAGGTGTGAGAGGGACTCTTTGTCTACACTCTTCATTTGGAAACACATCTTGGAAAAACAGCATTCTCACTTTATCATTAAATATATGCCACTCAGGAAAAAAAACAAGAAAGGAAAAATATCTTTGCATCAAACCTTGGAATAAAATGTTTTTGTTTATTAATGCATACTTTTTTTCAGAGTGGGGCTGTTATTTTAGTGTAGTTTTTTTTTTTACGACGGGCAGGCAGAAAGGATTGGCTGAGATATTTCAAAGAAATTAAACTATCAACCCTATGATAGTTTAATTTCTTAGAAACATCTCAGCCCATCTATCACATACAGAATATTTTGGTCTGCCGTTGTTTGTTTACAGGTATACACACTTTCCTAGCCAGAACACACGTTAGTGAAATTAGCTAGACTTTATTTCTCATTTGACAAGTGGGAGTCATATCTTTTTACAGTAGAGTAGGAGAGCTTTTGGAGTAATCTCGCCAAAGTTTTACAGCGTCTGCGTTTGCAGTCATGTCTAATGGCCTTGGCACAAAGACCGCCTTTTTTCACACGCTAGTCAAAGAGCTCTCAGCAAAATTAGCCTGCATGACCAATATATTATCTGCATGGGTTATCTTGTTTTGTTTTCTTGAGAACATGCTTCTGGATCACGATGGCAACCCAGAAAGATGTCTGTCAAGATTTAAAAACTGCACGAGTCCACCATGGTCATGATGATTGACAAGCAATTTGGAAGAGAAGAGATAGTGGTGCTGTTTTCTGAAAGCAGTGCCTTCAACTGTAGAGTGTTCTATTTATTTTGATCTTCCGGGACTCTCTCTCTCCGCTCCCGAACGCCCCCACGCCCCCCTTGTTTGCATCTGTTTTCACACTGGTCTCCCCCTGGTGTCGGGCGGAGAGGTGATAAAGATTGATCGATGACTCGAGCGCTGAGGCTGGGTTGTCTCTGAGCTGCTACTGCGCGGTGATCGGCACTGAGGCCTGGCTGGGGTTGCCGGGGGAGCGCGTTGGCACGGCGATGCCCGGGTGAATGTTAAGCGCCGACCGGTTGTGTATCTGTCTTTTCGAGTTTTAGCTGTTAGCCTCCGCTCGGGTCACATCCAATAGCACACAGCTCAACGGCTTCTATATTCAGCTGATCTTTTTGGATAGATGGCAGTTGCTCGAGGTACAGCAGACAGACCTCCCTATATACTGCATGTCTATTCCCTGTGTTCTACCACAAGTCATGGTCGGATTGGATTTCTCTAGAGACAGGGCTGTACATTAACTTTTTTAGCACATGGCACTGGTGCCACAGGGGTTGATAGTTCTGTAGCACAGAGCCAGAAAGTTGTAGCACAGGTATAAAATGTCCATTATCACCTCTACTGAACACAAGTTATGCAGTTCATCACTGAAAACCACCCGGAAAGGGATGTAACTGTACGTATACAATATGAAATAATAACAAATGTTTTCAGACAAGCATCTTTAGGTTTTCCCGGCTTTTGATTTTGTGGTGTCTTCATGATTTGGGTTATCTTCTTTTTCATTAATAATTTTCTTCTATCTTTCTATATTTTTCCTTTGCTCTTTTGTTTGGGTTTTTCTCTATGATCTGAACAAGGAACCAGTGTTTCCTGTGGAATTGATCTCTTGGTGTGGTGGTATAACAAGGTCCCGATTCAACTAGAGGCCTGTGCCACTCTTTAGTTTCTATCTAGTTCAAATTCAATGTCCTTGGTGTAAACCAAGGCCTCTGGGAGGCTCTGCAGTCATCTCTAGCTCAGCCCTTTTCTGCTGACTAAGCTATTATCCCCAATTACAACAACATATGCATACTACACTAATTACATGGCCCGGGAGCGATGGAAACATCTTGTACCCCATCACAGAGAGTCTGCCGCTTTTGTTCAGGGGAGCCAGAGTCCTCTCCCGACCGCAGCAACGACAGATCCTTGTCACCTGCGGGCCGCCGAACATGACTCAGCGCTTCCCAAGGACGCCGGGGGTCTCCCCCTAGAACGCGGCCCACCATCACTCACGATGACGGCCGTACCGTCCCCCTCCGCGGGGACGCAGAACTTGGGGCGCTTCGCCCTCCCGAGCTCCAGAACAAAGAGGGGGATGAAGAGAGAGTGAGAGAGGGGAGAGGGGCATTGTTCTAAAGACCGGCGTATTCGACGCCTGGGCTGCTAGCCGCTCCTCGCTCCTTTTGGGCTGCGTGTACATACGTGACCCCCCCCCCCCCCCTCCAGGTACAGAATCAGACTTTGTGTTTTTTTCTGTGATGTAAAAACGTGTCGACTGTCATCGCGGTTACCAAGGCGCGCCACCGGGCTCCGCTTGTTCTCGTTTTCCATTTGACTCTTTTCTTTCTTTCTTTCGTCCCCCTCTCAATCGGAGGTGATCTGGGGAGCGGAGGAGGGGAATAGCGTTTTCCCGCCGTGGCGCGCTGGTGTGGTTCACAAGCCAGGAGAGAAAAATCAATCTCCGGTAATATTCTAGCGTTACTGTGAGCCTGAGGGGAACACCGCAGGGCAGACATGAAGGGCCGTCACTGTTTGAGGTTCCATCAGTCAGGTTCACTGTTATGGACCAGAGAGCCGGGTGAGGAAGAGCAGACGCATAGTGTGACGGGACAAATATCAGACGGAGGGCTGAATAGAAGCAGACTTATTCAGACTGTGGGGGATAAAACCAAATGGTAACCAGATAGTAGTGGAATTTGAACTATGAATAAATAAACAAGGGCTTCAGGCCCTTGGGCAGTCAGGGGGATGAGCACAGAAGAAACCTTTTGTTTTATTTGGATTCTGAATGTGGAGGGTACGTGTGTGTGTGCGTGTGCTATGGGGTGTGATTAGTGCCAGCACACCATACTGAAACGCTTGACTTGCGCCTACTTAAGAAGACGCGATGACATCAAACGTCTAAACGCACGTGTATAATTTCCATTGACAAACAATGGAGAGACAGACGTCTCATAGCTGTAACGTACCTGTCACGCAGACGCTGTGCACATGTTGTTTACACGTATTGCGCATCGTGTGCGTGACGGCAACACTACAGGTTAGATGCGCCTCACATATGCGACACCAACACTACACATGACAGTTTGGTAAAATCATAGATGTACGTACGTACGTACGTCTTGTAATGTGTGCAGAAATTGCATAGCGACGTGTCAAACGTGCCAGTGCCTTGCTAGCGCAGCAGACGTGTTAGCGGCCGCACGTGTAAGGTCAGTTGCCTTTAAATCATAGCTGGTTCTAATCTCGTCCTTGCCAATTGGTAATGCATTCTCAATAAATGGAATTCGCACGTTAAGCAACTTGTTTTTAATAAAGCCTAATATCTGAATGACTCTTTCTTCGCAATTTAAAACAAATGTTCAGATACACGTGTTTCTTGTCAATAGAGGGCGCTGCAGCACCGTCAGCACCAGTTCGAACAGCCAAAATGTAGCGATAGTGGAGATAAAACGACATATCTAGGAAAAGGTATGCAAGGAGGGTCCTGGAATTTGATTGAGTGCAAATAAATATTCTTAATTTTTATTCAATATGGACAAATGAGCCCCGCTCGCAGCTTCTAGTGCCCGCTGACTTAACACGAGCGTGCAAACGTTACATGCATGTGCGCAAAAATGGCACGGCACATTTTACACGTCACTCTCTGAGAATGCGAGCGACTCGTAACGCGTGCGTATATGCACGCCTATTAATCAGCTCGCCAAAGTACCTTTATACACGCAATGCAGGCGACGAAAGCACTGAGTGTTTGTTACGCTGGCACGAATCACACCCCATAGTGTGCGTGCGCGCGCGCGTGTGTGTGTGCGCGCGCGCACAATCAAAAGAGAGAGGCCCAATCTTGGCTAAGAAAGGAATTTATAAAACCTGAAAATTGCAGACTTTGAGAAGCTTGCCTTATTGATTTTCATTAGTCAGTTTC
>NC_140242.1:20948163-21058163 GCF_949987555.1 Borostomias antarcticus
AGTAGTACTTCTATTACTACTATGGAGTAGAAGCAGGACCACTACTATTGTTACTACTACTACTACTACTACTACTACTACTACTACTACTATTCGTACTACTATTACAGTAGTAGTACTACTACTGCTACTATAAATACAACTATTAGTGCTACTACTCCTACTCCTACTTCTACTACTATTAACACTCTTTACTACAACTACCGGGGGTTAAAGAGTCCTAGTGTGGTCCGTGATCCGTCCGTCCGTCCGTCTGTCCGTCCGTCCGATGTTTGTTACTGCATTATCTCGGGAACGCATTAACTGAATTTCTTCCCCGTTGGTACAAATGTTCACTGGCACTCAAGGATGAACTGCTTAGATCATGGGGGTCAAAGGTCAAAATTCAAGATCACTGTGACCTCACAAAATGTGTTTTTGGCCTGATGAACACAATATCTCAAGAACGGCTTGACAGAATTTGTACATATTTGGCCAAATGTCCAGTTGGACTTAATTAGATTAATTGGATTCGATTTTGGTATTCAAATGTCAAAGGTCAAGGTCACCATGACATCACAAAAGGCACTTTTGAACGCTAACGTTAATTCTAATGATAATGCTAATGCTAGCTAGCTACCGCTAATTCTAACACTAATGCTAGCTTTAGCTAGCTAGCATTAGTGTTAGCATTAGCATTAGCATTAGCTAGCTAGCATTAGCGTAAGGGTTAGGTTAGCAGTTAGTCAGGGTTAGGGTTAGTTAGGTTAACTGCAACTGGCACTGTTGGGTGGAGGCATTTAGCCGCTACGCGGTTTTTCTAGTTTTACTAATATAGTCTGTAAGCATCCATCAATTTGATTCAATTAGGTGTTATGACAGTTTATAAAGTTGTGTCATCAACATGTGAAATACAAATAAAATCTAAATCAAATACTTTATTCTTGATTATTTTGTGTATTTGAGTGGGGTATAATCTGGCCTAGAAGGGTAAGAAATAGCCTGTAACTAAATAATACCCATGGGTGAAAAGTAAGTATAATCTGGGCTAGCCTACTTTAACCCCCGGTCTGAGTGTGGGAGATATAATCTGTATTTGGGAGGTGTATGAAATGACCTGGCCTTGCCTAAACTAAACCCAGGATACAAGCTGTGCTAGGAGTAGAGTAGTACTAGCAGTTGTAGTAGTAATAGTACTAGCACTAGTAGTAGTAATAGTAGTAGTAATACAGATAGTAGTAGTAATATCAGTAGTAGTGCAGTAGTAGTACTAGTGGTAGTACTAGCACTAGTAGTAGTAGTAATAGTATAGGTAGTAGCAGTAGTAGTAGTAGTAGTAGTAGTAAGGACAGTACTAGTAGTATAGCAGTATTAGTAGTTGTATACCCCAAAGTATAATCTGTGTTAGCCTACTTTAACCCCCAGTCTGACTGTGGGGGGTATAGTGTACTAGGATAAACTATACCCCAGAGGTAAAGTGTCCTAGGGTATGTTAACCCCTGGCCTGAGTATTGCGGGGTTAATCTGTCCTAGGGGGGGTTAATCTGTCCTAGGACACTTTGACCCCCGGGGGATTAGTCTGTGCTAGGACACTTTAACCCCCGGGGTTAAAGCGTCAGGGGGGGTTAATCTGTCCTGTTACACCGGTACCAATACTGTATGTGTGTGCCTGTGTGTGTGTGTGTGTGTGTGTGTGTGTGTGGCATATTGAGCGGTTGGGAGCTATCAAGGAATGCAAAACAACCAGGTGCACAATCCCCAGTGGCTGTCCCACCATCTCCCCCTCTTCTCAACACCCCCCCTGCCCCCTCCCCCCAAACCAAACACACACGCACGCACGCGCACACACAGGCCAGCGGGAAACCAGTGAGCCGCTCGATCAGGAGGGCCAGGTGTTCCGAGTTAGAACGTCAGCTCCAGAACACGGTGTGATCAGAACCTTACACCGGCCGCACAGCGGGGTGCGGCGTCGCCAGAGAGGTGCGAACAGCCGGTCAAATTAGCCCGCCCTCTCCCCTCATCCATCATCCCTGTTTCTCTCTCTCTCTCTCTCTCTCGTTCCTCTCTCTCCCTGGGCAGGCTGCGGCCACGTCTGCGCTCGCACTTTGAACCAGAGGGACTAATGGTCAATTAATGACGTGCGAAGGAACAGGGAATTCAGCGCTCTCTCTCTCTACATATCCAATCTCTCTCCCTCTCTCTCTCTACATATCCAATCTCTCTCTCTCTCTCTCTCTCCCTCTCTCTCTCTCTACATATCCAATCTCTCTCTCTCTCCCTCTCTCTCTCTACATATCCTCTCTCTCTCTCTCTCTCTCTCTCTCCCTCTCTCTCTCTACATATCCAATCTCTCTCTCTCTCCCTCTCTCTCTCTCTCTACATATCCAATCTCTCTCTCCCTCTCTCTCTACATATCCAATCTCTTTCTCCCTCTCTCTCTCTCTGCATATCCAATCTCTCTCTCTCTCCCTCTCTCTCTCTACATATCCAATCTCTCTCTCTCTCTCTCTCTCTACATATCCAATCTATCTCTCTCCCTCTCTCTCCATATCCAATCTCTCTCTCCCTCTCTCTCTATACTGTATATATATATATCCAATATCTCTCTTTCTCTCTCTCTCTCCATATCCAATATCTCTCTCTCCCTCTCTACATATCCAATCTCTCTCTCTCCCTCTCTCTCTACATATCCAATCTCTTTCTCCCTCTCTCCCTCTCTGCATATCCAATCTCTCCCTCTCTCTCTCTCTACATATCCAATCTCTCTCTCTCCCTCTCTCTCTCTCTACATATCCAATCTCTCTCTCTCTCTACATATCCAATCTCTCTCTCTCCATCTCTCTACATATCCAGTCTCTCTCTCCCTCTCTCTCTCTCTCTACATATCCAATCTCCCTCTCTCTATCTCTCTCTCTCTCTCTAATAAAGTGCCTGTCATGTGACCCACCACGGTGGTGTCATGTGACCCACTACAGTGGCGCCGGCTGCGTCCCACCACCAGTGACCCGGGTCACGCTCTCATGCTGTTGTGGGTTTTGCGTTCAATTGGTCCTGTAGATAAGTGTGTACAAGGGGTTTGTTTTTGCCATGTGTTTTCTAGCAAATTGGTTTCCACTGTGTGCTTGTGTGCGTGCGTGTGTGCGTGTGTGCGTGTGTGTATGTACTTGTGTGCCCCTGTGTGTGTGGGTGTGTACGTGTGTGTGTGTCTCTATGTACAGTGTGTGTGTGTGTGTGTGTGTGTGTGTGTGTGTGACCGCTTCTGCATGTGTTTGCGTTTGTGCCCTCATTGTTTATGCACATGTGGCCATGCCTGCTCCTGTTTGTTTGTGGTCCTTCCCGTCTGTGTGTGTGTTCCCGTGTGTGTCGGCACGTCTTTACGCCGAGGCGATGAGGAAACAAGCCGGTTGACCGGCCACGCCTCCCCTCCGTCTGCTGAAAGGCTGGACACACACTCCGCCCGCGGACGATTCTGACCAACAGGGAGGATGATTCTGAGGTGACCGGCAGACTTGGCGTATTTGTGGCGCTAATGTGTGTCACATGCTCTACTCTGACACTGTCTGGTTTCTGTTAGAGAGGGGGAACGCTGTACAGATAGAGAGAGAGAGAGAGAGAGAGGGAGAGAGGGAGGGAAAGAGAGTAGAGAAAGAGGTAAAGGACATTGTGATGTGAAGCGAGAGAGAGATACAGAGAGAGAGAGAATGAGAGAGATACAGAGAGAGAGATACACAGAGAGAGAGAGACAGAGAGTGAAAGAGATACAGAGAGATATACAGAAAGAGAGAGAGATACATAGAGAGATACAGAGAGAGAGAGATACAGAGAGAGAGAGAGAGAGAGCGGGGTAGAGGAGTAGAGGAGGATGTAGTGGAGAGGGAGGGCTGTAGAGGAGGAGGAGGAGGAGAAACGGGCAGCACTGTGAGAGGGAGGAGAAGAAAGGGAGTGCCGAGAAGTGCTGCATAAGGAGGAGAAGAGAGAGTTCCCACCGAGAGGGAGGGAGAAACGGAGGGACGGTCGCAGGACGAGAGAGACCAGAGGAACGGGGACGCGTCTCGCCGTTGTGGAACCTCCGCCGCCGTGTTCTCAGTTCTCACACAAACAGAACAGCGTGGCAAAGGACAGGGTCTCACCCTGAGAGAACCCTCATCGTATCTCTCCGCCAGGCCCTTATTACTTGGATGGCGTCGCCAAGGAGACGGTGTGAGTTTGCTCGGTATCCGCTGGACATCACCATGGAGATGCACCGTGGTCGTCGTCATCCCCGTCTTCATCGCCGTCTTGGTAATGATTATCAGTTCTCTTAGAGAATCAGTATTTTTCTTCTTATAGGCACGTAGCTCAGGAGGTAGAGTGACCGACAGGGGGTTGGAAGGTCCCCGGGTCGATCCACAGCTCTCGGTGTGCCAAAGTATCCATGAGCAAGACACTAAACCCCTAATCGCTCACGTGTGGCACGGTGGCGCAGTACCTAGTACTGTCACCTCACAGAAAGAAGGTCTCCGGGCCTTTCTGTGCGGAGTAAACATGTTCTCCCTGTGTTCACAAGGGTTTCCTCCCAATAATCCAATACTAAAAACACGCAGATTAACAGGGGCCTCGTTTATAAAACCTTGCTCAGGATTTGCGTACTAAGGGTTGCGGACATCCGCAAGTTGCAAAAGGTACGCACAACGATTTCACGATTTATAACGAAGTGCGCACGCACGTCCCACGCCGGTTCCCCATTATAAATCTCAATCAATTCTAAACTTGGCGCACGTGAGCGTGCATTTTGTCCCACCCTCTTAACGCCCATAATGGCCTATAAATGGCCAGTGAAACACCTCCAATTCACCGCTCGATACAGCCCGAATCTAACATGACGGCAAACGTGGCAGCAAAGAAGGGAAAACAGAGGAACTTCACGGTGTGAAATACAGGTCCTAAGAGGAGGTGGAAACCAGACAGTTTTGTTTGGTGGACACAGTACGGGCATCACTAATGCCAGAAAGGCGTCTGAGTGGCAGCACATTACAGACACGGTAAGTTGCGCTAGTTCAAAGGAGTGGTCCGTGACGGACATTAAAAAAGTGGTCCGATATAAAAGTGGACGCCAAACGGTGCATAGCGGCACACCGTCAGAGTGTGACCGACCATGGGTGAGGGGAAGGGGACACTGGAGCTCCGCCCGCTCGATGAACGACTCTCCCAACAAATTATTTATGAGAATAAATGAATAAAGGAATTATTCATGAGAATAAATAAATATATGATTTATTTATGAGAATAAATAAATGAATTAATTGTTTAGCGATGACAGATCCAATTGATTATGATTCCTGGTTGGACTGTGCAACATATTTGAGGGGTTATTTTGCAATATTTTACGATATATTTATTGTTCACAATGCTTTGAGGTGAGCATATTCTCCCGTCAAGTTTGTTTTTATAAATCCCAAAGTTTGCTCAGGAGTGGCATACTCTTTCTTTTGTGCGTACGCAAGCTTTATAAATGAGGCCCCAGATCTTCAGTCCGGTCACTGACCAAGACCTGGACTAAGCACTTAGACTTGGTCCCCGGGCGCCATTAACAATGGCTGCCCACTGCTCCTGGCTGTCCCTGGAGGAGGACGGCTTGGATGAGAAAAATGTAGAGGACAAATTCAACCGGTGACACCTGAAGAAAGCATGTGTGTGTGTTGTGTTGTGTTGTGTGCTGTGTTCTCCGCTCATGTGTGTACTACTGTGTGTATCACTGTGTGGTTAATAAGAAGACCCTAGAGGTCCTGGTATTACTCCTACTCATCATCATCATCATCATCATCACCATCATCACCATCATAACCACCCCCTGTCTATGTTGACCTTCAAAAGGCCCTATTTTGATGGTGAAGAACAACTTGCAAACCCCTTCACTACACCTAGAATATGATCAAATAAGATGAATTATTATTATCAGCCGTAATAATAATCACCAAGGGGATGAGGGCAAATTGTTTTAATTTATGGCATCTATGATTTTTATAAGTATTGAGGGGTTCTGAGTTCAAATTTGCTGTATGCCCAAGTGTCCGACAATGCCTCAAAATTGAGAAATCCAAGATGGCTGCCACCACCGGGCTGAAATGTATTTTTAAGTACATATATTTTTGACTAAACAAGGTAGAAACTTAAATCAAATGTGCTTTTGTAGGTTGTCATATGGTATTGGGAATCCAATGCCATATTCGGATTTGAGATCACATGTGAAGAAACTGCTTGATTGTGTATTGCAAAAGTGGTTGTCTTAAGTGCTGAATAATTTAACTAAATAAGATCCAGAACCATGTTGATCCTCCTTTATGTAGGTGAATAATTATCTTAGTTTGTTTTTCAAGTACATATTTGCATACAACAGAGTTGAGTTCAGTACCCCTATCAACCTTGTATACCATCAATTAACATGATTTGCCTTCGGGGTTAATGTAACTTTGCTGCATCTGAGGTTGCTGGTAGTCTCTTGTGCACGACCTACAGTATAAAAAACAACTTGGCTTTTGCTTTATTGCAAGTATCAACCTTGGGCACACCATACATCTTCCAGATGAATTTCTCTGTGGATATCGCCGTCTTCTGTGAGAGTGCCCTCGCCAAGGCCAGTAGGATGAGTGTGATGTTGCTGGAACACCTGACAGGCTGTAAGATGAGTGTGATGTTGCTGGAACGCCTGACAGGCTGTTCTCTGACTGGGACCACTGAACTGAGACACGGTCACAGCCAGTGACGGCATCGGAAGGCAAATAGTGCGTCCAGTGCTTGGCTGACATCTTGGAGTGGATGGCGACGCCACCTCAAGCTCAACCTGGACAAGACTGAGCTGCTGTTCCTCTTGGGGAAGGGCTGCCCGCACTGCGACCTAGACATCACCGTTGAAGACACAGTGGTGACTCCGACTCGGACTGCGAAGAATCTGGGTGTGACCCTGGACCAACTGTCTGTCCAGGAATTTACATCCAAACACCTTAAGCCTTTGTCTTTGTAATTCATCACCTTCCCCCAAGTCCCCTGCAAACCCTAGTTTCAGTCTCCCCTTTGTAAATGTAAAACACCTCAACTCTCCCTTTGTAATTGTAAACAGACTCCTCTTCCTCTTTTTCTTTGTCCAAGTCAGAAAGGCCACACCTTGTCCTTCCTGCCCTGACTCAGACCTTTGTCTATATTCAAAGCTATATTCAAAGTGAGTTTTCATCCCCCGCCCACTGGGTGATATCCGACTCAGCCAATCAAATGACACCTATACTACCTCGTTGTTTTGAAGCAATATAAGGAGCAGTTTTGGCGATCTGACTTTCACTTCTCTGACTAACCACCCTTGCTGTGTTTCTCAGGAAGTCCTTGCGCTCGTAATGTTTTCCACAATAAACCAGACTCAACCTTTTGAACGTATCTTGGTAAATCTTTTGACTAGACAAGTCTAAAATACTATCACAGTTTGGCGAACGGGGATGGGATCACTGCCTGCGTGTTGCCGGGATTCCAGTGGATGAACTGATCGACAGACGTGTCGGGTCCATAGTGGGTTTTGGAAAATCAATTTTCTCTCTTGCGCTAGAGCGCACGCCGAGATTATTTCCTCAGTTCTTACACTGGATTCTTGAGGCTCACAGGTACGTTTAAACGAACCCTCTTGTGGTTCTGAGTTGTATTTGCCTTGATTTGGTTCAGTTGTGTTGGTCTGGATTGTTTGAAAACAGAAAACCCCAGCGTGGGTATTTAGTAAGTAACTATCTAAGGAAGTTGTGAACAGCAATATATATATTTATATCGTATTGTCCTTCGACTTCGTCCTTGTTTCGTTACGAGGGTATAAGCTGTTCAAGTGAGAGTTTGGCACAGAACAGGTTCCCTTTTGGCCGGTCGCGGGAGAGTTTAAACCGCAGAGCACGTTGAGAGAGTTTTTGCTCAATGGAGATGTAGCTACAGGGTGGAATTGAGAGTTTTGCAATCCGCGTTTTCTGGTAGAGATTTTGACCAGAGGGGCTGTACATATTTGGTAGGATCTAGACATCTGGTTTAGCCTGGACCAAATTGCTAGTGCAGCCGAGCATGTTTGTTAACTTTAGTCTGTCTTGTATGTGTTGTTTTAAGCGCTATATAAATAAGCGTTTGTCCCTTTGTTCCTGGGTGACTTGGTGAACCTAACGAGCGTTAGCTTTGACCAAGTGGCTGTGCAGTGTTTGGTGGACCTAAACTAGGTTTAGCTCTGACCAGGTTGCTAGTGCAGCCGAGCATGCTGTTTGTAAACGTGGGCCTTTGTTTCGTGTTCGTCTTATGTGTTCACTGTTTGAGCCTCGGCTCTTGATTATTGTTTGTTATGCGCGCCATGGATCCAAGTAAAGTATTGTAAGTATTTGTTTTCCACAGGGTTGAAGTTCGCAGATAGTGCGATTCCCACAGGGTTGAAGTTCGCAGTAAGTGCGATTTCCAAATGGGTTGAAGTTCGCAGTGAGTGCGATTTCCAAATGGGTTGAAGTTCGCAGTGAGTGCCATTACCAGCTAATCTCCGGAGTGTCTGTTTTTGTCATGTGTGTCTTTGTTTGTCTAGCGCTATTTTCGCCGGCTCAGTGGCATTTTTGAGCTTCGGCTCTTGCTTTATATCATAAGTATTTTGTATACTTTTCCAGTAGGCTAGCTGGTTGCCTAGGAGACGCAGGAAAACACTGTCCCGGTGATCCGCCATTGAGCCAGAGGAGTGAGCCAGAGGAGAACAAAGAACTTCGCTGACTGGGTGAGTACTAAGCGAATTTTAATGTGTCTTTGTTTCTTTCGAAATTGTATTCTTTCCCGCCGTGAGTTAACCATAAGGTTTCCTTTCTTAGGCTGCGTCGTGATTATTAGGGATTTGTTTTCTTTAAATTTCCCCGCGCACGGCCAAAGACCACATCCGGGTCATACATGCAACATTTTGGGATCACCACTAGGTGTCCCTGTAACACTAGCTATTAAAATATGCTAGAGGATGTAAAGAATTTCTACTGCTAAACGTGTCTAGCCTGAGGAGATTGTTGCGCTCAAGCATTATTCTGCGAGCGTTTGTTGGCAGATTTTCGTTATGTGCTAAAGCATTTTCGATTTCTTACATCCACATCTGACATTTTAGTGTTAAATTCTAAGATTCGGGCTCAGCTAGAGGGTTAAGGGAAAAGCCTGTTAATTCTCTAGACTGGTCTGTTTTTAAGATTTGGGAGAGTAGCACGAGAGAGTTTTTTTTTTTAGGTCAGGAAGGAAAGATAAGGAGATTCAGCAAACAGTCTCTCCACCATTTCCCCAGCAGAATAACTCTGATTTAAAATTAGATTCCCCCCTCGACTTGTTGCGCCATTAGCCACGCCCCTTCTCTCTACGAGTTAAGCCACCCCTTTTTACGAGGTATTTGTCCAAACAGGTCCGGAAGGAAGAGCCTCCGATTTTGGGGTCGAGCGCCACCTGCTGGAGTTCCCTTGAACAACCCATAAGGGAGATTTTAAACTAGCCAAGATAGAGAGTTTTATTTTTTTAAGGTAAATAAACAGGATAAAATAGATGTAGAGCGAACTCAAAAGTCTGACAGGGTTTTGAATAGGTGTTTGATTCAGGAGTTTTGTTTCAATAGTCAATGAATGGCCATAAGCTGTTCGTTTTATGCATTTCTACTGTATGAATTTCATTCATATAATGATAATGTGTTTTTGAGGAGTTGACTTTAGGCCTTCTCCTCTGCTATTGAACCCAGTCTGTGTTTGAGTCTTATTTTTCAGGTGTTATGGACCCTGGGCGGCAGGTCTTTGAGGAGCCTGGATCATGCCTTCCTGGGGACATTGGAACCTGCTGTTGGTCTGTTTAACTGTTGTTTGTTTTGTCTCTCTTTCTGATATGTAGCTTAAGACATAAGGTTTGTGCATAATAGTGGGGGGAATAGATAAGGGTTGCCAGTGTCTTAATCTGAATGCAGCATCTCATAACCCAATTATATATTTTTTTAAATGAGTATGTTAAATATCTCATGTTTATAGTTTGAGGCACATTCATCGGGCCTGAGTGTTTTTTCTGAGTGTTTTTTTACAGACAACTGTCGTTCCGGGAGTGATGGGTGAATGCCGAACCAGGACACGGGCACAGACCGGAGGTGGAGATGGAGGTTACTGGCCTGTTTCCCTACAGATGGGCGATCTGGGGTTCGTGAGATGCAACGCCAACGCCATGTCACCAACTCACTGTGAGCGACAGATAAGTATGAAACGGAGAAGAGACCATTTTGTCCGAAGCAGTGCCCAAATACTCTGTCCTCAAATGCAGAAGAGGGAGGTTTTAGATATACAAATTTTAGCTATACAAATGAAGCTTTGATGGAGTTTTTGATTAGTTAATTGTAAATGAAGCCAGGTCATTTTAGTATCATTTTCTTTGCCCCATCTCTAATTTTTATCCTGACTTCAGGAAATTTTTGCTTTCACCCTTAGGGGGTGTTGTTTTGTTGAGACGAGAATGTGGGTTATTTTATTTTATTTTCATAAAATCGCGAGAGAAATGCTAGAGCCAAATCCAATTGCCTTGATCATGACTGGGGACTGGGCGTGTTGAAGTCATTCTAACACTGCCCCTGATGTCACTGTAGGGTACTGCAGACTGGCTCTAAATGACACTTGAACAGACAACCTGTTTAAGTGTTCCTGACTGAATAACAACATTTTTCCCCAAAGCAGGAGCTTGTGCTTAACCATGTTTCTGAGAATCTCCAACAGATTGCTGATAACCGTTCCTGACCAAGGAGGGGAACCGGGAGACCAGAGGACTCTCTTTTTGCTCTTCTGTTTTGTCTCTGTTTGTCTCTCTCATCTGTGGATCCACAGACGGAGCACTTCATCAGCCTGTACTGGGGGAGCGGGAGCGCCGAGGTGAGCCCTCCAGCAGCACGACCCGGGCCGGCCCTACATGGAGCAGTACAGGGATGGACCGGGTTCAATTCAAGAGCCTGTACGTGCTGCTGGCGCCCTGACTGTGGTGTCCACACAGACACCGTGTCCCATCGCACCTTCACCCTGCTGAACCAGGACAGGGACTCTCTCCTCACCCTCCGAGAGCTCGCTGCAAAAGCTGCGGCTGTCTCTGCTTCCTCCCCTGTGCTTTCTATGCTCTCTGTACCATCCACAGACCCTGACAAGATTCCTCCACTGTCCCTGGCAGACATTTCTGACCTACAAGCATCTGCTCCACCTGCGGAGAAAAAGAAATGAAGGAATAAGTGCACATTTCCACCACCAAACTAACCTGTATCTAGGGCCTAATGACAAAACCTGTACTACCTCGTTCATGTTTTCATTATGCTTTCAAACTAGCCCACGGGCCAGATCATGTTTCAAAAAACGGGTGACGGAGGATGTTAACAGGTATTGGTATGCACCAGGTTTCACGGTTTTTGAGGAACAAAACTGTGCCAAATGCATCATATGCATGCAAACCAATGTTGGAAAAGGGATAAAAATGGAACTGTCAGCACATCCTCGGCCAAGTGGGCCATGGGAACATGTTATGATGGATTTTATTGAACTCTCTCCATGCCAGGGGTACAAATATTGCCTGGTATTAACTGATGTTTTCTCCAAATGGACTGAGGTATTTCCTTGCAGGCATGCCTCAGCGTTGTCAGTGGCAAAGAGTCTCCTGAGAGAGATCATTCCAAGATGGGGCCTGCCAACCAAACTCTCTTCAGATCGAGGGAGCCATTTTTTAAATAGTGTCATTCAGGAAATCTGCAATAGCCTACAGATTGACCTTAGAACGCATTGTAGCTATCATCCAGCAAGTGCTGGAATAGTGGAGAGAGCTAATCAAACTCTGAAAGTAAAGCTCACCAAGCTGATGGCAGAGACAGGTCTGTCATGGATGAAAGTTCTACCTCTGGCACTCATGTATATGAGAGGGAGACCGCACCAGACCACAGGGCTGGCTCCACATGAAGTCCTTACTGGTCGACCTATGAAAATGACTAACACACCGTTTCCCCAAAATAAGATTAGTCTCATGTCATGTGAAGATGATATGATACAATATTGTCTTGCACTGAATAACATTCTAAAAAAAATGTCTTCAACAGAGTGAGGACCGCCATTTCCTGAGGCTAAGGAGGGGTTCCTGCATCACATCTCTCCTGGGGATTGGGTCCTGGTCCACGACCACAGACGAAGGAGCTGGAACTCGCCGAGGTGGCTCGGGCCGTACCAGGTTCTACTCATCACGCAGACAGCGATCTGAGAGGACTTCGTGGACCCATGCAAGCCATTGCCGACGGGTCCAAGCAGCAGAGGACGGTCCACCAGGGGATCGCAAACACCAGGAGATCAGAATGCAGCTGAACCAGAGGGCTCAGAGGCCAAAACCATGGGCCATCACACTGTCCTCTCCTCTGACAAGGAATCGGAGGAAAAATGACCTTGCTGGTCACCTCCTCACAAGATGCACCACACACGCACACACACCTGCACACACTAACATTGAACATAACTGATTTCAAGCAACGCGACATTGAAGTTGCGAACTAGAAGAGAAGACGCCTTGCATTCCCCAATGACATTCTATTGCCCAAAAGAGAAGTGCCACCTAAATGACTGTTGGGATACACTGTGAACAAGAGTGACCTTGACAGTCACCGCCACACTCTCCTCTCCTCTGATGAGCAATCGGACTGCACCTCTGATCGCACACACTGGAACCTACATTAAACATTCAGAGACGCACACATGGAAGCTATGTTCCATAGGACATCACATGCGATTATTCACAAGAGTGAATGAACTTTGAAATAATCTGAAAAATATCATATTTGTTTACAAGAGTTACAATTGTTGAAACATGAGTTGATAAATAAGTTTGGGTTTTTCCTCTAAATTGACCAAGAGGTTTTTGCCCTTCTTACACTGGTAACCATTTTATCTTTTTCTTTTGCCTTGTTAAATCAAGTTTTTTTTTGGTGAATGGTTGTCCACTCTTAGACTATAAATAGTATATAATCATGTCATCTTTTTTATCTTGTTTCCTGTCAAATTTCTGAAACAAGGGGTTTTGGTGCGTGATTTTGCACGTGGAAAGAAAATAATTAAAAAAAAAGAGAATTTTTTTTTTTTTTTTTGCTCCACCTAGTGGAGAGATTATTTCCTTTCCACATGTATAGCATAGCTGACTGTTTACAATGTGTTTGGATTTTATATTTTATTTTTGTGTACCTGTTTCAGGCACAAATGGGGGATTGTCCAGGAATTTACATCCAAACACCTTAAGCCTTTGTCTTTGTAATTCATCACCTTCCCCCAAGTCCCCTGCAAACCCTAGTTTCAGTCTCCCCTTTGTAAATGTAAAACACCTCAACTCTCCCTTTGTAATTGTAAACAGACTCCTCTTCCTCTTTTTCTTTGTCCAAGTCAGAAAGGCCACACCTTGTCCTTCCTGCCCTGACTCAGACCTTTGTCTATATTCAAAGCTATATTCAAAGTGAGTTTTCATCCCCCGCCCACTGGGTGATATCCGACTCAGCCAATCAAATGACACCTATACTACCTCGTTGTTTTGAAGCAATATAAGGAGCAGTTTTGGCGATCTGACTTTCACTTCTCTGACTAACCACCCTTGCTGTGTTTCTCAGGAAGTCCTTGCGCTCGTAATGTTTTCCACAATAAACCAGACTCAACCTTTTGAACGTATCTTGGTAAATCTTTTGACTAGACAAGTCTAAAATACTATCACATGTCATTTTCACCAAATATTGCAACGGTTACATGCTCCTGAAGATTCCTGCTCTATAATATCAGGAGGATTCGCCCTTTCCTTCCTGATTTAAAAAATGCAGGTGCTCATCCAGGCCCTGGTCATCTCCCGCCTGGACTGCTGTGTCAGCCATTAAACCCCTGGAGCTTGTCCAGAAAGCTGCAGCTCGCCTGGTGTTCAACCACCCCATGTTCTACCACACAACCGTTCTCTACACTGGCTCCCTGTAGCAGCTCATATCCAGTTTAAGACTCTAGCATTAGCCTGCATGGCAGTGAAATGACCAGCTCCTTCCTTCCTCCAGGCCATGGTCAAGCCCTACACCATTGATCGAAACAAATTCCTAGTATGTTGTAAATTGCATGGCAATATATGTTTGTGATTCTGAATCTGCTACCTTGAGGCAACTGGCTGCCCCGTTGCTCCGAGGTCACAGCTCTTTTTTGTCCTGGCCCCGGAGTGGTGGAATGAACTGCCCGCTGACTGATATTGTAGGATGGATGCACCTGGATGGTCAGTTAGGGCCACGGTTACTCTCTCTGCCACCTTTGCCAAAGGCTTACAGAACAAATTAGCATGGAACACATCGAGTCGTACAATTACAGGAAGCTTTGGCAACACCTGCCAGAACACTGATTATGATGGGAATACGTTAACGTGTGTGAGCTCATCTACCTGTACACACTATAAAGGACTGTATATAACGATTTAACAGCAGATATGTTAAAAAGTAGTTAATAAAACCAACCATTTCTGCAATAAATATTTCAAGACGTTTTGTCACATTTTATTTCAAAACTGAATCTCATTATATTCCCCATATATAAAAACACACTAAATGGTTACTCATTAATCCAGAAGGCAAATTGTGTTAATTGTTGGCATACACAGTTTATAGGGGTGCTGAACTCTATTCTGTTGTATGCAAATTAGAGATGCTCCGATCAGGGTTTTTGGTGCCGATCACTGATCACCGATCACTGGAATCGGTGATCTGCCGATCCGATATCACCGATCACCGATCACAGCGTCGAAAATTGCAATTGAAGCATTCTATTTATTGTGTAGCATTATTTATGTTTTTAATTATTCTTAACACCATTGACATTGTATATTAAGTATTCAAATGAAATTAGGAGATGAGAAAGTATCATGAATTGACAACCATCTGTTTTATTGAATTGACAACCACCTGTAGCTTACTTCAGGAAAAACAAATAAAATGTGAAAATAAAAATCATAATAAATAAAATGTACACTGTCACATCAAATGTGCAACATTCCACTATCTAGAGGCTCTTAGAGAACTTGGAGCTTATACTGTAGCTTTCCTGAGGAACAATAATAATACCCAAACTAAACTGCAACATAAACAGGCTATAGCCAAATATAAAATACTGTTTCAAGTCAGTCAGTTTCAAGTCGTATTTAGGGGAGATAAGACAGCAGGTCAGCAATAATCAATAAAACAAAAAAAACAAACATTGCACCTCTATTTGTAGGCCTATATCTGTAATTATCTCATCCCAGGCATTTCTTGTGGATTTTGAGAAAGGTAAGGAGATTTCAGACTCAAACCTTACTTCTGATTAAGCAGCATCACTGGCAGATTTGCCTTGAGAAATACAAGCATCTCAGCGTTTTTGGCACTCAGCCTGTTCCTCTTATCATCTAAAATATGTCCTGCTATGCTGAAAAGTCGCTCGCTATCTACACTTGTGCAAGGTGCACAGAGGAAGACTCGTGCTGCTTGTGCAAGAGCAGGAAAGCGGCCTTCGTTGGCCTTCCAAAAAGCAAGGGGCTGTCCATGACCGTCTGGGATAACTGCCTCTGATAGGTAGAGATTAACCTGTGATGCTCTTGGGTTGATGTCACCACTGCCGCCCTCATGCTGTTGCCCATCTTCTTCAGCCAACAGTTCAGCATGCATAGCATGCAAGGAGCCAGCTCGTGGTACCTTCTGTTGGGGCTCACTCACTGCCAAACTGTCCTCCTCACCAGTCTCTTGCTCTGCTGCAGCAGCCAGGACATCAGAAAGCAGCCTGCGCATCTGTGGCTTGAGTGCGACGGGGAAATATCTGTCTTTATACCTATTTTTTATTATGAGAGAAATAAAAGGCAACATTAATTAATGTATTTAATGCATTTTGTAGGTTATGCTTAACTCTTATTATTAATTAGGCCTGGGCGGGGCCCCATAGCATTTTTATTCTATTTATGAATTAATTAGGCATGGGCTTGGCCCCATAGCATTCTATTTATTTATTTATAGTTAAGATTAACTGCTTTTTAAATGCAAACCATCGTACACTACAGGATGACAACACAGTATTTATATTTTACCTTTAACTTAAGCATAGCCCCTTTTATCAATAATGTTTAGGCCAAAGCTAATACGCATAAGAATCTCTCTCTCTCTCTCTCTCTCTCACACACATGCGCACGCACACACACACACACGGGAATGTGGAGTTCTCACCTTGGATCAAGGAGTGTAGCGATGGTGTACAGGCGCTCAGATTCAATGTCACTGAATCTCCTCTTGACAGCGTCCAGGAGCGTGGCTTTGGCTGTCTTCACACCGTGGTCACTCTCTGTTGTTTTCTCAAGAAGACGAGTTAAAGCTCTGATGGATGGTATAACATCTGCATCTGATGCAGTTGATGAACTTATCGTTTTTGTGAGCTGGTCAAAGGGGTCTAGCACTGAAATCATATTTTCCACCAATTTCCACTCATTGACGGTCAACGTGGAAGGCAATTCAAAATCAGCTGCATAAGCACATAGGGCACGTTTCTGTTCCAGTAAACTTTTTAGCATGGCAACAGTACTGTTCCAGCGGGTTGGTACATCCTGTTGTAGCCTTTTGGGTGGCTGGTTCGGGTTCATTTGTTTTTGAATACTGAACAGTCGGGAGTAAGCTAGCTGGGAATGTTTGAAATGACCGACGATCCGTCTTCCACTTGCGATGACATCAATGATGGCACGCTGTGCCAAAACCCCCTCATGCACAGCGAGCTGGAGTGTGTGCGCCATGCACGGTAGGTTTGGTAAACGCGCGTCCCTCATAGCCTTCTCCATGTTCTTCGCATTATCCCGTAGGATAACGTGCACCTTTTCCTTTGGGATTTCCCAGGCGTTGAGCATGTCTGTGAAAGCTGCAGCAAGGGCCTCTGCGGTGTGTGACCCAGGAAATTCTTGAGAGTGAAGCACCACTTTAGTCAGCTCGAAGTTTTCATTGATAAACTGCGCAGTCAGGCTCAGCATAGACACAGGACTGACACTCGAACTCCAAATGTCAGTCGTGAAGCTGATTGACGCGATGTTGTCCTTCACTAGGCTCCCGATGTGCGTGTAGACAGTTTGGTATAATTCCGGCAGGCAAACATCAGTGAAATATTTTCGCCCCGGCAGCGTATAGCGTGGATCCAGGCAGGAAACAAGGCGTTTGAACCCGGCGTCTTCCACAACAGACAGGGGCTGCTGATCAAGGCATATGAATTCCATTACTTTAGCGTTTATTTCCTTTCGTTTCTTGTTGTCGTTGCCGTATGGTTGCTGTCGTTTCAGTGTCTCTGTAACGGTTAGCTGAGTGAGTGGCGTCGAACGTTCTTTCGACGACTCTTTCTCTCTGGCCTTAGCGCTCGCCAACTTATCAAACTCGTCAAATTCCTTGGTGTGACAAGCCTTCAAATGCCGTATGAGATTCGTGGTATTGAAAGTCCTTGCGTGCGTTCCTCCACGAGGTACTTCTTTTGAGCAGACATTACAAACTGCATATTTGTTGTCTCTTTCCAACACTGTGTAATATTGCCAAACTGGCGACGCCATTTCTCTATTGCAGCCACTAGCCTAGGCTACTTAGTTAGCTACTTCCCGCGAGACAGGCAATCACAAGACCGGAAGAAAAATAATTTCTTACTATTGGAAGTACACTATCTGAAACGTCTCTGATAGTAGTTCCTTCTCGCGGATTTTATGTAAACTGATCGGCCTTGTTTGATCGGCCGTTTTGAGAACTCTGATCAAAACCGATAAAGGGCATATCGGCCGATATGGATCGGCGCCGATCAGATCGGAGCATCTCTAATGCAAATACATATTTGAGAAACAAACTGGAAATACCTACAGGTAGAACGATCAACATGCTTCTGAATCTTATTTGGTTATTGAATTATTCATCACTAAAGACACCCATTTCCGCAATAAATATGCATTTCAAGCAGTTTCTTCACATGTGATCTCAAATCAGAATATGGCATTGGATTCACCATATATGAAACCTACAAAAGCACATTTGATTCAAGTTCACCTTGTTTTGTCAGCCATTTTTGAGCTTGGCATACTGCAAATTTGAACTCGGCATCGCTCAATAACCATACAAATCATATATGCCGTAAATTAACACGATTTGCCTTTGAAATTGAGATCTTTTGAAAATTGACCCAGTGTATTGGGCATTACAGCAGCGAGAATGTACATAATAGATCAGACAATATACATTGAAGTACAACACGGTATGTATAAAAATAGAATATACATGCATGCATAAATACTGTACATACATACATACATACGTATGATCTGTATATATATATATATATATATATATATAATAATAAACAGTATAGTAAGAACAGTAAGAAGTAGTAACGTTAAGTAAAGTGTAGGGGGCGGTGGGCGTACTACCTAGAGGACAGGAGCAAACACTTCAAAAAAATTCTAAGATAAACAATATTTTCATGATTTCCCACAGCGCAGATACTGTGCTTAGACTAAAGGAACTATGGATGACGTTGTTTTCCTTTATATCTCTGTTGTTATGGGCTCTCTCAGAGAGAGAGCCCATAACAACAACTGTGTTACTGTGTGTGTGTGCGTGCGTGCGCGTGCGTGAGCAAACTCAACTTGTTCCAGGTGCTGCTGAGCCTGGATTCACTTTGTAAATCCTCCCATTCACCTGCGGGCTTAAATTCCATGATGTTTTCACACGTTAGCACGTTCATCCCTGGTTCTCTCTCACTCAGCTCATCCCTCTCTCTCTCTCCCAGGTTATGAGTGGGCAAACAGCCCGGAGCAGGCCACCTGTGCCAGCATATCTTCGTCTGTGTAAATCACTGATCAGTGCAATTAACGTCTGTGTGTTTATATCAGTGTGTGTGTGTGTGGACATGCACGTGTGTGTGTGTGTGTGTGTCTGTGCGAGCTCAACCCAGTCTTCTGAAACATAGGTACCGTTTGCTCTCAAAACCCCCCAAAACTCCGCAGTGCCATTGTAGCTAGCGTGTTGCGCGTACATTTAATGTGAGTTTACTCCTCTACATTTTCTATATTCTTTTCACTAATACTATGCGTGCCTCTCGTATGGATTCTATACACTGCACCTTTCATGGTGTGTATCGCTATTCGGTACGCCAACAGGGACAGCTCAGGAGGAAGCAGGAAGATGGGGGCGTTCACCGTCGTAAATAAAAGTTCACTGTCGTAAATAAATGTGATTAGGTCAATACACGCATCTCCTCCATGGCCGCTGACAGCCCTTGATTTGTGGAACGCCAAATGGCCGCCCGTAAAAGCAGAGCGACAAGGTGACACCTAGCCCGGGGCGGACAAGCCTCACTCACCACCTTATCGCATCCTGTCCCCTTTACCCTCGCACCTATAGGCTCTTAAAGACGTGTGTGTGTGTGCGTGTGCGTGCGTGTGTGTGTACGCGTGTGTGTGCGAGCAAGGCGGAGGCCCTCTCCTCTTCTTCACTCTCTTATGCGGTTCATAAATACCTAAGTGGGAAAGGAATACAGGCCTCCTGTCCGGGGTACTTTTAACGACACCTCGTCCGGCGGAGTGGCGGCCTGACGAGGCCCATTACGAGGCCCCCCTGGCCCAGGTTCGTCTGGCCGGGAGAACGAGCGGCCATCTCACTTTCAGATCAGCGAGGGGAGGAGGGGGGGGGCGGTCGGTTAAGGAGGGTAGGAGAGTTATTGTTAGTGGTTGAATATGAAACTGTCTGCGAGAGAGAAAGGAGTGTGATGTTGAGTCGTGGGTACAGAAACAATGGCGTGTGTGTGTGTGTGTGTGTGTGTGTGTGTGTGTGTGTGTGTGTGTGTGTGTGTGTGTGTGTGTGCGTGCGTGCGTGTGTGTGTGTGTGTGTCCAGGGTCCAGGCAGCCTGAATGAAAGAGAGAGTGATGGTGAACAGCCAGCCAGGAGACACTGGTTTTAAAGCGTGCTTTACCCTCACTGAGCCATATCTCCCATAAAGCATTGCCTGTAATTACCCAGGCGCCCCGGGTGGTTCGCTCAGCAGGAGTATTTTTCATCCGAGGCTAAACTGGTTTTCTCCCCATATAGTTTCTCTCTCTCTCTCTCCCTCTCTCTCTCTCTCTCTCCCTCTCTCCCTTCTCTTGTTCCTACAGTATCTTTCTTCTTTCCCTCCTCCTCATCTCTTCTCTCAGAGGGAGTGTGGAATCGTGGAAGTGTGTGTGTAAGTGTGTGTGTGTGTGTGTGTGTGAGAGAGAGAGAGAGAGAGAGAGAGGAAGACAGAGAGGGAGAGGGAAGAGGAGAGAGTATGTGAGAGAGGCATAGGGAGGGAGAGATAGTGAGTGTGTGTGTGTGTGTGTGTGTGTGTGTGTGTGTGTGTGTGTGTGTGTGCGTGTGCGCGCGCGTGCGCGAGAGAGAGAGAGAGAGAGGGAGAATAAGGGAGGGACAAAGAGAGAGGAGAGAGAGAGAGAGGGCGATTCATTCTAGATGTAGTGAGAGGACAGTGGCCTGGACATGGTGTCTCTGTGCTCTAACAGTGTCCTCTGCCCCAGGTGATGACATATGTGGGGGAGGAGAGAGAGCGAGCAGGTGGAGGAGGAGGAGAGAGGCTGACAACCACACCTACCTGGTGATATTATACCTCAACACCCCGGTGTCACTTTGCCAAAGTCCCCCACTATGACCTTTATTTTTCTCTAACACACACACACGCACACACACACACCACTCGAACTTAGTCACGTGCTGTACAGAGGCGGGTACACTGTGAAAGTCACTGGGCACGTTCACCATCTCTCCGCCTAGTTTGGGCCTACCAGCCATGCATGGACACCTTGTCTTAGTCTGCTCACCTCAGAACACAATGGAATACATTAACATTCTGGCAACGGACGTCGCTGGAACACCAGTGATATATCAGTTTGACGATGCCCCATGTCAAGCCTTTATTGTCATGTGAGTGTACCACCATTCTTAGCCGTGTTAACCTTCAACGTAGTTACATTATACATTGAGTAGAAAATACTACTACTACTACTACTACTAATAATAATAATAATAATAATAATAATAATAATTATAAATATAATAATTATAATAATAGTAAAAAATATATCAAACAGCATATCTACAGTGAACACTATGGGCATATTGACATGATACATTGGACATAAGAGATATATGGTGTATTGACACCCTATAAACAGGTGGCATATATAACAGTACATTATGGACATATCAACGTAAAATTGACATAATACACATATTGTATATTAATACACTATATATAGATGTATACTGTACGCACAACCCAGGTACATGAAGACACATTATGGACATAAGGTACATTAATGCGCCATTGGCAGATGGCATAACTGTGCACCCAACTCAGGAGTGCAATAGCCTGGCGCCCTGGGGGGCCAAGGCGGTCTTGCGGCTGGTTGCTGCGTACCCTGATGCCGCGGTAGCGTCCGCCTGGTGACATCGGTGTGAGACGTCCGTGACACGCCGCCTGGTGATGTCATCCTGAGGGAGGGGGTGTGGGGGGGGGGGGGGGCTCCTCCAATGATGCGCCAGGCCGTTCACACCCCCCTCCGCAGGGCTTTGCGGTTGAGGGCGGTACCGTTCCCGTACGTTCCAAGCAGCAGGGCAGCCAATCAGGACGTGGATGTGTAGAACGTCATGACGATGCGGGGATTCACCTTGAATTCCCTCAGCCTGATGAAGAAGAGGCGCTTAGTGATGTGGTTGTTCTTCCCTACGGCCTCTGGGTGGACTGTCCATGTGAGGTCCTCGGTTCATGTGGACACCGAGGAACTTCAAACCGCTCACCCTCTCCACTGCTGTCCCATCGATGGTGATGAGGGTGCGTACTCTGCCCTGTCTTCTGAGGTCTAGCTCCGTGGTCTTGATGGCGTTGAGTGAGAGATTGTTTTTTTTCCCAGGACCACTGTGTCAGGGAGCTCACCTCTGTAGGCTGACTCAGCATTGTTGGTGCTCAGGCCCAACACCGTCATGTCATCTACGAATTTGCTGATGATGTTGGAGCTGTGTGTGGCCACGCAGTCGTGGGTGTGCAGGAACAACAAGAAGGGGACGAGGACTGTCGAGGACAGGACCCTGTGCTGAGGGTTAACGGGGAGGGGGCGATGTTGCTTTTGTGATTTCGATTGACCCGACCTCTCCCTGACAGGGAACTCCAGCATCCAGCCGCACAGAGGGCTGTTCAGTTTTAGTTTCTGTCCGAAGTTTCGTGACAAGCTGGTAAGATGGCGTTGAATGCTGAGCTGTGTTCTTTTTGCCCAGGTGGGAGATGGTGGTGTGTAGAGTGTGGGCTATTGGGTCGTTGGCGGACCGGTGAGGTAGGAAAGTGGGAGTCTGTCACTCCTACTTTTAACCCTGAGTGGTTTAAATACAATTCTCTGCAGCGCTCGAACCGGATCACTGACCTCAAAGGAGCGGTGAGAGGAAGACGAGAAAAGGTAAGACAGAGGTGAAGGAGGGGGCGGAGAGATGAAGGACAGAAAAAGAGAGAGAGGTGAAACTAGAGGCAATGAAAGAGAGAGGGAGAAAGAAAGCTAAAGGATATTCAGATAGAAGATAAATAAAGAGAGCGTTCACAGTTCATCAAAGTCCCTTCACCGTCGCATGCTGATTGAACCGGACACAGTGACAGTGCAATATCCTGCTCTGTGGCTGTGTGGTTTCAGGACTCTGACCTGTATCAAAAAGCTCCATTAACCCAGTAGCTGTGATACCGCTGCCCTGCAGGTAAAGTACCCCGAATATGACCTCTCCACAGAGAGAGGTGAGTCATGTCAGCCCAACTGGAATTAATACGGGGTGTCTCCAGCCAATGAAGGTCACATTTTTCAAATGGAAAAAAGGTTTTGGTCCGCGTGCAGTCCAAAGGCTGAACGAGAGCTGAGCCGTTTTAAACTGTTTTGTATGGCTGTCCTCTTTCTTCTACCTCTTTTTTTCCCCCCGAGCTGTCATTGCTAATTTGTTCCACAAACAGACACCTTAATTAAAATGTTGTTTTCAAAACGTTGTACTTGAACAGCTTCAAATGAGATCGTCTGGCATGGTTCAAAGTCTCCTCTGAGGAAGGATGATTGTCTGGCACCTCATACCTCTGTGGAGGATGAGGCTGGGGGCTGGCAAGCCATAGCGGCACAGCTTAGCATTGGCATAGCTATGGTAGCTACGAGGAGCTATGCTAACATAGCCAAATGGCTATTCCAACAGCACTGGGCCAGCATTGCTAGTATTAACCTCGCTAGAGGACCCATCAGCATTCTCTGCAAATAACCTGGTGTGCAGACGAGCGTTGGGACTAAAGGAGTGGAGGATTGGGAAGACAGGTAGAGCTTTGACTCCAGTCGCGTGGGTAATAATATTGGGTAAGCCACAGACATTGAAGAGCATGCAATTTCAAAATGGTGCGATGTAAAGAACGCCTTACTGGGAGGTTTTTGGGCATTTAATTTCATTTAATTTCACACCTTTATTTATTCTCGTAAAGCACTGAGGTTTCCCTCATTTACAGTGTTGACAAGTTAACACAAATACATAAATAACAACAGAACAAATACAATACATCATAATAAGGATAATATTATTATTATTATTATTATTATTAAAAGCAGTCACAGGTCTGACTTGGAAGACAAGCCTGAGGTGATGGGAAATAGGTCATGAGTGCTGCAACGTGGGTATTGCGCAGTATTTTAGTATTCTGTGGTGTACGTACCTTATTGTATCTTTCTATTAATACCTTGCCGCTATGAAAATCCAAATGTCCCCACCCTGGGGAATAATAAAAGCTATCCTATCCGATTAACCAGCAATATTCCTACTGCTGCGAGGTAACACACCCTCACTAACATTTGTCATTCAAACACTTCTGCAATGAATGGATTAATATCCATTCATGAATATCATCAAGTGGTCTGTAGGCCTATGTGAATGAGTGTGAATAGGCTATGTCATTCGTCAATAGCGTACTTATCATTTGAATAGATTTGTTCCCTTTCTTTCTGTGACATTCGCTACTAGCAAACTGAAAATGCACGCCCTCAATCTATGTATATTAGGCTCTTATTAGCCTATCCGACCATACAAATGGATTGTGGGGGGGGCTTCTAGTTCCAGCCAGGGTTGTTGGCCGTGACCGCTCCGATAGCAACTAGCCATGAACGATGTACTGCATTTGCTGTGCAACATCAACTGTCCAGTTGTCAAAACAAATTGCCAACAAACTGACCAGCTATTTTCTCATGTGCACTAAGTCTCCCCGTTTACTGCAGACCGACCATTTGAAATAGAATAGTTAAGTTAGGATTTCTTAAGCAAAAGATACAATTGCCTATGAGATCTGAGATAGTCTAGGACACAACCATGAGTTTAACTACTGTAATAAAAAAAATGATTTAATGGAATTCCAAAGGTAGAATACTACCTACTCTGATGGTATTTCATTTTGATAACTGGTCAGTTGATATATCTTTGCCCATATTACCTAGCTTACAGCTAGACTTTTCCATGGCTATTGTGCTGTTGGTGGTGACCGCTCCATTCCATTTCACATTTTTGCTGGTCTGCCACAGATTTTGGGCTGAATTTGATAGTTTGATTGATAAAGGCCAGTCCGGATTTCGATAGCAACTATCCATGAACGGAATGTACTGTATTTACTGTGCAACATCAACTGTTCAGTTGTCAAAACTAATTTCCAACAAACTCCCTCCGTCCACTGCAGCTGGAGCAAACTAACTAGGCTACTGATGTTTCTCTCGTTCTACTAGGCTACTCGCTTCAAAATTTAATTAAACCTCCTGTACCACCAGACCAAGTTTAGGTGTTGACCTGTCAATCTGCTCCAAATGTTCCAGCCCAATTGGATAGAGAAACTAGCAATTCAAATGTAGACCAACCAAAGATACAATATACTGTAGCCTATGAGATCTGGGATAGTCTAGGACAAAACCACGAGTTTGGGAATAGCTACTGCATTAGGAATATTGGCATTTTCCTATAGATAGGACATCACCAATTATTTTATAAAGTGCACAGCTACAGACCTTGAGGGATACGTTGTTACTTAATAAAAAATAATTAAATAATAATAATAATACAAATAACAGAAATAAGAAGTCTTTCCTTAACAATTTAATATAATTCTTAAGGTATCCCTCAATGGGATGGGAAGTTGAACCTGTGACCCTTATGTTGCAAGTCTGCTGCACTAACTAACGATTGTACCACTTGGGCAGCCGTGTTTGTGTGTACCTTGAATCGATAAATAATAAATGTATCATGGGTTGTTAAATACAGGTTGAAATGAAATAGTCCATACTGGTTTAGTGCTATATTGATTGTATACTGTATGTCGTTACTCTTACTGCATCGTTGAAAATGGGGGTTGAAAAAATAGATTTCTGAGTTTCCGGGTTTGAATCTAAAGAATGAATAAAGTCCGATCAGTTGGTAAAATGATAGCCCTTTAAATAACAAATTTGATGTAGGCTACTGTCTCTGCTGTAGCTAATCCAAAACAGCAGTTTGCAATTTGGGCCAGTTAAACCATGGATGTAATAAACTGAGAATCTATTTAGGTTATACAGTAAGCAACGGCAACCAGATTGGCCGGGTTTCCCGAACGAGTTAAGAAGCACTTAACTCCAAAGTACTTCTTAACTCCCATACAAAGGGTTGCTTAAGAAGGGTTCCTTAATTCAATTCAATTCAATTAAAATGTTATTTAAATACATAATACATAATTAAACAAAATAAAAACAAACAATACAGGCACAGAATAAAATGGCAGCAACAGTACCAGAAAATATATCAAAACACAGAATGATGGAATGTCATGCTGAACTAATCAAAGGCCAGGGAGAAAAAGTGTGTTTTGAGGAGTGATTTAAAAACCCCTAGGGTCTGGGCCGATCTAATATGAATGGGTAGGCTATTCCAGAGCCGAGGGCCAGCGGCTGCAAAGGCTCAATCCCCTCTCGTTTTAAGACTGGTTATAGGCACATCCAGCAGCATTTGGTCAGCTGACCTTAAAGCTCTCTCTGGGGAATGGCGATGCAGGAGTTCATCTAAGTAGGGAGGGGCCAGCCCATTCAATGTTTTGAAAACAAATAAAAGAAGCTTAAAATTAACTCTAAAACTGACAGGAAGCCAGTGAAGCGAGGCCAGGATGGGGGTGATGTGGTCTCTCTTTTTGGTGCCAGTAAGGAGGCGAGCAGCGGCATTCTGAACAAGCTGTAGGCGCCTGAGTGTAGGGCTGTATGCCAGCCCACATATAGGGAGTTGCAATAATCAAGCCTGGAGGTAATGAATGTATTGATTACCCTCTCAAGGTCAGCTGGGGAAATGTAGGGCTTGGACTTGGCTAGCAGTCTTAGCTGGAAGCGGCGGGATTTGACTACGGAGCTGACCTGTTTGTCGAATCTGAAGGTGCTGTCAAGGATCACTCCGGGGGTTCCTAACGGAGGAACTGATGTTGGAGCTGAGAGGGCCCGGGAGATATGCAGGGGAGGTGGGAGAAACGTGGCCAAAGATGATTATTTTGGTCTTGCTCTCATTCAGGTTAAGGACATTAGTGCTCAACCAGGATTTGATGTCACTCAGGCAGTCGAGCAGAGGCTTTGTTGAGTCCTTGCAGCTGATTTTAAGGGGCAGATAAATCTGAATGTCATCGGCATAGCAGTGAAAAGAAATGTTGTGCTTCCTAAAAATTGAACCTAGGGGCAGCATGTACAATAAAAAGAGTAATGGGCCTTGAATCGAGCCTTGGGGAACCCCACAGGTAAGGGGGGCTGCAGCAGATGAGAATTCCCCTAACTGAACTGAGAAGCTCCGGTCTGACAGGTAGGACTTTAACCAATTGAGGGCAGAGCCGGTGATGCCGATGTGCTGTTCGAGCCGAGCGAGTAAAATCCTATGGTCTACCGTGTCAAAGGCAGCTGTCAAGTCCAGAAGCCCCAGCACAGCAGGGCTGCCTGAATCTGTAGCTAAAACTAGATCGTTAAAAACTCGCAGGAGGGCAGTTTCGGTACTATGGTTCGGTTTGAAGCCCGACTGAAACTTCTCATGGATACCATGGCTAACTAAAAAGGACTGCAGCTGGTTGTAAACAACTCGCTCCAAGACCTTGGAGAGGAAAGGTAGCCGAGAGATGGGCCTAAAATTGGAGAGAGAAGCAGGATCTAGATTTTTCTTTTTGATCAGAGGCTTCACCACAGCGTGTTTAAAGGCGGCGAGGACACAGCCTGAGGTAAGACAAATATTTATCAGCAATAGAACACTTGCTCCAATTACACCGAAGACATCTTTAAAAAGGCGAGAAGGGATGCTGTCTAAGGGGCAGTTTGTACTGTAGGCCGCAGGCACTTCACTACATCTGAGAGAGCAGAGTGGATACAGGCTCAAACTGGTCTAAGACAGCAGGGCATGGGGAAGGAGCAGGCTCTGGGACAACACGTGTGGGCTGGCCTGAGGGCGGAGACTTTGTCTACAAAAAACTTGAGAAAGTCATCACAGAGAGAAAGGGAGGGAACAATGGGAGATGCATCACAGGGATTGATGAGAGAGTTCAATACATTAACTGGGGCTTGTGACTATTATTGGAGACAGGTGGAAATATATTCAGCTTTAGCAGCTTTTTCGCCTCTCTGATAGTCAGACAGGCAGCCACGTAGGATTTCTAAGGAGACATGGAGTTTGGTGAATTTAGGGGGGCGGTAAACGACAGCGCAGAGCACAGGGGAGGCCAGGTTTAGTTCAAGGGGCCGCTGTAGCTCAGTTGGTAAAGTGAGTCTTTCAATGATCGAAGGGTCAGTGGTTCGAATCCCAGCTCCGACTGTCCACATGTCGAAGTGTCCTTGAGCAAGACACCTAACCCCAAAATTGCTCCCAATGAGCAGGTTAGCACCTTGCATAGCCATTGTAAAGCGCTTTGAGTGCCGCTAAGGTGGAAAAGCGCTATATAAGTGCAGTCCATTTACCATTCAAATTGCTGCAACTCAAAGCTAGGGTAGCAGGTTATAGGTCGAAGCAGCCGACAATGATGACTGGATCTGTACTGTAGCTATACCCCCACCGGTGCCGGTGGTGCGAGGGGAGCTGAAGAAGGTGGAAGGAGTTCGGAGAACGGTGTAAACTCGCCAGCATGGAGCTATGTTTCCGTCAGGAATAGGAAGTCCAGTTCACAGGAGGTGAAAAAGTAATTCAATAGGAAGGTCTTATTTGTTATTGACCTACCATTTAGCAGAGCCATGCAAACAGGGGTGCTCCCAGGAATTCTGGGCCCCATGAAAAGATATCACCAGGGGCCCCTATGAAGCACACATGCACTTTTTGCCAGAAAGTTGAAACACTGCTTATATTTCTGCATACAGTAATGGGATTCACTATTGATGCAAAACTTGATACCCTCTAAGAAACACACTAAAGGCCATCTTTTTAAAAATACTTTATTGCTCCATCCTCGTCATCTGTACTGCCAGCACTGCCTATCTCCTCTACTTCACTGCTCCCTGCCAAAACAGAGGGCCCTGGCACTGTAGTGTACATATGATAATATATGCTACTATAATACAATTTGTAATAGACATCATAACCAAAATGTCTGTTTGGACTGTTCCTAACAGAGGGCCCTGGCTCTGTAGAGTGTAGGCTTCAGATAATATCCTATAATATAATTAGTAATAGACATCATAACCAAAATGTCTGTTCCTAACATTTTGTTGACTTAAATTAACTTTTGACAATAATGTCAACACGCCTCACCTTCAGTTGGGAGTAGGGCTGGTTCATCAGGGAGTAGGGGGGGGTGAGAGGGGGCTGCTGCCACATCTGTTTGGCCTGACAGGCAGGGGCAGGGACAACAACTGATTTAGTATAAATAGCTTGCTAAAGGGTTGCCTGCATTGATTAATGTTGGCTTAAGAAGGAGCAAAATGTAGCTAAACACTTTTTTCTGTGAAGTGAGCTCTGCACTGCACCGTGCGCGCCTCTATTAGCCGTCATTGCTAGCTTGGAGTAGCCTTGCTAAACAGCTTCATTTCTAGACCACCACTTACAGACTATACCCACCTTCTTTGGTGAAAAACGTTGTCATATACTGTTGACCTTGTTTTTGTAGATCATGTTTACTTTTCTGCTCCTTCCTTTTCTCAGCATTTATATTTGCGCTGAGACATAACGCCGGGTGATCAGCTTCACTCTCAGTCTGTTCTCACCTCATGCGCCGCGTGTCTTTAGAAGCTGGAGTCAGGACCAAACCATTTCATGTAAATAGGGGGGGGGGGGCTTTTTGGATGTTTACTTTTTGCCAAAAACAAGAAAATTCTTAGTATTATTGATTTGTTATTATACTGAAGATTATATCAATTTATGATATTAATAATTTAGAGAATTTATACCTAATGTTATTTTTTTATTTTTTTGGGGGGGCCCCTGTCAGTGCGGGGCCCCTGGAATCATTCTATCTTTTCCCCCCCTTAGAGCGCCACTGCATGCAAAGGTTGCACTCCGGATCAGTCAAAGAGGGAGTGTGCAGCGATGGAGTGGGGAGGGGGGGGGGGGGGGGATTTCTGCAGAGGTCTGAGTACACAGAAGTTTACTCGACACCTATCCAGCTGGGGTTTAAGGGATCTGTGAGAGATGATGAAGAAGTTTCTTTATCGGGGAAACCCGGCCATTGTCAGGTCAGAGAAGCCTAGTAGCCTACTATTCTATAGCAGTGCCTTACTGCCCCTCATGGTTGCAGGTTGTAATAATTATTTTACCGCCGCTGCCACTGTCGTTGTTGCTCTCGCCACGAGGTGCGGCAAAGTATTTAAATTTGCATGACTGTGTGTGGTTGGATTAAGGTTGGTTCTGTACTCAAATTTATTGGGCTGAACTAGCACATAATTTTTTGGAAGGTAGTCACAGGCAACCTAGGCACTAGCTAATGGTAGATACAGTACGGTAAGCTAGATATTCTAGCTAATATTAGCTATAGAACTAGCTAGTTATGACATTTTTATTAATCTTTCTGTTTTGTGAACTTAAGAATTTAATAGTTTATTTCAGAATATACTGTAAAGTCTTGAAATCAAGCTACAGCACAGCCATGTTTAGATCCTTTAGTGAGCTTATTACACAAAGGTTTTTCAACAATATTCCAGATCTCTGTTTTCCATGTTAGCCCACTGTTGCTGCCAGTAGCAGTGATAACGTGATATGGATTATCATGATGACAGATGAATGTAGGTGGCAGGACTATTAGTCATGACACGATTGGATTGGAAAGGAAATTTGAAATATGACCCCTGGCAAATGTAATTGGGGAGATTTGCCCAGTCAATTTTAAAAGTCTATTGAAACTCATTCCATGGTCTAGAATCACAATCGCCAAAGGCATTTTTTCACAGCTTGGCGTTGACTCAAGGGACCTCAAGAACCAACCAGTCCCAAGACCTTGTCTGGTAAACACTAGAACGTCATGCGATGTCAGGTAATGGAAATGGTAAATGGACTGCACTTATATAGTGCTTTTATCCAAAGCACTTTACAATGGCCTCTCATTCATCCATTGCCACTGTGACAACCACAGGCGGCAGGTTAGGCCCAGTTGGGCGTTTATTCAAAAAAAGGAAAATGGTCAAACGGAAAAGTATTCGCCGTCGGTGTCGGCTGGCTTGGGTCCTCTCCGGGGTGCGGGCACCCATGACTATATGTTCTTTCTCTCCCTTCGGTCTCCTCCAGCTCCCTCTTATCCCGGGGCTCCTCAGCCACGCATTAGGACGGGCGGCGGTATAGCTCAGGAGGTAGAGCGGGTCGTTCAGTGATCGTAGGGTCGGTGGTTCGAATCCCGGCTCCTCCTGACTACCTGTCGAAAGACACTGAACCCCAAATTGCTCCCAATGAGCAGGCAAGCGCCTTGCATGGCAGCTGCCGCCATTGGTGTGTGAATGGCGCTCCGGGCCGGTGTAACAGCTGGATGGGGAGCGCGTTACATATGCAGTACCTATACAGTACCTACAGTATACCTAGGAGCAGGTGTGTGGTTACAGGTCTTTCACCTCTGATGGGGACAGTGGCTGCAGGAGTGTTCTCCGGTCACACTGTGTCGGTCGATGGCCATGGTGCTAAAGCACGTTGACCAGGGCGCGTCCCTCCGTCCGCCCCTCCCTCAGCTCTGGGGTTGTCACAACACACACACGCACGCACACACGCACACACACACAATCCGCTCTACCTCCTGAGCCACAGCCTCCCTGCAGTAATTAGGTAGTTAATCAGGCAATTATGTATCTTTTGTAAGATTGCCTGATAAACATACAGGAGTCAGGAGTTTTCGGCTAAAACATAACTGGCAATGATATTGAAGATTTGATATGACAGCATGCAATTATAGCCCACTTGGCTAAGTATGCAGCCCCAATATCAAGTAAGGAACAATTACCTGAGTTCAATTTTCAAATCAATAATAGAGACATTAAATGGTCGTCATCAACCAACATGACAATGGCCATGAAGGACATTCAAGTTGAGAATGGGCTCAGTTACACACCTACTCCGCCTTTCTCACAAGGGAAGTCAAGGAAATGAAATATTTGAATATGACATGGATACATTAATATTCACTGTTTGTGAGTCTACTCCTTGACGTGACTGGAATGTATTCAAAAACACCCAAATTGACTGACATTAGCTAATCGTAATGGTAAAATGATCTACAGTACTCAGCATTTAGAGCAATTTACTGATATGATACCCTGTGTTAATGGCTTTACACAGTTATAAATCATACTTCTGACAACAGTTAATCTTAAATCCCATCACAGATTGGTTTTCCCTCTTGTATTTACTTTGTGTGTTCAAGAGAGGAGGTGATTGATGCCATACTTATGCATGTACTTAGTAGGCTATAAGATGGCTGTTTTCAACAGAGAACTTGAGGGCTGTTTGATGAATGACAACTAAATTTTAACCATATAATAACCACATGAGCTACTAAATTTGATGGCACTACTGAAACACCTGCCTTTCCCACACAGGGCTTATTATAGTATCAAACCCATTACAAATGCTGTTTAAATAATTCACTTATAATAATCAACAAATTTGCTTACAGTGTTCATTCTGGGTCTTTTCAGACATGACAATATATGGAAAACGTAAAACTATGATAGATTTTATGATGCTACTTTGCCTCGCGTAATGCTTCTGTTTTCTGGCTAGTGCTGTGTAGCCTGGCTCCATCCCCTGAATGGTGATGTGCTGTGGTTCCTGTGCAGCGGAGGCCAGCGGGCTGGATGCCTGCAAGGATGGGAAGGTTGTCCACAGGAGTGGGACGCTGGCATCCTGTCACAATGCGCAAGGCTTCGTTGATAGGTGGATCAATGAGGCGGGTGTGAGCACTGCGGCACCACACCGGTAGGCAATATTCACTGGTCGAGTAGGCAAGGGCTAGGGCTGCCGTACGCAATGTTTTTGCGCCCACGCCCCAGCCTGATCAGACCAGTCGCCTCATCAACGCCACACGAGCTGTTAACTTCTTGTGCAGTGACTGGAGGTGTCGGCGGAATGTGAGCGACCTGTCCAATGTCACGCCGAGATAGGTTGGTTCGGCATGGCAGGAGTGTTCCATCGATGTGTATTCGGAGCTCACATTGGGCTTCCTTGTTGTTAAGGTGGAAGGCCGTCGACACCGTCTTGTCCTCGATGAGCTTCAGTCTCCATTTCCGGAGGTATGCCGCTAGTGTCTGCATGTCCTGGCTCAGGGTCTCCTCCACGGCAGAGCAGCAGATCGGTGATTGGTTCGACGCGGGCGTAGATGAAATGCGCAAGGATCTTGAAGCGGATACATACAGTAACAGAGAGATTGGCCGGTAACTCTTGGGGTCCCCTTCAGGCTTGTTCGGCTTAGGGATCGCGACAACTAGGGCTCTTCTCCAGATTTTGGGGACCTTGAGTTGGCGCAAGCAGGAAGAGAGGAACACTCTTAACCAGGACTTCAAGGCAGGCTGGAGTATAAGCTCCGGGCAGATAGAGTCAGGCCCTGGAGCTTTTCCTATCTTTACATGCTGGAGGGCAGCAGCAAACTCCTCCGGTGTGAATTCACCCGAGATGTTACCGCCGCTAGGAGTTGTGGCCTTCCAGAGACAACTTATTTTGCCACAAGATGTGACGATTCGCAACCTTTGCCCTCGTATGTCCCACTTTTCAAAAATGGTGTTGCAATTTTGTTTGCAGAGATGGGGCACTGACGGGGGGAGCGTCTGGACCTACCAGTGAGGTCGTTAAGGATGCTTGACTCATCGAAGCTTATCAAACTTCCAAAAAACGAGCCAATGAGACACAGCAGCAAAACTTGATTGAATGCGTACCAGAGGTTGAAGCTGCTCTTGTCAAGTGGATTGATAATGCCTAGTCATGAAATGCCCCCTTGAGCTCTTAAACGGCAGAATATTTGGCAGAATATCTGGCAGAGAGTCTGGGAGAGGACAACGTTTCCATAAGCTGGTTTGAGCGATTTAAAAAGAGAGAGAACATTATTGTGTTTCTGCACTGGGAGGAGGCTGACGCTGTGGCACAATGTAAAATTATGTTTGAATAATCATCCGCTTATAGTGACCAATTTGACCCGGACAGACGTGATCACTATACGAGTTTTCTGCTGTATTAATCTATGGCAGCCATGATCAATTAAATGAGCCTTGTCAAGAGATGACTGTAAATTCTACTAAATGCTTTATTATTTAGTTATGATTTTAATCTAATCTCTTGCACCATGCTTTACATGTTGATACAACATGACTTGTCCTGCTGCTGTCAACATTGACTCCATGATCATCTGCCAAAGTGTGTAGTCAGAGACTAATTCGTCCATTAAACTCAGAACCACTATCCTCCCCAGTGAAGCATGGAAAAATAAATAAATAAATTGAACAATGTTCTCAGCCTGGATAACTGTTCCTTTTTGGAAGGCGGTGGTTAGTGGTTTTAATTGCATTTCATTAGATTACATATGATCAATGCAGCCAGTGCTAAAACAGACGTGTTAATTGTGTTTTGGCTACTGTATCTTCCTGTGTGTCATATGCTGGTTTGTTTTATTGTTGTTGTTTTTTTGCAGCAAACATATTCAAGTGTGTTGTTTGTCTCCTGTGAAGCGCTGTACAGTAAATAACATTGATCCCGTAATCACATGAAGTTGGCTGTTTTCCCCTACTGAATTACATTAGATGGGGCTAATGTTCTTCCCCTCAGCTGCCAAATGCACTGGTTAATGGCGTCAAATGCATTATCATGGCATTGCTTTCTCTCAGCCTCAAGGTGGAATTAATAATACCACTACGCACCAGACGGCCGCCGGCCTTCCATCAATGACAAGTGACCAGCAACACAGAGAGAGACTATCAGTGGGTCAGCAGGGGTGGAATCATAATAGCCGGATATGAAAGTATTGTCACAGATGAATCAATGCCTTCATCTCTTGTATTCTCACCCTGCATCTTCAAAACCTTTGTCTTGGCTAACGGCTGCGCTGAAATGCAAATGTTGTTGCTCAGGTGTTCTGTGAAGAAGACGGATCATCCAGAGCTCAAGTTGTCTTAGCCCAGGCACTCAGGCCTCAGGCAGGGGAGTTGAGTTGAGAGTCCCTCCCAGCATGGAGGCATGAGAGTGGGGATTACCACCACATCGCCTCCTGCTGAGGGGCCTCAGATATGGATCTAACGTATAGTACAGTTTCGTGGAGAGGGATAAGCAAGCAGACTGCACGCACGCAAACACTCACACACACACACACACACACACACACACACACACACACACACACACACACACACACACACACACACACACACACACACACACTCTGTCTCTCCAGGCCATCCAAATGGTATAAACATGCCTAATGGTAATTGCCCATTAAGTGTCTCATCTTCTCCATTAGTGAAGCAGCAGTGCCATGGTTAATTGCTCTTAACTAATGGCACGCTTATTAAGGGACTGGAATCGCCAATCAGTTATGGCAAATTTAAAATAGACGCCAGGTGGAACAGCAGGTAAATGCCCTCAAAACTCTTCTATTATTTAGGCCATTTTCAAAACTCTATTCTTCTGTTTTCAAAACCCTACTCTACCATGTCGTTTATCCACGCCCGTTTTCCTTTCTATGTCTCTCTCTCTCTCTCTCTCTCTCTCTCTCTAGCCTCCATCTCTTCCCCTCTCCCTCTCTAGCATCCATTATTCATTAAAACAGTCCATCCTGGCAACAAAGGCTGAAGACTCACCCCCAGATCACTTGGTGTTTGTTGAAGCCTGAAAACACCTCTTTGCTCCTCTCTCTCTCTTCGCGGCCTCGGACCCAATGTCCCTCCCCCATTCAGCCAGAGTATTCAAATCAGGACCTTGAGTTCAAAACACCGGTGGCTCCAATCAGAGGCTGATTCAGACCTAGGACACCAGGTGTGCATATTTCACAGCCGACCAATGACAGAACCTTAGTTATTGGGTTGACCGGTTGCCGGGGAGAAAATTATCCTTTAGCTGAGCAGAGGCTACGCCCTGGAAATGAATATATCTCTGCTGCATTGGTTAACTTTAGAATGGATTATATATTTTCATATATTTCATATAGGGCTAATATCCTCCTAGCTTTCCAAATGGAGATGGAGAACCGGCTCATTTAATGGTCAGTTTAGCTAATGTAATAATGGCCGCCATGGAGGCTGTATAATGACCACCTCACTGGGTTTATCTGCTTACGAATCCATTTCACATTCTCCTAATAGTGGATGGCGCCAAGGCAGACGTCGGCAAGGAGGTAATTGGGTCTTTCAGACACCTTGGGCTGCCAGGTTCCTAAGGAGTAAAAGGGAAATGAGAGAATCAGAGTCAGAATTTGTTTTATCACCATATAGTTTTTCAGTGCACTAGGAATTTGCTTTTGGTCGTGGTGCATAATAACATGGAGACAACATTGGACAGTGTGCAGGGACAAGAAGTTATTTTTGGTGTCACGTTTGGTGTTTTGGATGTAACTGGTAGTTTCAGTTTTTCTGTGGAATTGAATTGTTTACAGTACACATGCAGCACTGTACATGTACACACACATATACAGACAGTCACACTAGATCCTCCTTGACAGAGATGACTACCATGCACAAACACATACTCACTCTAGATGCTGTCGAAAGATGCTGTCCTCATCACAATTTACAGATTACACACACACACACACACACACACACACACAGGTGAGGCCTCTTCACAGACAGGTTCCCCCGCTAGGTAAAGATGACTGGATCTCACTAGCGCACATGGATCCAATCCATTCACTTCCTAGGTCAACATTCCACAGGAAGTGTCGGGGATTTTTAATTACACTGTACAAATCTTACAGCTCGCGCCTCCCTTTGTCCTCCTTTTCCATTTCTCAGGCTCCGTCTTTTCTTTTCCCTCTCCTCTTCTCTCTCGTCTGCGGAGGCTGGAAGACACGCCACACACGCCGGCGAGGAAGGAGGGGGAAGAAAAGGCCCCAGAAAGCAGCAGTAATTCCTGCTTGCCGGCTGTCTTGTCATTTGAAGCTAATTGCACGGTTTAGCAAGACTGTGGCAATTACAGTCCCCTCCTTTGTGTAGCGCGATAGCGTTCAGGGGTCCGCTGGTTAAAAGGGACGGGGCAAGGGGGGACGGGGGGGGGGGGGCTTGCGCTTCATTGCATGGTTGGATTCAGGGTTTTATTTCCCTTCTCCATGCAGATGTGTTTTAATGGGGTGGAAACGCGGAGACGTAGCGACGGGTTAGCCCGAACGCCGCTGACGCTGAGCACAGCAAACAAGCGGTTTCTATAGATCGCCGTGATAGTCTTGATCCCTAAATTGATTCTAGCAGGCGGAGAGGGCCAAAGGTCTGCTATTGTGCTGCGCCTATAGACAAATTGAGTCTGTGTTATGTTATTTTAATCAGCGGACCGAATCTTAGGGCACATGAGAGGTCTCGGGGACGTTAATTGGCTCTGAGCTTTTCCTTTTTTTTTTTTTCCTCTCTCACCTTCGGTCTGTTTCGGTCACACACTTAAGAATGCGCTCTGGCTCAGACGCGCACACACACACACGTGCACGTACGCACGCACGCACACACACAGGCCAGGGGAGCATCAGCGGTGATAGAGTCTGTGGGTCATGGGCTGTCTGGTGAAAAAGGGCAAATGTCTGGCCTGTCTGGTGTCTCCTGACGTGTGGAATGCAGAATGCAGCCTGTGTGTGTGTGTGTGTGTGAGTGTATATTCGTTTGTGTGAGTGTGTGTGTGTGTGTGTGTGTGTGTGTGTGTGTGTGTGCGTGCGTGCGTATTAGGTAAGAAAGTGCTAATCGTCTGCTCGGAGGTGCCTGTGGTCTCCCTGCTCCCTGTCAGAGCTCACAGATAATGAGACCTGGACACAGACGCGGCCAGCTTCCTGCCTAGACGAGGAAATAGCCCCCGCCCCGCCCCCCCACGCCCACACCCCCCACCCCAAACACATACACCGACCGCGGGCTGGGGGAACGTACCGTAGCTGCCGGCTTGCCAAGAGGCGCCTCAGATAATTTCACACTCCAAACACAGCCTGGAAGTTGTTGACAGACCCTGAGCATGAAGCTCCGGCGAAAAAGAAAGACCTAGAAGGTTCTCCTCCCCTTGCGGCCGGAAACCCGTTGGACACGGCCAGGGCGGCTGGTCCGAGGCCCACTCAAACAAGGGGTGAGCTAATGAGCGCTTAGCTAGATAAACCAGCGCTGATTGGGCTGTTGTTGCAGTCGGGGAGCCGGAGGCAGAAGGGATCAAGGGAGGTATGCGTTCGTGATGAGGCCGCGAGGGGAGATACTTCTGGAAAAGTCCCGTCGAGGTGGAGATGGATGTCGGGAGAATCACGCGGCAGCTTACGTCCACAGTAGGCTATTGTGCGGTGAAATTGGACACGCACGGTGTAGCACGCGCCTCACGCCCCCGCAGTAACATACCACACGATAAACACACAATGCAGGGATACATACAGTACGGTGCATGCGGTAGCGCGCACGTGGTAGAAATTGGCACGTTGGCTTAAACACGCAAACATACACGACCTACAACTCCCGGTTGTTTAGCTTGGCTTGCCTAGTACAACTGACCCTTTTAAGTCTCAGTGGCGGGGAGCGAGTGTGAGGCCGTGTGTGTGTGGCCGCACCGGCTGTTTTTGGACATGCAAATGATGTCAGTGAACCTTAGGCTGAGGGGATATTAAGCGAAAGTCTCAGTTTTGGTCAATTGCAAGAGGCTAATCCTACAAGAGTGGAAAATATACATGCTCTATATACATGAAGCGTGACGCACACACACATACAAACACACCCACACACACACAACATATACATCTATTTTCTCATGCACACACACACACACAAGTGAATAATTTATCCTAGAGACACGGGGAGCCATCAGTCAACTCTCTTACAGCTCAGTCTCGGAACACTACACTCAGGGTGTGAGAGTGTGTGTGTGTGCGTGTGTGCGTGCGTGTGTTTAATTGTTTCTTCAAGTCTGTCTTTTGATCAGAATGATATGTTCATACAGTGTTTGTGTTCTGCGTACACTACTGTTTGCTGAGCCTCTGCAAATTGGAGCAACAGCAGGTAATTGTGCTCAGTTCAGTGTTTGCATATTTCACAACATCACACCGTATTTTGAAATCGACGTCGGTGTGAAACGCTTTGAAGGATTGTGGCAAGTATACCACAGATGAATAATCAAGCATATGCATATTAAAACCCAGCGTTATGTTGACACCATAGGCTTCAGCTCAACTGTGTCTTTTGGAGTTATACTGTACAGTACTGGAGGTTTTGAACCGCCTTAGTCAACATGGAGATGGGGGATATTTGGCCTATTTCTGACTAATCATACTGGGTATGACTAATTTGACCCCCCTTCCCCTCTGTTGTCTATGAAAAGTACAAAAACCTAATTTCCTCAAAGATCGACTAAACTCCAAATGTCCCCCTCACGCCTACAGTTTTATAGAGGGCTCCAGGGCCGGTCTCTCCGGGACCTAACGATCCGCACCGGTCCACCGAGGGGGGGTGTGTGTGTGTGGGGGGGGCACTCCCTTTCTCTCCGTCCGCGGGGACCCGCAGGGGTGACCTTCCAACTGCCAGAGTCATTGAGATTCTACGGCTCTGTTCTCCTGAAGCACGGTGGAACCCCCCCCATCCACCCACCCCCATAGATATCATTATCTGGAGTGCAGGGCCTGAGAGGTGCAGCGGGCGGACTCTCATCGACTGTCTCGACACAGTCCTCCGACTTCCTCCACTTGCGGAGTCTTCTCGTGTGACGCGCGGCATCCTCCAGGTGCTGCGGTAATGCAATTTTATTTTTTATTTTTGATATCATTTGTGAATACATCGGTCTGGGAGTGAATACGAATTTATGATAATACAATACAGCCTTATTTCGCCGGCAGACTTTGTTAAGTCTTCAACCAGGATGTGGAACAAATAAGATGGTACCTGATGTGTGGAGGCTTGGTGGTCTTGTTAACTGGGACCAGTGCCTGTGTGTTACTGGTCTCCCAGCTCTGCTCTTCCTCCGGCGCCTCAGTGTCTCCTCGTCGTCCGGTGGGCGGCATAGACACCCCGGTCAGTCGCACAGTACAGTAGGTTGCCCCGGGAGATGTCCGCGCTGGGTTAGCCAATAGGACGAGACCTTATAGGGCTACTTGCGTGCCATCGTATATCACTGGATCCCTTTAACAAGAGGCTCTGCTAAGGTCTCTAGTGTTTCCTGCCTCTCATAGACTTGTACACATACAGTACTTGCTCTCTCTCTCTTTCTCTCTCTCTCTCTCTCTCTCTCTCTCTCTCTATATATATATATACAGTGTGTATATCTCTCTCTCTTTCTCTCTCTCTCTCTCTTTCTCTTTCTCTCTCTCTATATATATCTCTCTCTCTCCCTCTCTCTCTGTCTCTCTCTCTCTCTCTATATATATATAGATCTTTCTCTCTTTCTCTCTCTCTCTCTCTCTCTCTCTCTCTCTCTTTCTCTTTCTCTCTCTCTATATATATCTCTCTCTTTCTCTCTCTCTCCCTCTCTCTGTCTCTCTCTCTCTATATATATATTTCTCTCTATCTCTCTCTCTCTCTCTATATATATATATATATATATATATATATATTTCAAATTTCAAGCTGCTGCTTCTTCTGCCTCATGTTCTCTCTCATCCTCAATGAAACCCTCTCCCTTGACCCCTCCCATCCATTAGCGCATTCCCTCGCTACCAATCCTTCTCCCTCTCTTCCTGTACGAGCCCCTCTACTGTACCTCTCCGTCTGTGCGCTGTGCTTTTACACACCATCTCCCATGGAGGCAGCGCGGGGATCGCGGGGCCTGTTGTTTCAGATGGGCCCGGGGAACATGATTATTATTGCAGGCAGACTATACAGAAACATAACACACTCCCAACAGGCGGACCTCGTGTAAGTCCTGGGTTGAAGCACAGAGGCTGTGGGTGTCCTAGCATGGCTGCCTCCCACTGGGGGTGTTTGTTCGTTTTGTCCTTGTACTTTTTTTATTGATATTTGTATCGCGTTCCAGCCAGGATTTGCTTGATTGTGTCTTTTCGCAGGGAGGAATAACAATGCATCACATAGCATTAACGAGCTAAGTTGGTTGGACATCTCAAACGGGAGTATGCTGTGTGTAGCTTGTTCAAGCCTAATCAATAATCCGAGTGACTTTCTTTTCCTACCCGGCCACAAAACCCCGTAGTCTGGCGCTGATGTTTCAAATGCTGAATGGCTGCCGTTGTCCATATGGACGCGTCAAAACACAAACATCGCCCCCCCTGTCCAATTACAGCCACTTGTAACATTATTCCGTCCAATGAGGTTGACTGATGTGGCACGCTTAAACCGTGTGCGTGTGGCGTGACGCCGCATAATGTGGGGACATGTCTGTGGCTCACGATCCCCAAATGCTGGATTACAGATCGGAATTCAAGCAAAGACAAACACTGCTCCGCCTCCTGAATGTGTTTACAGTTCCAGAACAGTGTTTTTGTTTTCTGCTTATTTATTTTTTCCTGATAAAGTCTGCTCGTCCCGGAGTGAACCGTCAGATGCCCGAGGGGCAGTGTGGTCCTCATCGCAACGTCCGCAGCTGTTTACTGTGGTTTGGGTCCTGCTACAGCCTGTCGGTGCTGGGGAGGGAACAGCAGAGAGCTGGAGACCAGACAATACAGCCTGAGAGAGAGAGAGAGAGAGAGGGAGAGAGAGGGAGAGAGGGGAGAGAGAGGGAGGGAGAGAGAGAGAGAGAGAGAGAGAGGAGAGAGGGAAGAGCGAGGGAGAGAGAGGGAGGGAGAGGGAGAGAGAGGGAGAGCGAGAGAGAGAGAGGGAAGAGAGAGGGAGAGAGAGGGAGGGAGAGGGAGGAAGAGAGAGAGAGAGAGGAGAGAGGGAAGAGAGAGGGAGAGAGAGGGAGGGAGAGAGAGGGAGAGGGAGGGAGAGAGAGAGAGAGAGAGAGAGAGAGAGAGAGAGGGGGCAGAGAAGGTGAATTTCGGCTTGAGAACGGGAGAGGGTAATGATTGCAGGTTTGCCATAAACTTCCCTCAGTTGCAATTTGGGCTTACAGGAAATAATGCAGGCACCTATTAAACACCTACGATCTGGAACCTGTGGAGGACCCGTCCTCCTGGGCTCAGACACTCACGGTCTGAGGTCCGCCACACACTCACATACACACACACCGTTGTAGCCGTACCTTGGCAGAGACAGAAAGGACAGGATTCACGGTCAACTGAATATGACTCGCCCCTGCGGCTTGGCGTTGTTGAAAACACAACTCTGTTTGCGTGTGTGTGTGTGTGCGCGTGCGTGTGTGTGCGCGTGCGTGTGTGTGCGTGTGTGTGTGCGCGTGCGTGTGTGTGCGCGTGTGTGTTTGCGTACACTTGCGCATGCATGGTACCTTATATGTGCATTGCAGTATTTCAGTATTGTTACAGTATTGAACTATGGCATATCTGTGCGTTGAATATATCCTTCTCACTGCTCTCTCTTCTTTCCTGAGTCCTGCTTTGGTGACCTTTTGACCTTCAAGATCTGATGTGTGTCTATTCCCCTCAGCCCTGCAGAGGGGCGGAGGCGGTTCTGCCCTGGTACGAGGAGGGCAGAGGCCGGCTGCTCATCACGTACACTCAACCCTGACCACGACATCCACAGACCACCTAAGTAACATGGACAGAGAGGGGACAAACGCACACACACACACACATGCATAGAATTAGAGTGCACACACACACACACACACATGCATAGAATTAGCGTGCACACACACACACACACACACACACACACCTGCATAGAATTAGCGTGCACACACACACATACACACACACACACCACAGCATAATCAAACGTATCTTTGCCCCCATCTCCGATGAGTGCATATCATCTATACAGAGGAAGTGCACCAATGCTTTGCTTTCAATACCTTTCCAATCAGACTGTGCTATTTTTGGCGTCCAGGCAAGCCTTGGGTGAGCTGGTGGTTTTCTAAGTTTCACATAATCATCTCTGGAGTCCCAGGAATCACTCGTGCTTAGTTCACTCTAGTGCCTGTCTCCCCCCTGTTTATTTGTAGTTTTCTGTACAGGAGGGCTTTGAATCTTATCGCGACAAATCTTTTCTGTCCTCTACATGTCCCTTTTCCTCCCTCTTAGGTGTTTGTTTCATTCCTTTTCGCTTTTGCTGTTTTTTTAGGTCAATGGTTATTTTGTTCATCTTATCTTAATCTTACTCCTCTGTTTGTCCGTCGTTCTCGGCCCTCGTCTAACTCCCTCGCCCCCCAACGGGGAAGTGTCACGGGGTGAACGACATCGGCTCGGATTGATTTGTGTACTCTACGTCCGTCACCGAAAACAGAAACGATCGTCGGGGCGTCACGCACCAGCTAATTAATCCTCTTCCTTCTGTCATCTGCCATGGCGCTAATACTGGGACTCTCACTCTTTGGCTGACATCCAACGTTGTTACAAATGCCCCCCGTAGCCAAACGTACCGTAGGAGGAAGCACACACACACACGCACACACTGATAATCGGCCCAAAAAAAGAGGAACCGACGTTGGCCGGGGCTAGCGGATTATCAGGGATTCTTAATCCGCGGCACGTACGCCATGCTCAACCTCCGTGTCGTCAGGAGGAGATAGCGCGGCGAGAGGCTCCGATTGCTCGGCCTGCTTCGATTTAACAGGGGGGAAGCATCCTTCGGGCAGTCGGCTGTCTCTGCTATCTAACTCTCCCCTGGGAGGGAGGGAGGGAGGGAGGGAGGGAGGGAGGGAGAGACAAAATGAGAGACCGGCACAAGGGACAGAGGGAGAATGAAGAGAGAGAGAGAGAGATAGGGGAGGGGATTGGAACGTACAATATAAAAGAGCGGTTATGGAGAGGGTGATAAGGAAGGATAAGCCTGCAGGGCTGTGTGTGCTCATCTGGAGCCAGGTGAAGTGTGGGGGGGGGGTCATGGATAATACCGTCGTAGGGAGAAGCTTCCTCCGGGGGTCTAAATGATCTCCCCAGGGACAGTTATCCCGTCGACTGGGAGCCCCGGGAGGCTTCATCAGTCACAGGTCGTTAACCTGATCTCACTCACCTTAATGAGGTCACCGTCATGTGGCCCGTCAGAGTTCTGTAATGATTTCACGCCTGTGAATCACGAGGGAGAGAGATAGGAGGACGGCTCTAGACCGTACCAATTTGATGTTTTCACGTGGTGTCGCTCGTGTGGATCAAAGAGGGAGCGGTCAGGAGTCCAAAACTTCAAACTTGCTGGGTTAGAACGGTCTAGAAAAGTTCTGAACAGTGGGAAAGATACCAGGACTTACGGGAATGTCCCAATTTTTTTTTTTTTTTGTTCAGTTTTTTTTTTTTTTTTAATCTTTTATTCTAAAAATATATACAAAACAATCAACACATCATCAACAACAAAATCAACAGTGGGGACAACCAAAAGGCAACAACAAGTACAAACTACAAACGCACCAACAGTCCGCCGGCAATAACAGCAAGTCCAGACATGAGGAGCACCACCATAATACCATACAGTAATAATTCAAGGATACACACCTGTGTATGTTGGTATCTTTGCCACTATTCATGTTGTGGTTACGTGTTACTTTTTAAGGTATGCAATTTTATGACGTGCCCCAGTACGGTGGCACACACTTAAACACACAGTACACACGTATGTGCAAACCCACCCACACATACACATGCCATGTGGGCAGTAGACACACACACACACAGGGGCAGAGGGGGGGGGCGTGGGTGGGGGTGCTGAGCCTTACTCATAGAGCCGTCAGAACATTGCCAGTGGTGCGGTGCAGTGGTGTGTGGAGTGTTTGGGCCCTGCAGACAAACCTGGGATTAGAGAGGTCTGTCAGGAGACCGGCGGGGCTGTTTGTGTCTGTTTCACCAGAGCAGACTAGATACTCCCTGACACTTCACATCAAACAGGCCTCACTGGCCCTGTGGAGGCTCAGTGCAGCTTTATTTGCACCTTTGACACACACACACACACACACACACACTAAAAGGTATGTGAACATGCGCACAAACACACTATGGGGTTTAATCAATGCCAGCACAAATGTGCACTGCATACCTGCTACGTCTAAAGTGCGTATATGTGTCGTGTGTGTATGCATGTGTAATGTGTTTATAGCTACATGTACAGTATGTATACTTTACGTGTACTTTGGCTGTTTCCTTCCATTCAGTTGCTAGACAATGTTGATTGTCAAATTGTGTAATTATATAAGCATTAAAAAGAGCTAACTAACTTATTTTAACACAGCGTGAATCTGAGTCTATTCTGAAAAAAAAAAAAGTTAGTCTATAGGCTCGATCAAATATGTGTGCATATGTATTCACACCCTTTACTCAATACTTTGTTAAAGCAAATTTGGCAGCAATTACAGCCTCAAGTCTTATTGAGTGATGCTACAAGCTTGGCACACCTATTTTTTATGGGGGACCAAACATGACATAAGTATAAATAAATAAATGGGGAGGGGATGGGGTGCTCAGCCATTTTCAGATCTCTCCAGAGATGTTCGATCAGGTTCAAGTTTGGGCTCTGGCTGGGCCACTCAAGGACATTCACAGACTTGTCCTGAAGCCACTCCTTTGTTATTTTGGCTGTGTGCTTCAGGTCATTGTCCTGTTGGAAGGTAAACCTTCACCCCAGTCTGAGGTCCAGAGCACTCTGGAGCAGGTTTTCATCAAGGATCTCTTTGTACATTGCTGCATTCATCTTTCTCTTGATCCTGACTAGTCTCCCAGTTCCTGCCGCTGAAAAACATCCCCACATGCCACCACCATGCTTCACTGTAGGGATGGTATTAGCCAGGTAATGAGCAGTGCCTGGTTTCCTCCAGACGTGACCTTTGGCATTCAGACCAGAGTGTTCAATCTTGGTTTCATCAGACCAGAGAATTTTGTTTCTCGTGGTCTGATAGTCCTTTTGGTGGGTTGTCATGTGCCTTTTACTGAGGCGCAGTGGCGTCTGGTGGGTCCTAGAACCGGGTAAGCCAGGACCAACGAAGCACGCACGCAGAGCATGCACAAATTTTTTTGGGTTGCACTTTCAAAGCATGCCCTGATGGGAGGTTTCACAGCACCAGAAGGGGGCTTAGCAGTGGCATTGTCATATATAAAAAACATACAGGAAAACTACAGTAGCCTAGGCTACTGATGTTTTTTAACACGTCAAGAAAGGCCAATAATTTGAGAGCGAGCGAATAAGCGGGCAATATTTAGACCGAAACAACCAAGCTTTTAGGTACACACTAAATAAACTACTTAGCCATTATATGACAACAATGGCCAAGCACCACGAAGAATGACAGAACGATAAAATACACCCTAGGGCACAGCACTCAATAGCCTACTCCCGTACTTCACTAATCAGTGTTTAGGCTACTACTGGTGGTTCCAAACTTCTTCCAATTATGAACGATTGAGGCCACTGTGCTCATTGGGACCTTCAATGCTGCACATTTTTTGTATTATTCTCCAGATCTGTTACTCAATACAATCCCGTTTCAGGGGTCTACAGTTAATTCCTTTGACTTCATGGCTTGGTTTGTGCTCTGATATGCACTGACATGTCACGTATGGGACCTATATATAGACAGGTGTGTGCCTTTCCAAATAATTTCCAATCAATTGAATTCACCACAGGTGGACTCCAATCAAGTTGTAGAAACATCTCAAGGATGATCAGTGGAAACAGGGTGCACCTGAGCTCAATTTTGAGTGTCACAGCAAAGGGAATGAATACTTATGTACATGTGAAATGTGTTTTTTTAATACTTTTGCAAACATTTGTAAAAAGCGTTTTCACTTTGTCATTATGGGGTATTGTGTATAGAATTTTGAGGAAAAAAACAAATTTTGGAATAAGGCTGTAACATAACATGTGGAGGAAAAAAGGAATACTTTCCGGATGCACCATACTTATTTTAACCCAGTTGTGGCTGGTGGCTGTTCTTGGCTATTAAGGGATGTGAATGTGATGTCCTCACAAAACTAGCAACAATGATTAGACGGCTGGCGCTAGCTGTGTCAAAACCAGCTAGCCAATAGATTATGTTTTGGAAAGTAGTGCACAGACATGGATTTCAAATGAAACAGACAATTTCTATATTATTTTGGCATACCATGTTGTGGATTATTAATTAGCCCGGTTGATTGGCCAGTATGTCTGCGCTGCAAGCAGGTACATGTCAGCCAGATGTGTCATGCTAGTAGCAGGCTGGGATTCTGTGGAGCACATCCATCCATCCATCCATCCAGTATTTATGGAAACTATTGATTTATTCTGTTTATATTGAGGAAATTGGACACATTGTGACATGCTCTGCCAGCTACACACATTTAAAAAATTTACAACAGTTATAATGCTCAAGGCTGTTCATCATAGCGATTGGAAAATGACAGGCGTATCGATGTGCTGTGCAGTGCACTAAATGTACTGTAACATTATGTACTCCACATATGTCTGTCTATACACACACCTACTGTACAATGATCTAATCGAACTGTCAGCTGCAATGTGAATGTGAGGTAGGTGTCGTGTGTGTGTGGTGGTGTATATGAGGTGTAGTGTACACTACATGTACATGCCATCTCAATGACGTGTGTGTAACACCTGTGTCTCCATTGTGAATATATATAAATTGTACGTGTACTTTCAGATGTTTAGTCTCATCGTTAGGGCTTAAGTAGGCGAGGCTAGTGAGGTGTTTTGAGTACAGTTCAGTGGCATGTTTTACACTCCACACACACACACACACACACACACAACACGCGCACACACACACCTCTGCATAATGAATCAGTGCCATAATAAGCACACACACTCAACACAGACGCACACATGTGCGCATGCATATATCAAAGCTAGGACATAAATCATGATCAATTACACAATTCCCTTGTTTATGTCTCTGGCACAAAACCTCCCCCAGAGGAATGTAATGAGTCCATGTAGCCCACATACCTCCCATTCCCTCCTACCTCGCCATAAATTGCAATAAACACCTAAGGAGTGTGTCTCTCTCTCTCTCTCTCTCTCTCTCTCTCTTTCTCACACACACACACACACACACATTTTCAGCCAATCTCCTTCAGGCGGTGTGTTTAAAAAAAAAATGTGAAGCAGATTGCGGTAGTCGTCCTCAGAGCGTGGAAGGGAGAAAGGGGCGGAGTGACACCTAGCTGACTGTTTAGACAGGGTGCCGTGTATACACCCCTCCCCCCCCCCCCCCCCCACACACACACACACACACCACCACAGACCACATTCCTGGCTGATTAGACTCTGGGAACGACTGTCACGCAGCAGCTTTCTAGGTCCCGTCCTCCCAGCGGCCGCCATTTCCCCCGCGTTTCCGTACACCGACACCGCACTTGGAATCAGAATGGGTTTCGCTGTCGAATTATAGCCTACGAGCCATCACTCATATCCTCACTCTCTCAGAAATGTCTGTTGTTGTTGTTCTTTCTTCCCCTCTTGTACAGCGAGAGCTTGAGACGCTGGAAGGTGTTTGTTGTAGCGTAGATGTTGCAGCGTTTTCATCATGGGACGAGGCGCTACAGGGTGTCAGGTGGGCTGGGATCTACAACAGCCGCGCGAGATCAAGACGACCGAGACGCACTAACTAGAAGCGCAGCGGCGTCTTTGATGTGTTTGGTCTGAGAGCAGACACCTCAAACCCTGGGAAAATGCTTGTTTGGACAGCTTGTCTTCTGTTGGATCGCAGTGAAATAGGATGCCCCTTCAAGACGGAATTGCCTGTTCTGTCTTTTAGTTGCTGCCAGAGGAAGACTGGAGTAGTGATTTGTTTATTTGTGCATTTGATGTCATATGGCAATAAACGAATGCCATTTTTTTGTTCTGAACGTCAGTTTTTGTTCTGCGATTACAAATCAACAGGGCAAAGTCTGATCTCTTTGTTTCGTTATAATCCGACCGGATATCAGCAACAGTGTAGTCACTCAGCCATCAATGAGACTTTTACACGTCAGTAGTTTGTCTCCACCTCCCCGCCGTCTGCTGGAGCCAGGTGGCCGTTAAACAACAGAACTGGAAAGCAAGTCAACATGGCCACATGTGGAGGGCGAGGCTGACCACTCACCGTGGGGTTTTGAGGAAGGGTGGGGGAGGTGGGTAGGAGATGAAGTTGATCGGAGACGCCTGCGGAAAGCAGGCCTGGCTTGTTTGTAGGCCTCACCTATTCAATCTTCTGCAATTTGCCGCCATAATTGAGCCTCGTGGAAGTGGGAAGAGCCGGGGCAATTAAAGGTTTGCCGGTCACAGCTGTGTTTGAGTTCATTTTCCCCGTACTTTTCCTCCTCCTCCCTCTCTCTCTCTCTCTCTCTCTCTCTCTCCCTCTCTCCCTCTCTCTCTCTCTCCCGTGGTCTTCTAAATTTGTTGAGGAAAGGGTGGAGGAGAGAGGACGAGAAGGGAGGCGGGAAGGGAGCGGGTTGCGGCGCGGTCCAAATTGAAACATCTGGGCTCCCATGTTGAAACAATGGCACTCTCGGTCCATTAGGAGGCTGATGAGTGAACAGTTAGCTGGATCGACCCGGCGCGTCTGCTTTCCCTGCTAGCTCTTTAATCACGGATCACGGCTTATCTCCGCCAACAATAACCGCGTCTTTCCCTTTCTCTCCTGCCCCCATCCCCACCCTTTCTCCCTCTCTCTTGCTCTCTGTTTTTTTCTTGGCTGCTCTTCATCCCTCTCTCCCTCCCTCCCTCCCAACATTGTTACTCTGCATCATTCTGTTTTGTTTCCCTCCCCCTATGACAACATGTTTCCTGCGGCCGTGCGTTGTGCTGCGTTAACGAATGATGACATGGCGGGTACAAAGGAATGTCAGGGCGGCGGATGATGGATGCTGGGTAAATACAGGGGGCCGGTTCTGATTGGCTAAGCTCACAGCCCTGACCGGAGCGGCTGCGTGAAGCCATGACGGGCGGGGAGGCGGGAGCGGACGCGGACGCGTGAGACCTCTTTCTGAATTCTGCGCACATCAGGCCAATCACAAGGTCCGAACACGGGGATAGTTCATGAGTTGCAGTGCAGAATTTAGAGAACCCAACCCCGGTATGTATTCTGATCCTGGCTTTGGTGTTTGACTTCTTCTGCAACTGAAAGGAGCCAAAATGTAACTGTGTTCAAATGATTCTCTCTCTCTCTCTCTCTCTCTCTCTCTCTCTCTCACACACACACACACACACACACACACATACACACACACACACTAGCTCTATTGCTTTCTTCTTGGAAGAGAAATGAAAAGTATTCTTTGCATACTGCACATTACACCTAATTCTAGAAGTGGTCTTGATCTTGACAGGTGCTTTGATTTCACACAGGATACGCTTTTGATACCATACAGATGTATCATTACAGTGTATGATTTGAACCAGATCCTTTTGAAACAAAATATCTATGCCATATTGATTTCGATATGCCATTGTATGAATTGGACCGGTTTTTGACAGGTTTTGTCATTAACTAATCTCTTTTAACTTCCCTCTTGTTAGATTTTACCTTTATTTCTATAGCTTAGTTACTTGCTCTATTCTTTCTTCCTCCCTTCCTATCTCTCTCTCTCTCTCCCCCTCTCTCTCACGTAAAGGTTGTCATGAGTTTAATTGCAGCAGGTGACACAGAAATGGGGAAAAACAGAATTAACCTTGTCAGTCCAAAGCCATCCTCTCCTCTCCCCTCCCCCAAAGCATCAATTAGAGCTAAGCTAGTGTAGCTGAGGGCTTAGAGCCAGGTACTCCACTCCCTCACAGCAGAGAGATAGAGAGACTGGGAACAGGAGAGTGAGAGAGAGAGAGAGAGAGAGAGAAGGGGGGGATATAGAGAGAAGAGGAGGAGGAGAAAGGAGCGGAAGACCAGGGAGAAAGAGAGAAAGAGAGAGGACCCAGAGGATAGTGTAATCACTCCAGGCTCTGCTACTTGATCCTCTCTATAGATCACGGGTGTTTGAGAAGCAGCTGTCTCTATTTGAAGGTCATAGCGAGGCACTGGAGAGGATTTCTACAATATCTCTCTGTCGAAATATATTATCGACTATATTATTTTAGTACAGTAACAGTAACAGCGTGTGTGTGTGTGCGTGTGTGTGTGTGTGTGCGTGTGCGTGTGCGTGCACATGTGTGTGTGTGTGTGTGTCAGGTTCACCTGCTCTCACAGTGGTGTCTTTGTGTGATGCTGCAGACCCCTGACGCCAGGCCTGCGCCCGGACAGAGTGACAATGCAGCTCCTGCACATGCTCACAAAGGCCCCGGAACCTTCCGTCCTCCTCCCCGCCTCAACGCCCGCGTCTCCAATGGCCTTCTTATCACTCCGCCCTTTCTCTTAGCCTCTCCACCGCTCTCTTTCTCTCTCTCTCTCTCTCTCTCTCTCACACACACACACACACACACGCACACGCATGCACGCCCACACACACACACTGGTTAGCAAGGTCGCTAATTGCTCAGCCAGTCAGTATCGAGGCAACCAAATTTACATAAGGATTCTGAAAAGTTCTCCATTAATCCAATGGCTTTGACTGGAGTGTCAACACTCCCCTGCAGTTTGTCGTTAACGTGGCAGGCCGCCCATTACGTTAATGTCCCGAAAGTCTCAGTACGCACGCGGAAGCAGGCGCATAAACAAACACTCATACCCTCCCTATACCCCCGACCGCTCCGCATCCGCTCCTCATCCGCGCCTCATCCGCTCATTTCATCAGGTAACGCCGAGCCCGGGGTGGAGGAAGCAGTTGAAAGAGTCAATTAAGTCGTCTGCTCACTATCGTATCATCACGTCTTCGCTCTCCGTTAGGCCGCCTCCCCCTCCCCCCTCCGCCCGCCCCCCTCCTTCCCGGAAGACTTGAGACTTTAATTTGTTTAGTTTTTTTTTTTTTCCCACCCTGCATTCATCTTTTGTGCGGGTGGGGGGGGGGAGGGGGTGAAAATGAGCATTTACTTTGAGGGGTTTGGTGGAAGAAGGGGACAGGGTGCAGTGTGTGTGTGTGTGTGGGGGGGGGCGGAGGGTTACCACCAAGGGGCAATAAGTGCAGGCTGAGTCATCCCCCCCAGCCCCCCTCCTCCCAGTGGCTCTTAAGTAACTTTTCACAGGCTGATAAAAAATAATTGCTGCCCCAGGGGTGAAACACTCCAAATACATTAACACAACAAAGAGAGCACAACTATCACGTTACCCACAGAGCACTGACACAACTCTGGAGTCTGGAAAAGTAGGAGGCAGACAGCGAGATGCGTGAGTGCGTGCATGTGTGCGCGTGTGTGTGTGTGTGTGTGTGTGTGTGTGTGTGTGGAGGGTTGGGGGGTGCTGCTCTTGCGCCTTGGTTTTAGCAGTAGATTATGCTCTTAGTCGCTTGTTTTTGAAGGGAGATGCACTTGTGAGTTCTGGCGAGTTGTAGTACACTGACTAGCTACTGGATGTTAAATGCAATTATAGTAAGTCACTTTGGATAAAAGCATGTGCTAATTGACTGTAATGGAACGTGTGTGTGTGTGTGTGCGCGCGCGTGTGTGTGTGCGCCATGCTGCTGCGTGATTGGTCGGGAGGGGACCAGGGAAAGGAACGCTTCCTGTTCTGTCAGTTTCTGACCCTCTTTTAGTCCTGTCACCGTGTCAGAGGAGCTCATCTGTGGTCAGGCTCCATCGCAGCCCGGTCGCCCAGCCGGGGGTCAGAGCGCAGCGGCCGGGGGGGCCAGGCGATCACCCAGCCAGGGGTAGGGGAGGAGCAAGGCGGTCACCCAGCCAGGGGTAGGGGAGGTCGGAGGGGCCATGCGGTCACCCAGCCAGGGGTAGGGGAGGTCGGAGGGGCCAGGCGGTCACTCAGCCAGGGGTAGGGGAGGTCGGAGGGGCCAGGCGGTCACCCAGCCAGGGGTAGGGGAGGTCGGAGGGGCCAGGCGGTCACCCAGCCAGGGGTAGGGGAGGTCGGAGGGGCCAGGCGGTCACCCAGCCAGGGGTAGAGGAGGTCGGAGGGGCCAGGCGGTCACCCAGCCAGGGGTAGGGGAAGTCGGAGGGGCCAGGCGGTCACCCAGCCAGGGGTAGGTGGCGGCCTCAGGGAGCCCGGCAGGCATGACTCTCTACTGACGGAAAGCTCTCCCAGTGACAAGAGAGAAGAGAAAGAGATGGGGAGAACGATGGTTACGTATTGTAACCCTAGTTCTATGAGTGGAGCGGAGCCCCACAGGGCTAGCTCCTATTGGCTAGCGAAACCCAGCTAGCTACATTGACTGAAGAAAAAAACATACACGCACCTGTGTCCAACCAAGTCTGGTGCACCACTGTATAAGCGGGCTACGCCTGCACATCTGCTCCTAACCAAAATTTTCAGCGAGCAGACTGCGGGGTCAGCAAGTCTGTTCCCTGTGGGTCTCCGCTCCACTCATAGAACTAGGGTTACAATACGTAACCATCGTTCTATTTCGTGGAGCTCCGCCCCACAGGGCTAGCTCCTATTGGCATAAGCGGAGCTACACGACCGCACCATACACTCTTGCTGGCCCCAGTAAGGGAAAAGCCAGGGCTCCAAGGCGAGACCATACTAACAGTTGATCCGACCCAAGCACTGGCCCCACCCCGCCACACTCAGTCTATCACAGCCGAGGGCAAGGAGAGGTACGTGGGGCGAGAGCTGGACCAAAGCGGTTACTCCGTAACAAGCCCGTCCCAGCCTCACTCATAAACAGGAGCGGAACGTCACTAGACGGGCCTGCTCCTACCTTAGCTGAACCGGTGAGACCTGAGTGAGTCACGTCTGCTTTCCTAGCAGGAAAAGACCCCGCGGCTCGAACCGGTTCTCCAGTAGCGGCGAGACCTGCCGTGGTCCATTCTGACTCTTTCACAGAAGACCCGGCGACTCGAGCCGAACACCTACATGAAACATCCTGTCTAACGCTGGCTCGCACCGGCGGCTGTGTTTAGCACAGATGACGCCACAGAGACAGAGGACATGGATAAAAGGTAATAACGGACAAAAGGAGACGGGGACGACCAAGTCGCCGCCGCACAGATGTCCTCCACTGACACACCATTGAACAGGGCAACTGACGTGGCCACACCCCTTGTGGAGTGTGCCCGAACAGCACCAGGCAGAGGACGACCCGCAGTCACGTAAGACTGGGCGATGCCCTCACAGATCCAATGGGAGAGACGCTGTTTCGACAACGGAGAACCCACCTTCCCTGGGCCGTGGCAAACCAACAACTGGGGGGTGGTGCGGACCGCAGCCGTGCGCTGGACGTAACACGTCAACGCACGCACAGGACACAACAAATGCAGGCCGGCCTCTTCCTCGCTCGCATGAGGTGGAGGATAGAAGGCTCCCAGCTCCAAATCCTGTGCTCTATAGGCGCCCCGGACCACCTTCGGAACGAAAGATGGATCCGTGCGCAACACAGCTTTGCTCCCATCACCCGTGATGAGAAAAACTGTCAACGCCCTCAGATCACCGACCCGCTTGCCCGACGTCAGAGCAAGGAGCAGCGCGGTCTTAATCGATAGCCACTTGAGAGATATCCGCTCCATTGGTTCGAACGGCGCTTTACATAGCGCATCCAGAACCAAGAGCAAATCCCAAGGCGGCGCCGCAGCCTTACGCACAGGGCGAAGACGGCGCGTGCCGGCCAGGAAGCATTTAACCAGGGGATGCCCGAAAACCGTAGTTTTGGCGAACCCCTCATGGCATGCGGAAATAGCACACGCATACACCTTGATAGTGGATGCTGCCAAACCGCCACCATGATCCATCAGGTGCTGAAGGAATTCCAAAATCGCCTCGACCGAGCATGACCTGGGAGCGAAGTCCCTTTCCTCACACCAACGCGCAAAAGCAGCCCATTCGCCAGAGTAAACCAAGGCAGTGGAAGCCGCGCGCGCGCTCTGAATTGTACAGATCACGGCCGGAGAGAGTCCCCTATCAGACAATCTTCGCCGTTAAAGAGCCAGGCCACCAGCGGCCGTCCCAAGACCGGAGGTGCGCAAATTGAGCCCTCCGCCTGGGACAGAGCGTTCGGCCAATGAGGGATGTGCCACGGTTCTACAGTAGTCATGGCCATCACTTCTGCATACCATCTCGCCCAGTGGCGGTCCGGCGCTATCAGTATTACCGATGCACCCTCTGACCGCACCCTGGCCAACAATGGTAAAATCAGCCCCATCGGCGGGAAAGCATACAGCAGCGCCCCCGGCCAGGGGGCATGCGCGAACGCATCCACGCCCAGCGGAGGCTGGTCCTGCTGTTTCAGAGAGAACCAGAGGGGACACTTTGCGTTCTCTCTCGAAGCAAAGAGATCCACCCCTGCTCTGCCGAACCGGGTCCAGAGCTGAGCCACTATCTGAGGATGTAGGCTCCACTCGTCCGGGTGAGGCCCGCCCCGAGACATCAGGTCCGCCCCGACGTTCAGACGGCCGGCAATGTGCCGCGCTGTCAGTGACCGGAGATTGACATGAGCCCATCGCCACAGCGTTACCGCCAGACGGTGAAGCGCTGGCGAGCAGACTCCCCCTTGTCGGTTGATGTAAGCTACTGTGGTCTGGTTGTCTGACCGCACCAGCACATCGCGCCCCTGTACCAGGTGTACAAAGTGGCGCAATGCCAGTAGCACCGTCTCCAACTCCAGGAGGTTGATGTGGCGCCATTCTCCGACGGCCCACAAACCACCTACGGCCTGGGACAGACATGTACCACCCCAGCCGCTTAGAGACGCGTCTGTGAAGACAGCGACGTGAGCCGACACCCTGCCTATTGGAACACCGTGCGCTATTACGCGCCGGTCCCTCCAATAGTCGAGGTCTGCTGACAACGACCCCGGCATCCGCACAAGGCGCCGTCTGTGCCTCACAGGGTCCAGACGAAGCCGCGCGAACCATCTCTGCACGCACCTCATGTGAAGAAGGCCCAGTGACACTACCACATGGGCGGCTGCCATGAGACCCAGAAGGCGCATGATCGACAGAACCGCGATCTTTCGAGAAGGACGGCAAACACTGAGACTCTTCTCCAGTGTTTCCCTCCTTGAATCGTATAGCCGTGCTCTCATGGCGCTCGTGTCCAGATTGATACCTAGGTAAACAATCTGACGGGCCGGCCACAGAGCACTCTTCTCCCAGTTGACCGCAAACCCCAAGTCGGTGAGATGCCTCACCACCGTGGCGGTATGCATCAGAGCCAACAAAGGCAACGGAGCCAGTACCAGCAGGTCGTCCAGGTACGCCAGGATCCTGATGCCCTGCCGGCGCAGTGGCCTCAACGCCGCCTCCACACAATTGGAGAAGGTTCTGGGGGCGAGCGCATATCCAAACGGGAGTCTGGTATATTCGTACGCCACACCCAGGTAGGCGAAACGCAAAAACTTCCGATGCCGATGAGCTATCGGTATGTGGAAGTAAGCGTCCTTGAGGTCTATGCTGGTGCAAAAATCGCCGGGAAGGAATGCCTCCAGCATTTGTCGCACCGTAAGCATATGGAACTTCAGATTCACCACCGTTTTGTTGAAAAGGCGGAGGTCCAAAATTGGCCTCACGCCCCCCGTCTTCTTTGGCACGAGGAAGTAGCGGGAATAAAATCCCTCGTCCCTCTGGTCTGACGGGACCACAGTTACCGCTCCCTTCGCCATCAGTTCTGCAATCTCTGCTGACAGAGCGGCAGCCTGAGCGGGACGCGGTATCACTGTCTCCACTACGCCCGTGAAGGGCGGTGGGGGGCAACAAAACTGAATGAGATACCCTTCCCGTAGAACACGCTGCAACCAGCTGTCCAGGAGACATCTCTCCTGCCAGACTGTGAAGCGGTTGGAAAGAGGTTGTGCCGGAGATCGCGGGAACAGATCGAGGAACCTGCCATAGTTCAATTTGGCCCTGACCGCCACCGGACAGCTGAGAAACTCTGCTGTCCTGGCCCAAGGCGGGCCACCCTCGAAAGGGAGATGAAAAATCCCCATTGGGAGTTCCATGTCCCTGAACAGCGCAAGGATGAATGGCATTCCTGTCAAGAAGCACTTCATTCATAAAGAGGAAGTGAGTCGACACCGTCCGCATTGCTAACCAGCCACCGTTGCTCATCCCATTGAGAGAAAACGGCGGAGTGTTGCAATGCGGGAAGCCCCGCCTTCTCATTTGCATGATCTGTCAAGGTGCCGTCTTTCGCAGACCGACTAGACGGGACATGAGAGGCGGGCAGTGATTTCGCGCCAACATCACACAAAGCGGCTAGGCGAAAACCATGCGACTGGTGCACGTTGTGAGATGAAGTGTGGATATCAGACACCATAGGCCTGCTCCTTTTAGCTAAAGGCCGAGCGTTGGTATCACACACACTGACGGAGCGACGCCTCGGCTGCTCATGAAAATAGCTAGCCGAGGCAGTAAACATGGAAGTATTCTCACTGACCGGTGAGCGTGAAAACTCTCTACCTGTCGAACACACAGGGAGAGGCTCGAACGCTCGGCCCGAATGAACGAACGCCGTCTGGGGGTCTAGCGCATCTTTTTCGCCGCTAAACCCCGCCAGCGGTCGGTCCCGAGAAAACTCCGAACAGGGCAGTACAGCCATAGCACTTGGCCTGGGCGCACACATCCCCTCTGTTAAAAACCCAAACGGTCTGTTTAGAACAGGGGCGGCGAGACCTGCCGTGGTCAAATCTGACTTTCTCACAGAGGACCCGGCGGCTCTAGCCGAATATATTACATTCGCTGAACTGGCGAGAGCTGCGCACGTCACGTCTGCTCTCTTTGCAGGAAAAGACTCCGCGGCTCGAGTCGGTTTTTCAGCTGCGGCGAGACCTTCCATGGTCAATTCCGACTTTTTCACGGAAGACCCGGTGGCTGTAGCCGAATACATCACATCAGCTGAGCCGGCGAGCCCCGCGTGAGTCACGTCTGCTTTAGCAGGAAAAGACTCCGCGGCTCGAGCCGGTCTTCCAGCTGCGGCGAGACCTGCCGTGGTCAATTCTGACTCTTTCACAGAAGACCCAGCGGCTCTAGCCGAGAACATTACAGTAGCTGAAAACAGGAGGAGATGCGGACTGCACAATACAACCAGCTTGATAACGTTGCATCGTGTTTGCTTTATTCCTGAACAGGGAAACTTGCTCACCGCCGCTCTTAACAGAGAGTGGTGTGGGCACAACACAGTCACGCATCTCCACGCACCGTCAATAGGTGCGCCTCTTCCTACCCCAAGCCGGAGGCGGAGCGGTGGGCGCGCTTGAAGACGCCGGTCCGGTCCCAGCACCCTGGGCGGGGTAGGCAGGGGGAGGTCGCGGGGGACACCCTTGTTTTCCTCGCGCAGACGAATCAGGGAGAGCCATAGGTGGCGCTGCTGCACCACCGACGTGGCCATCACTCCACCCAGACAGGAGGCGGAGATTCTCACAAGCTGAGCAACGGCTCCGGTGGCTTCGGCCATCTCCGCTCTCCTGTCTTCATCCATAGAGGGGGGGGTTTGCTCCGTAGCTAGCTGGCCGATGTAAATGGCCAGCATAGCAATGGAGGAGGAGGCAGCCACGGCCTGCGCAGCCAGAGAAAAACTTTTGTCGGCCAAGGACAGGGTTGTCTTGTCCTTGACGTCCGGCATGAGAGGCTTCCTGGCCGAGCCCCAGGTCGCGATCGAAGGAACCCTGCCCCGGGAAGGAGGCGCCACTAGCCGTAGTGGCTTCTGACGCAGAGAGACCCTCGTCTGCCTCGGAGAGCTCTTCCTCATCATCCGTAGGCGCGAGGGAGGTAATCGGGGCCGCCGGTTGTTGCAGGGGCGCGCCGATGTCCTCGCCGACCAGCTGGACCAGACCTTCAGTCTCCAGCGTCGGCGGAGCGAAGAAATGCGCCCGGAGCATCCTCTCCATGGGGTCCAGGAGGGCGCAGATCTCGCAGGCGGGGGACGGAGCCAGACCCGCTCTGGCGTGCTGCGGCCCCAGACAGCGGAAGCAGAGTAGTTGTCCCACGTCGCTGTAGCGGGAGCCGCAGACACAGAAACGATCCGGCGGATCAATCGGCGCCGGCAGGGGGTCATCTAAGGACGCCGCCAGCTCCGCTTGGGTCCGCTGAGTAGACATTCTTATCTTCTTTCAGTATCAATGCGAGCTGAAAATTTCGAAGGAGCAGATGTGCGGGCGTAGCCCGCTTATACAGTGGTGCACCGGACTTGGTTGGACACAGGTGCGTGTATGTTTTTTTCTTCAGTCAATGTAGCTAGCTGGGTTTCGCTAGCCAATAGGAGCTAGCCCTGTGGGGCGGAGCTCCACGAAATAGAACAGAGAGTGGCCTGAAGCTAAGCTGCTGATCTGTATGTGTGTGCCTGTGTGTGTGTGTGTGTGTGGTGTGTGTGTGTGTGTGTGTGTGTGTGTGTGTGTGTGTGTGTGCGCGTGCATGTGTGTGCATGTGTGTGGTTTATACACTCACATATCTCTGTGAAAGGGACACCTGTTGCACTAGCAGTTGGCTCTCTGGCCTGACTAAAAGTGTTACTCTCAAAAGTGATCAAACCATGTACTTTTGGACTATACAGGAAGTGGCTTTCTGGATGAATAGCGAGTGACAGTGTCTTTAAAAAGACAAGGTCAGGAAATAAAGGAGCGTATAACTGGAATTATAGCGCAGCCATTTACTGCCTGTGGAGCTTTTAAGAAAATGACTGTGTTTTTCACCAGCTCGCCAGGTGCTCTGGCAATTTCTTAAAAGTTAGAAGCTGTGCTGGCTTCGCCACCAGAAATAGACACGGCCAAGCAATTGAGGCTGACATTTGGAGTGAATTACAGGTGGAATTACAATAGCCTAAGTCACCGTTCACTCAAACCCCACTTCTCTTGGGCCTTTGTTTGCTCTCAGTCAGACGTGTCATAAGAAAAATGAAAAATCTATATTTCCTACTCCGGTTTAGATTGGCATAGATGCTGGTTTGCGCCATATAGTGCTCAATTTCTAGGGGGAAAATAAGTGAAGTCTACAATACAAACCACAGATAACTCCATTTTACTGACTTGTAGTGCTTGGCTGGTCTGGCTCCTGCTACACTTTGCCTATTGATGTCACTGAAATCATGGAAAGTGGTTATACTGAAGAGAGTTTTGCAATCATACTGTAGTTCAATGTTCCTTTTGTTATTGTGTGTTTATAGGAGAGTGGTTTCTGACAATATGTGAGTGGGTGTCTGTCTGTGTGTGTGTGTGTGTGTGTGTGTGCGTGTGTGTGTGTGTGTGCGTGTGTGTGTGTGTGTGTGTGTGTGTCTGTGTGTGTTTGTGTGTGCAGTCTCATCCACCCCCCTACTTTAGTTGTACTTTGATCCAATGTTATTGTCCATCAAAGAAGAACAGCTCTTATTTGCAAGTGAATTCCGGTACTTGAAAAACTATTTCTTTCACTCAAAGGATTGATTCCTATGATACTGAATATAAAATGAAATGTTTCTCAGCAGTCAGGGGATGGAAAGCATCTGTAAACATGAAACTAGCGTCCAAGATTTCAAATGTTCAGAACCAGCATGCACAGATGTGCCTCCACAGTTTCATACAGTACTTTACAAGTACAGACATGTACTGACACCCAAGTCATCAATACACTATTGACTGCAACTCTAAAAAACTGGCAACGTTTTTTAGAGTTGCAGTCAATAGTTTATTGATGACTTGGGTGTCTGTACTTGAGAGTAGGCTATTGTAAAGTGAGTTTTTGAGTTGAGCATCTTTAAACAATCTACTACTGTAGTTTGACCCTCAGAATACCAAATACCTCTGCTACACTATGAAAGCACCTCCAATCAAAAATCAAATAAATAAAATAAAATAGGCAGCTTATGAAACACCATCTTAATTCCCAGGTTGGATTTATCATGCAGGATTCATGCGAAATTAGTTTTGTCCTGTGACAATCTCCGTATTATATTGTGCTACACATTGTGCCATTTCAAATTACCCCCCTAATCCTTAAAGCTCCTCTGTGTTTTCCTATTGTCCTCCCAGCCCCAAACTCATTCCACCTCATAGTGCTTCCATCCTCTTTTGTGCTCTGAGTTGAGCTGAGTTGAATTAACTCACAGTGTCAGAATGGCAGCACATAAGGCCTCTGTCCCCCTCTCCCCACAAGACGACGGAGAGAACTCACCTAACGTGTTGTTTACCAGAGCAAACACTTAATTACCTGACCAGATTAATCACCCCGCCACCGCGTCTGACAGCCTCGCCTCCCCTGAGGGGGCGGGGCATCCCGGAGGGACGCAGACAGGAAGAGGTGGGCGAGGAAGGAAGGCAGGTTGGCAAATAAGGGAACCCGGGTTTCGATTGGTCCCTGCTGGGGAGTAGAGGGAAGTGGGGTCGATCTGACGGGAGGGGTCGTGACTGCGGTTGTGCTCCCCCCACAGACTCACACCTCTTCTCTTCACCTCTCCATTTTCCTCTATCCCTCCTTCTCCTCGCCTGGGGACCGTCCTCTATGAGAGCAGTCACGGAGGACAGGTGTAATTTATGACGGGACTGAACTCTGTGAAATGACGAACCAAGGGGAGTGAGATTAAGGTTTGTAGTGGTCTCACAGGACTTCTTAAAATGTACCCCTCGCGAGCGCAGTGAGCTGGGAGAGATCCCTTGCCATCTCGCTCGTTTCCCCTTCGTTGCAGGGCCTGCTGTAAACATGTCAAACTAGAAGGCTGCTCACGGAGCGCTGACCTCCGCCTCTGATGCATGTCGTCGGCACGTGCAGTAACATTAGGCTAGTGAGGCGACAGATATATCAAAAATATATTTCAAAATATATCAAAAATATATTTCAAAATATATCAAAAATATATTTCAAAATATATCAAAAATATATTTCAAAATATATTCCAAAATATATTTCAAAATATATCAAAAATATATTTCAAAATATATCAAAAATATATTTTAAAATGTATCAAAAATATATTTTAAAATATATCACCAATATATGTAAAAATATATCAAAAATATACTGGTGGTGCATCGCCGTAGCAGACTAACTAAGAAACGAAACAACGCATGCCATAAGCCCCTCCCCCAGACTTCAGAACTTCCTCTTTCGCATCTGCATCTTCCTTCCTACTACAGAACCATCAGTACCACCAGTACCATCAGAACCATCAGTACCATCTCTCCTCTCTCAACACCTGCTTTGTCTCAGTCCCAGTTCACTCTTTCCATGTCTCCCTTTCTTCTCGGGGCGGCTGTAGCTCGTAGGGTCAGCGGTTCGAATCCCGGCTCCTCCTGACGACGTGTCGAAGTGTCCTCGGGCAAGACGGTGAACCCCAAATTGCTCGCAATGAGCAGGCTGGCACCTCGCATGGCAGCCGCCGCCATTAGTGTGTGTGAATGTGTGTGTGAACGGGTGAATGAGACTTCATTGTACAGTGCTTGGGATAAAAACGCAAGATAAGTGCAGTCCATTTACCATTCTTCGTTCTCTACCTTTCTTCGCCATGCTCTTTCTCTCTCTCTCTCTCTCCCTCTCTCTCTCTCAGCAGTGATGAGTGGTGCCGCGCCCTTGCCAGGGAGGCAGAGAGAGCAGAGTCCCGGTAACCTGCCCAGTGATCCGGGCCCCTCCCGAGACGCAGCTGGGGACACGGTCACGCAGACGTCCCCTCAGGGTCTGGCGGGATGCGCTCACCTTGTTTTCCGACCGTGTCTGACAACCCCCCCACCCCTCCCCCTCTTGTCTGGTCCGCCCTCTCCTCTTCTCATGTGCTATCTATCTATCCTGCCCCTCCCTTATCTCCTCTTCTCTCCTCGCCTCCTCTCCCCTCCTCTCATCCCGTAAACCCCCCCCCCCCCCCCCCTGCAATTCATCAATGCCTCACCCTCGGAAGCCATTTGATACAAGCAGATAAGGCATGTTAATACCATGTCTTCATAGCGCCGGGTTCTTTCGTATGCAGGGCCGGACGTATCGCGACACACGCCCAACGACACAGCCAATTCAATTCCGAGCGTATCATGCAATCATATTGCTAGCGCGGCACATAATGGATAGAACACACGCTCTAATCAAGCGTGACGCTGACCAGCCGGATGGAGCTTTTCTGACAGCCTAGGCGACCTTGCCAGGGCCTTCAGGGCAACCTTGACTCTCTCTCTCTCTCTCTCTCTCTCTCTCTCTCTCTCTCTCTCCGTCTCACCACCTGTTTAGATCCTAGCGGGTTTAATGGAGGATGCAGATTCAAGCGGTGCGCAACCTCATCGAGCGTCTCCCATTAGATTCTCATTAACAAGACACAAGGGGCAACGGGCGAGTTTACGGGCCGCGCTTCCCCCCTCACTTCCTTACCGCCGGCCAATGAGAACGCAAGGTTGACACTAAGCGCTAGCCCTCAGTCACAGTCACAGTAATAATAAAATGTAATGAGGAGAACCTCATGAAGCGCCATTTTCCAGGCTCCGGTCTATTAAACCCACCTATTGTGATGCTAATGAGATATCTATATATAGTTTTTTTTATCACGGTGACGCAGTGAAGGCCACAATAGGCCTATAAGCCGGATTTAAACCGACTATACAAATTAATACCTTGAATGTGTGAGGGAACAAAGTAAATGGCAGGTGTTTATTGAGGAGTGCCAATCGGATGTGAGCTGATAAGTATTTTAAAAATAAACGTTGTTTCAATTCAGAGAAACTGTTTCTGAGTGTTGCGAGGCAGAGAGATCAGGTGGAGGTGTGCTCTAAAGTTTAGAGCTCTTAAAGTTTAGTGCTCTTAACAGATCGAGTCTCCTACGAAACATGGGTAGTGACAGTCCCTTCCTGGCAAACAAAGAACAAATGAGAAGATGTTGAGGATATTCAGCATATTCATGGTGCATCTACATGGAACTCTTCGGCACAATGGCATCGTTTCTTCAGACGGAACTTAGTGTTCTTTTCGTGTTCTCGGTACAAGATACAGCATGTCTCATTCAGCAATTATGTCTATTCTCATCCAAGAAAGACTTCATAATTAGGGCCTTGAAAAGCGTAGCGCAAATTGATGTTGAGCTCATCTGAGGTCGACAGGTATGTTCTGTGTTGTTCCTAGGGATTCGCTCATGTTTGGAGACCTCTTCTGGTCTTCTGTAACGGGGTCCATAGTGGCGGTGATGTGATGCGTGGTGCCAACCGTGACCTGGGCTAGATGCTGTGCCATCTAGGGTCGTCACCTCTTTTCTACAGTGTGTAACTGTCACCCCCCAAGCCCAACTGCCACATGTCCCCTTCAGGTGTAGTTATTTTATGTTATGTTCTCAAATAGGCTCTGGAACAGGGCGAAGGCCTGTTGTTTGTCCATAGGCATAGTTGGCATGGCAATACACCCACATGTTCACGAGGAGAGGCCCCTTAGGCCATGTGTCCCTGTTGCCATGGAAATGAGATGTAGGAATGCTATGCTAAACATTGCGTGTTATTGCACAACTGAACCATTAGAGGTGGTTTGGAGAATATTAAAGTGCAAGTACAGTGACAGCTTTGCTACCTTGGAAGGGGGAAATGCCTAGAATATAGTGGGTTGGCTTAGAAGCACAGCTGACATTTAAAAGCGTCTATTATAGTCAAAGATCAGAAGCTAAATTTCAGAGAACATTTGGAGATAAAGGTATTGATATACAGTCTCGTTACTGAAACGAGCGGTGAGGAGGCGCTCAAAGACAACGCCGTTGACATGGAGCTCCTCAGCAGCGTCAAAGTCAGTGAGTTCCCGTTTACGCTGGAGGATACTTTGAACAAGAAGGAAAGGAGGAGGAGGGAGAGAGAGAGGGGGAGAGAGAGTACAAGAGTTGGAGACGACATGTAGATAAAATGGGAGAGGCATGAGAGGAGAGAGTGAGAGAGAGATGCTTGATTTTTGAGCCAATGAAAAATTAATAGCCCTTCACTGGCTGCCAGGCTGAATCAAAGGAAGATGTGCATAGCGACAGAGGCCTCGCAGGAATAAAATCAATTTATCTCTAATTTCAGGTAGGGGGGGCTAAAAATACCCCCATCACTTATTTATGTCTCGCTGACACTTGCAGTCAGAGTAAGGTGACAGTCGGCCCGTCGAGAGAGTGCAGACGTTCCTCGAGCCGCCTTTTGGACGCTGATTCGCGGAGACGTGAGCGTGTGTGCAGCCGCACGTACGAACGAACAAGAGCACAAAAAACATTCCCTTCCGCGGAGTGTACACACACACATACACACACACACACACACACACACACACACGTAAAGGGTCCGCTCGTTGACCTGGAGTAAACACGAACTGTGGGAGAATCGAAGAAGCGATGCTGAATTTCCATATTCCGTGCCGTTTCAATATTGTTTTGTGTTTCAAACCGATACCGATACCGTTTTGTGTTTCAATCCGATACCGATGTTCTTCCATTTGGAATGTCTTCTCACTTCTGTTGCTCGTATGCAGTGCTGGCGTGTGTACAGACATCGTGTGTATTGCCTGTGTCTTCTACTGCATGTAAAATCGTTAATTTCCGCCCGCCACATGTTCCGTCATCTGGCCCACCTGTTCACCAATTACAGAGAGAGAGAAGGCCTTGTTAGAACAAATATTAGATGACCAATATTATAATATCTGTCCATTACCATCTACACACACTCTGTAGAGTGGCTCTGATGAACACAGATGGACACACTCAAACACACACACACACCCGCAAACACACACCCACATGCCTGCTGTCCTCCATTCTAACTGGTCATGCCTACGTGGTCATGATATTTCCCAGTATCACCGTGAAACCACTCTTCTCCTATTTTCCATTCGGACAACAAACGCTGCGCTCGGCGTGTTTACTTGTCACTCTACAGTGCATTTTCACTAGTTCTCCTTGTGTCCTTGGTGTACACCGCCTGTACTCTGCCCCGGAGGGTCCCTGAGGTAGATGTCCTTAGGGAACGCACTCCTGTGAGTGCGTCTCTTCCCCAACTCAGCCCATTCGAGCAGACCCGGGGCCGTGGTCAGCGATGGAAGCGTAGTTCACTTCACAAAGCCCGGAGCACCCTTTGTTCTCTGCACCTCTCTTTGTGTTGCCAGTGGAAACAACCTTCTTCGAGCCGTCCGCGCTCTTTCCCGGCATCCCTGGGAGGTCGCACGCTCTCTGTGATCACGTCTTTATTTTCGGAGCGCCGCCCGTGGCACAGTATCCCTGTAATTGCCGTCGTCACGAACTTTCCTTCTTGAACTTTTTTTCTCGTTTCTCAAATCGAATGTGCAAATGAAACAGGTGTCACTGTGTCGCTCATCGGCATCTCTTCCAACCTCGTTTGCCCATGCTGGGTGTCGATCTCGCATCCTCTGACTTGTCACCTCTCATTAATACCACTTCAGCCAGCTATGCTGCTGAAAAGAAAATGATTTGGCGGGTGGGTGTTATTTATACTGTTGCGTGGGTGGGTTTTTACCGAGGAGTGAGTTTAACTAGTTCAACTCGGTTACACAAGCGTACATCTTGTTAGTCCTCTGAATGAGGCAGGTTACCTTTCTGGAGAGTTTGTTGCCGTGGAGATGGTGGGAAAATTACTATTGGTTTGGCAGAAGCTCCTACCTGTATCTCACATTCTCAAATAAAATACAGAGAGTATTTCAAGTAGGCCACGAAGAGAGAGGTTAGGAGATTCCTCTCAGTTGGAGAGGTATACGTTGAGGGTGACTTCAATGCCGTCACTTGTATCCACTCTTCCTTGTATCCACTCTTCTGGCTTTGTTGAGTTATGTGTTATCCAACAGGTAGGATTCTCTCATGCAACATTCCACTCCACTGAAACATAATTCAAACCTAAAGACGCAACTGAAAAAGTATGTTAATTTTGAGAAAGTCATGAAAACGCCCCACCCCATTACACCACCAGCAGCATTCATCTGGTCAGTCTATTTTAATTAAATATCCCTAATGTGGATCCTTTGGACACTGAATGTGTAGGCTTAGATAAGAGACTAACTCTTCTTATAGTAATGTACCCTGCCTCAACTCTTAGCTCAGACCTGAGAGAAGATGACACTTTAACTATTTACAAAGTGTGCTTTTCACTCAACCTTCTCACCTCTCCTTGGTTTTTTCTCCTCCTCTTATTTTTTTCCTGTCAGAGACAAGAAAGAAAGGTAATAATTCCTCCATATTTATAGCCTCCATCACCACCGAGGTGTGTGTCAGAGTTCTACAGTGTATATGAGGAGATGGAACATTTTCTCACCTGAGTCCTCATGCTAATGCACAGACTGGCGCTGGTGAGACGCCGAGCGCTGACAGGGCGGACTGTCGCTAATGGTATGAGGTGTCCCAGCTGTTCTGTTTCTGAGTCTGCACTGTAACACCAGCCTACAGGGACAACAATAGCAAGATTATAGAGTTAGACTAGCATGCAGGAGAAATACATGTCAAGTTTGTCTGATGTTTCATCCAGAACCAGCAACAGAGTTGTTTCTTTCTGAAGTATCCTGGTAGAGATTTTTCTTTCTTTCTTTCTTTCTTTCTTTCTTTCTTTCTTTCTTTCTTTCTTTCTTTCTTTCTTTCTTTCTTTCTTTCTTTCTTTCTTTCTTTCTTTCTTTCTTTCTTTCTTTCTTTCTTTCTTTCTTGTGTTTGAATATAACTTGGAAGTTATATCGTATTCATGGATTGTTGTTGTAGTTTTTGTTGGGGTGCCTTTTAAGACTCACCTACATCGTAGTTCTACTGAATCATTTCCAGTTTTTTCCTGAGACAGGAAAATAAGAGTGCATGCATTTCAGATAAACATTGTGTACAGTACCACGATGACCTACTGTAACCATCGAAAAGAAAACATCTTTAATTGATGAGTTTGTGAAACAGCGACTCCACACAATAAAATTAACACAGAAAGAAAAATGGCTCATTCTTTCCCCCCTGGTTTCAGACATTTTTTCAGACATTTTTGTTTTGGCTTTGAAAGATGAACCTGTTGTGCTGGGATTTTGGCAGGGGCATGATGATTATTAAATCCATTGAATCTATTAAAGCTGTTATGCATTAACTAAATGAATTCTTTAATGGGAAGCAGGCGGGGTGGGTAAAGACACACAAGGGAACATGTACAGCACTAAAGCAAATGGACATGAACAGAACCAGGCAGGGGCACCGGCCTGGGTTCTCTCCCACGGGTTGCATTGTGCCGCTTTAATATCTTAATACTCACTGATGGCCTAAGTACAGAATAGAAGGAGGCAGGGAGAAAGCCTGGGCTTTGGCCTGGCTACAAATAAAAGTCAGCAAGAAAAGCAATTTTAAAGACAGGGCAGGGACGAGGAGTGAGCCAGTGCCACAGAAAGAAATATGTCCGCCAGAACATTGTGGTTTATCTAGCAATTAGTGTGTTGGGTACCAGTGTTGTTGTAATACCTCTTGCATCTGTCACTAAAACACTGATGTCTTGGCTAACCACAGGGGGCTCAGTTTAATCAATACAATGGTATAAATAGTTCACAAGACATCACTACCTACCACACTCTGACTGCCTGTAACTGAAGCATTCACTACAGGACTGCCATTTTATGCCAATGCAGTGATAACATTTGAGGAGAGTTGAGTCTTGAACAGATCCATAATTTGGTGGCTTTTGGATGTACTGTTGGACTTCAGTACCACACCATTGTGTGTGTGTGTGTGTGTGTGTGTGTGTGTGTGTGTGTGTGTGTGTGTGTGCGTGTGTGTTTGTGTGTGTGTGTGTGCTTTTCACTGGGTGAAAAACACCGCCTCTGTCATCAAGCTAGTGTGGCGCAGACTAAATGGAGATCACCACCGGTTAAACTCTGGCCTATTAGTCACACTCATGGGAAGTGGAGACTATTCTCTCCAAAACTCCATGTATTTCTCTTCTGTTCGAGTTGTGTGTTTATTTCCAAATTCTCATGAACCCTCACAGTCTTCTTGAAGTGTCAGGTGAGCAAGCTTTTCGAGTTCTTACATCATCTGAGGTTTTTCCCAGGCTTCAATAGTAGAGGTTTTGCATTTATGGAGAATGTGCAGCCCTGGATTGTGCCAAAAGTGTGTCTTTCCAAGGGGCCAGTCAGTGATATTTGAGTTTCACCCCCCTCTCTATCTATAATTGATTTGGTCCAGAACAGCTGATCAGTGCCACTAAGTGCTTGTGAGACAAACCATCTTGTTAAGGGGAGGTTACATTGGGGTATTGCACTACCTGTCAACAACCACTGTCTCTGTACCAGAGTGTAATTGTCTTAATGGTGCATCCTGTCAGAAAGAGAACATGGCTCTGTTAGCACTCAAACTAGCCACAGTGACAGACAAGACAGCCGGCTTCCCTGCCCCTGTCCTGTGCAGAATGGCAGCTTGAGAAAAAAGTGCCAAAGTGAAGCAGAAACGCAATTACATTAATTGCGACAGCCCCGCTGTGTGTGAATGCTGTGAAGGCTGAGTAGAAACGATGAACATCTCGTGTGGCGCACATCCTCACCAGCGATGGCGCGTGATTGTGATGGTTACGGCTCTCATAGAGGGTGTTAAATCAAGAGCACACTCATGCATTTATCGTGCACATTTATTGGATGACAGAGCTTTTGCGTTTAAGCCATTTAAGCTGGAACCGTAATATCCATTTGTACATGTTCTTAGATTAATCCCTGCTGTATGCGTGTCTGCATAATAGTTGGCCATCTGCACAGCGGCCATTGCAAAGCATTTAGCCGTCAATCCCCCCTAGCAAATGGGAATTTCATTCTTCATCCAAGAGCACATAATGATTATATCTGCTTTGATAAGGCTGATTAAGGGGTGGCCTAGCAAAGACTAAATGAAAAAGAAATGGCCTTAATACCCAAATGACATTTCATCTTTCATGCCTCTTTCTTTTGGCTGCTGTTCTGTAATTCGATCCTCTTTGGAATGTGGCTGATATTAGATAACTATACCTACTCAGGGTGGGGAAACAGCATGTCTACAGTAACTGTACAGTGTCTCCCCAAAACACTCAGTTCTTATCTCCCTAGCCTTTGATAGAGATGTAGCCTAACCTGGAGGTCAACTCCCAAACTCTCAGTGAGGGAGAAATCCCATAGCCTTGGCCTCAGATGGGTTGACCTCATGACTAGCAATGAGAGCCACAAAAGATTGGAGCTTTGGGTGAAGAGATAGCTCCATGTATGACTCACTCTCAGTCAAAGCCAAGGGGTTTGAAAATGGTCCATTTTGGACTCAATTTCATGACTGATTTAGAATTGACTCACAAGTCAGTCTCTAGATGTTGTGCTCAACTAGAGACTGAAGACATTCGTCCAGGTTTGGTCACTAAAAGTGGGTGGAAACAATTTGAGAGAAAAACCTGCATTGTAGAACCAATCCAGCCGTCTTTAGAGCGGTCCTTCCTAATAAGGGAAAGTGAAAGTTTTGTTTTAATTAACATTCACATTTAATTTAAAATGTCATTTAAAATGTAAATTTCAATGAAGTTGTGGAGGCGGAGATCTTGAAAGTCTGATATCGTGAGATTTAGGAAATCTCCTGAACTTGTGTGGAGAGTAATGTTGCTTATATGTACAGTAGAGAGCCTGTGTTGGAAATGAGACCAATGAGAGTAGATATACATTATGACAGCATTTCTTATATATACATATATTATAATGAGTATTATTATATTTGTATAATGAGTAAAATTGTGTTATCTCTTTTTTTGTTGTTTGTTATTTAATTAGTTATATGCTTAGGCAATATTTATGCACTGAGTATGTCCTGCCAATGAAGCTTATTTAATTAAAAAATAGAGTTGAATATGAATTCTGGTCATTTGTACTGGCTAAGCCATTTCATGGGCAGTTTCTGTCTGGATCTTTGTTTGCATGTGTGCTCATTTGTATGTGTGACACTGTACATGTGCAGCGTTTGTGCATAAAACCTCATCATTGCACTCTGATTACTCAAGGCCCTGTTGAAACGTGAATCCCGTTATGGGAGAAAATCAATGCGCTTGTAGCTGTAAACACAATAAGAGGTCCTGTCTGTCTGTCTGCGCTGGTGATGTGTGACGGACGCAGTAAAGCGATAGTGTTGACGTTCGACCTGGTCCGGTCCTCCGGCGCTACCCTGCTCTCCCGCCCGACCGCTGGGCTAGTTGACCTTGCGGTTGGATTTTGGATGAAATGGCTGATTAAGCCCAGAAATGCAGCAAACATGCACACGCGGGCGTACACGCACACAGGCGTACATACATTCACCTCCCGCTACACGCGCACACACACACACACACACACACACACACACACACACACACACACACACACACACACACACACACATTCGTATGCATGTACGTATGTCCATTCCATCTGGCCGTCCTGTTGACTTAAGTCATCAGTCTTTTATTATATCCTCTCATTATGCACACCCGTTTAAATGTGATTAACATACTCATTTCCTGTCACACTGTTCGGCGGGGGGAGATAATGGAGCGTAGGACCGGACTGTGGATTCCGCTGATTAGAAACTGTATCACAAACAAAGAGCCATCTCGCCCCCTTTCAAAGATCACAGTCGCTGTTCCTCAACTGAAACTGGAGATGAATGGAAATTGTATTGGATATGTGCATATGTTGTTAATTTGCAATGGTGGATGCAAGCTGCAATGCGTTTTGCTGTGAAACGTCAACCTGTCATAAAGCGATGTGAATGTGCTGTGAAGTGTTGGAAAGACCAGAGGGTCATGATTCAGCTGGATTATATGCAAAGGCATGACGGAAAATTCACTATGTTCCCCCTCATCTCATGCACATGTATGATCCTGTCAGCTCTGAGTGGACTGGACTGAGTATGCGTTAGTGCGTGTGTGTGTGTGTGTGTATATGTGTGTGTGTGTGTGTGTGTATGTCTAGATAGGTGTGTGCATGTACGTGCACATGCGTACGTTGAGTGCATGCACCTGTGAGAGTGCATTTATGCGTGTCAAGTCAAGTCTTTCCATTTCCCACCACGTTCTTGTCCAGGTACTGTACATGTGCATGCTACTCACTATCCACCATAGAACCACTGGGAAACATCTTCAGCACGTCGGTACTCAATTCAATTCACAGTAGAGAGAGAGAGGAGCTGGTATTGTAATCCATAGTGATAACAGATAGCTCATTTAAAAGACAGTGAATAGGAAGCCTTATTCTCATACATATGTAACAGTGTGTGATGGTAGAGATATGACACTGAGCTGCAATACCTGCCCACGTGCAGTGCACTCAGATTGATACGTCACATCTTCACTCCTACGGATGTAAACACACATACACACACACTACATTAGGTAGGTAATGTGAAGTATCGCTCCGCCTTTCTACTTCCACAGAGAAAATAGATAAGTACAGAAGGATTCACTGATAGTTTCACTTCAAAAATGATAATTTAATGTTTAAACACTCATTATTAGTCCCTGACACACTGTCCTCGGGGGCACTGTGGAGTGTTTAAGTGCATTTGGTAGTGGATGCTAGCCTGTACCATTGCGTTGCGTTAGCATTAACAAGATGTCAAAGCCCAAACGAGGGGCAGCATGAAAGCAGCTGAAAATGATCTCAATCAATCAACAACATAATGGCTAAGTTCTGAGGCTGTATGTCCAAAATTCCAGACTATCCCTTTAATGTCATGCGTGTATGTGTGTGTGCGCATGTGTATCCAACAACTCTCCGTGGTTTAGCTATAAAGTCTACTCCAATCAGCACCGTACGGCCGCGTGTGTCTGACTTGCTCAGGATGCAAGATCTACATCTGAACTTCCCCCGACTGAATTAAATCAGCTAAAACCGTTTGACCTGCTCCGTTTCCACAGCGGGCTAGATGACACATAGAGGTCAGTCCGCAGGTGAACCGTTACGAACTAGAATCTTGTTCGCGCACACAAAACACACACATACGCACACAATCACACACACACACACACACTCAGTACTGTATATTATACTCCGCGGTGATTGTTCATGACACTGCCCTATATACCATTCATTTAGTGTGAGCCGGCAGACATATTGAGACCTAACGCCGACCATGTGTGTTTGGTACGGTGCTGCCGTTCCAGATGGGGAGCTCGGGGTCCCCTGCCGGCCCTCCGCCCTCCCCCCTCCATGCGTTTTAATAGAAATCGGATCCCCCGGAGACCCCATAGCGGCCGCGGTCCCCTGCCTGGGCTGCAGCTATAGGAGAGCGTGTAGTCTGGGGAGCACTCGGGGCTTTGGCCACCACTGATGGAAAAGCTAGCGTGGAGAGAGGGAGGGAGGGAGAGAGGGAGGGAGAGAGGGAGGGAGAGAGGGAGGGAGAGAGGGAGTGATGGGGACGCCATGTGTGGAACCTATGACCATCCTCATGCTGAAAAGGCCACATAATTCACATGAGGGAGAGAGAGAGAGAGATGGAGAGAGAGAGAGAGAGATGGAGGGAGAGATAGAGAGAGAGAGAGAGAGAGAGATGGAGGGAGAGAGATAGGGAGAGAGAGAGGGAGGGAGAGAGATAGGGAGAGAGAGAGACAGAGAGAGGGGGAGAGAGAGAAATGGAGGGAGATGGAGAGAGAGGGAGAGAGAGAGAGAGAGATAGAGAGAGAGAGAGAGACACTGCGTGTGAGTGTGTGTGTGTGTTTAAGATAATCCGTCTGACGCTTTGATTATGACTCACCCGCAAACATGGGATAGGCTTGTGTCTGTGTGCGTGTACGTGTGTGTGTGTGTGTGTGTGTGTGTGCACGTGTGTGTGTGTTTATGCGTGCTTGTGTGTGGGTTGTGTGCATGTGCGTACGTGTGTGTAATGACAATGGAATGACAACTACAAAGGAAGAGCAGGTCCCAGAAATGTGGCCCCCTGATCAAGCCAGGGTGGGTTGAGATGAGGAAGAATAACACTGGGAGAGATATGGTCATAGGATGAGGCTGCCCCTGGTAGGATGAGGCGGCCCCTGGTAGGATGAGGCGGCCCCTGGTAGGATGAGACAGCCCCTGGTAGGATGAGGCTGCCCCTGGTAGGATGAGGCAGCCCCTGGTAGGATGAGGCTGCCCCTGGTACGATGAGGCAGCCCCTGGTAGGATGAGGCTGCATCTGGTAGGATGATGCTATTATAGATAGGCTAGTAATGAACCCAGGGACAGAGATGGTTCTAGGATGAGGCTGCCCCTCATCCTACAACACATTCTCTTGTCATTCATACACACACACATACTCATCCCCCCACACACACATGCTCCTGTCACTCATACACACACACACACACTCTCACACACACACACACACTCTCTCTCTCTCTTGTCACTCATACACACAGACACACACACACATTTATCCTGTGGGACTGCGTGTTTGATCAGCAGCGTGTTGGCAGGGTGATGGGGGGGGCACGCCTGTTCCTTCCTGTCACCGGTGTCCTTCCTCTCGGCTGTCGGTGGCTCAGATTCTCCTGTCACGCCGGCGCATACGTCAATCCGCCCTGGCGTGCAGCTCGCAGCCAACCCAGCATCACCACCTCTGCCCCCCCACCAATTAGGCCTTCACTCCCAGAGAGAAAATTAATCTGAGAGAGAGAGAGGGAGAGAGAGAGGGAGAGAGAGAGAGAGTGAGAGAGTGAGGGGGGGGAATCTTAGATACCCAGTGGTGTGTGTGTGTGTGTGTGTGTGTGTGTGTGTGTGTGTGTGTGTGTGTGTGTGTGTGTGTGTGTGTGTGTGTGTGTGTGTGTGTGTGTGTGTGTGTGTGTGTGTGTGTGTGTGAGAGAGAGAGTACCTTTTTGAGGGTGGATATGTCAGTGCTTGTGAAAGCCTGACTGAATAAGCATCAATTGATGCTTCACGAGACACGAGCAGTGTCACACACAAAATCGACCGGACACTTCGGCCGACAAATGAAACACTCAACATCGCGGACACTTGGTGTCATCTCTATGTCATCTCTTGACAATTTGTGTAACTGATGTTTCAGAATCCTCCATACAGCCAACCAATCACACTATGCCACTAATTCAGGAGGTGCAAGACAGGTCTGCAATGCCGCAATATAACATATAAAAGTGTCAGATTGCCACCATTTTAGGTAAGCATTGGCCATAAGGGTTTGGTTTAAAGCATGAATGGTTTATAATGAGCACACTCAGGCTGACATTGTTTGTTTAGAATGGACAGAACATTAACTAAGTGACTTTTTGGGATATTGTGCCAACTACTGTAGAACTGTACTGTACTTGTGAAATCTAAACATCTAGATTTAGAAGCTCCAGTGACTCAGAGGTCTGTGAGGTTCAATTCCAAGACAGTTGTCTGTTCCATCAAAAGCCCCTTTGGTGAAGTCAGATTCACTCCCTGCATGTGACGCCTATACAGGTGAAAAACAACAAAAAGACTGAGAGTTTCAGAAAGAGAGCGATGGAGAGAGAAAGAGACAGATAAAGAGAGAGAGATAGAGAGAGAGAGAAAGAGAAAGAGAGAGAGAAAAAGAGAGAGAGAGAGAATAGATAGAGAGAGACAAAGAGAGGGAGAGAGAGAGAGAGAGAGAGAGAGAGAGAGAGAGAGAGAGAGAGAGAGAGAGAGAGAGAGAGAGAGAGAGGGGAGATTGGGGAGTGCTTAGTATGCGACTGAGTAATCCGAGGACTCAGACAGTGCTCTGATAAGGGGATTTTTTAACGCGGTTATTCCCAGGTACGTAATTTGAGAGTCAGGAAAGCATATATTTTCTTGTCCGTATGTGTCTGACGTACTCATGAGGTCAGTATGTGTACAGTACAAACATACACTGGAGCTAGCATGAACGAAGGGAAATGTAAAACAATATGGCTTCTAAAGCGCATACACTTTTCTCTGATCTGTTGACAAAAAGGTCGACCAAATTGGAAAATTATAGAGTATTGGGTACGTGGTATTGCCATAACAAACATGACAAAATGCCAGTTCTGAATATAAAAGAGAATATCGTAAGTGCTAGCCAACATTAGCTGCCTTCTGAAGAAGAGAGAAAAGACCCATAGCCATACAACATGTGGTAGTTCAAAGGTCAAACTGGCTAATAGGAGAATGGAGAGAGAATCTTAGAAAGACAGGGTGTGGGTTTGTGTGTGTTGGGGCGGGGGGGGGGGGGGGGGGGGGGGGGAGAAGGAGAGAGAGAGAGGACTTGTATAATAATGGCATGTCAGGTACAGAAGCGCTGTGTTGGTTCATTAAGGCAGAAAGATATGGCTGCTCCTGTGTCCGCTTGGCTTTAAACACTGTCATTTCTTAATGGGAACTACCTCGTTTTCTGCTTCCCTCACCGCGCCTGTCAAGTCACTGGTTTTGTGCTCGCCTCAGCAGAAAAAAATGGGGGTGTAGAGTAGGAGAGGGAGGGGTAAACGACTGGCCAGTTCCTGTACCTAGAACATTAGACCCACTGACTTAAGGGCCGGGAGGAAGACTGATGAGTTTGGTTTGTAATTACTTTCATTATTTCCTTTTTATTTTATTTTTTCTGCATTAGTGAATCTCTTCTTGTGTGTGTGTGTGTGTGTGTGTGTATGAACAACCCTACTGTTGCTGTTATCTGTCATTCCTATTCACTCCTTCCTTGATGATACCGCCTGTTCATAAGGAATGCAGTGACTCCTTTCAATTAGCAATGCACCCTGTATGACAAATACACCACTGATCAACCAAGTGATTACAGGGATGTCAACTGTATGAGTTCATTAGTGAAAACAGATATTGTATCTGTTGTATATATGTTGTTTATGTTTTGATACATTTTGACGAATAATTTCTTCAATCAAATATCAATGTCAAACATCAATCAAACTGCAAACCCAACACTCTTCTTTACATAATCAAACCCAACTGCAATTTGATATTTGATTGAAAAAAATATTTATAAAAAAAATATCAAAACAGATATTTTTTTGCAAATGAACTCTTCATCAATCAATCAATCAATCAAAGCTTTATTTGTATAGCGCATTTCATACCCAGAGGCAACACAATGCGCTTCACAGAGAACAAGGGAGGTGGGCATACGAACCACCCCTACATATTCCAGAGGGAAGCAAAAAAACAGTAATCACCCGGGGGCTAGATAAGTGAGCTGTAAAAATGCTTGACCCCTGACCCCTCTCAACAAGGCGATCGAGCAAGCTCCAGGAGTATGTTTGTCTACCGGCTAAGAACATTTATAAAGCAATACATTACATTAAATTACATTTCAGAGTAAGAGAGGCTAAAAGCATCATAGGAGAGAGAACATTCTACAGACATATTCATACAGAGGATGGCTAGCCCCAGATTGTGATGCCTACTGTACTTTGTATTCTTGTGCTTGTATCAATATGGCGTCTGAAGTAGGTGGTCCTAGTTGGGACGCCATATTGATACAAGCACAAGAATACACTTTTCCTACTGGACTGTACATCCTCCACAGCAGGCCGCAAATCCCATTTCTAAAGATTGTTTTATGGTTTCAATCTTTACTCATGGAGCCTATGGTGATTTATTTTCAAAAGTACAGTCAATTCATTTGTTTTACCTTTTCCTCAGCTATGCCGGTTTTGCCGTATCGATAATACAAGCAAAAGTATATGAAGTACAGTACTATGCGGATTGCTGTGTGTGTGTGTGTGTGTGTGTGTGTGTGTGTGTGTGTGTGTGCGTGTGAGATAATGAGTGTCAATGTTATGGTGGCTATAAGTGCGTGTGTGGCTTTCCCCCTTTTTTTGTTTGTGAAGACTGTAACCTTCGCTGTGTTCATTAGGATGACATGTGAATCCAGGGTGCGACACAAACAATTGTTTAGCGAAGCGCCATCCTTCCTCTTAATGTCCCTGTTGGTGGAAACAATTGGTTGGTTCAAGAAGAGATGCGTCTGTGTTCTAACACTAGAGCAAAGCTAATGGGAGGGGATAAAGCATTAGAGTCTGTATTGGGCGTGGGAGCGAGTACATAAAAATGAATTATGATTCTATTTTACACACACACACTCACACACGCACACACACACACACACAAACATGTGCAGACACGTGTGTGTGGGTACATACACACACACACACACACACACAAACAAATGTGCAGACACGTATGTGAGTACAGTACATACACACACACAAACAAATGTGCATATACGTATGTGTGAGTACACACACAAATACACAAACAAACAAATGTGCAGACACACGTGTGAGTACATACTGTACATACACACACACAAACAAAATGTGCAGACACCATGTCTCTCTCTCTCACACACACACACACACACACTATTTGTCTCATCTAATTTTTACCCCCCCCTAGCGATTGCACCATTCATCGCATTTACTGTTCGGCTCCTCCCTTCTCTCCTGCTGAACAATAACTGCTCCCATAATGCAAATCTCACTCTGCTTTAAGAATCCAGTGGCTCTCTCTCTTACTGTAATATCACCATATTCTGATTTGATACGGGAGACAGAGAGAGGGAGGCAATGAAAGCTGGAAAGAGAAAGCGCACGGGAGAGGGAGGGAAAGAGGATGAGAGGAAGAGAGAAAAGAGGAGACAGAGAAAGTAACGACATGGCGGTGAGCTCACAGAGGGGGTTCGTTACATCCTTTCTTTCCCCTCCACCATCACCTCTCTCTCTCTCTCTCTCTCTCTCTCTCTTTCTCTTTCTCTTTCTCTTTCTCTTTCTTCTAAGACAGGCTGGAATTACAGCCAACCCATCCAGGCCCCACAACACATCCATAATGACTGAAGGCACTTTAATGTGTGACCTCCCGCAGGCTGCCCCCCCCCCCCCCCCGGTCTGTGCCCAGTCTCGGACCTCCTGAAGCAGGCTAATGATGTCACCCTTGGCCCCCAGGGCCACGGAGAAGCCCTGCGCGCTGTTTGCTTTAATTATATGTATGATAAATGGTCAGCTGGTGATAGATAACACCAAAGGTTAGGATGAGACGCTCTGGCACGTGCGCTTCATTGGCTCGTAAACAGGAGAGAGAGAGAGAGAGAGAGAGAAAGAGAGAGAGAGAGAGAGGAGAGGTAGAATGGGAGAATAAGGGAGAGAGAGGTGGAGGAGTTAGCTATCTATCACTGTAATGGCGGAGGGCCTGTCATCTCTTTTATTTAGAGGACATCCAGACCACTGACCTGCTAGCACCGTTAGCATCTGATGACTGATGATTCATGGAGTTGAAAGCCTCAGACGTTAGCACAGGTGCTAATGCATCCCCGCAAGACTACTGCACCATTGCATAGCTTCCAACTGACAGCAATGGAACCTTTAGCTTAGCATTTAACTCACAGCAATAGCTAGCAAAACGAAAATGTGGTCGGTACCTGTCAAGGGTCCTAAAACATGTTGCTTTGTGGGTCTTGTGGTGTATAAATGTGATTACACAGCGTGTTATTTCCGGAGTCCCCTGAAGAGCTTTTTGGTGCAGAGGGCACATTCAAGGAATTCTAATTGACTGAATGGAGAGGCTAATCAGGTCTTCATGATGCCAAAGCCAGTCAGTCAGTCAGTCAATCAATCAGACTGCTCTGTGTGCCTCATATAATGAGGACCTTGCTCTTCTCTGTGTGCTGATTTAATTCACTCTGGCAAAGATGCCACCTATTGGATATCAGTTTAGCTAGGACTAGTTCTGAACCTGTTACTTTGAAACCATTAGGATACATTTGGTGGATGGACACTTAAAGTATCTTTAGTGATTTTGTTTTCTCAACGTGCAGGTGCGTGTACATCATTTTGGGTTTAGCTGTAGTGTTGATGGCAAAGGTTTTTGTAGACTGCTGGCATGCATCAAAACTGAGAAAAAGACATATCTGATTGATTTTAGCAAAGGGTCACCAGCAGGTCAGAACAGTTCAGTCCTCTTCACGCCTTCTGTGGTGATGAACGTGTTAGGCAGACTGCAGAACCCCGTACGGCCCGAAGAAAGCCTGGAAGGCCATCCTTTGAACACAGAAACTTGATTGCCCTGAACATCCTGCTACTCTCGCTCTCAAAGGATCTATCCTTGGGGGAAATGAGGACCGCGGGGTAAATCACTCTGTCTTGTCCCCATGATGAGAACGTGTGTGTGTGTGTGTGTGTGTGTGTGTGAGTGTGCTTGCGACACAGCTTGGTTGATGTCTATCTCCATCAGAGGGGCAAATAAAGTCCATGTACGGCAGCCCACAGCAGCCAAAGTCAATTTGGCGTCTCACCAATTGACTTTGAAACAATGGCGTTTTCTCTCGGGGGGGGGGGGGGGGGGGGATTTCCCATGGCGGGTGTATGGGCTGCGAGCTACAGCATACGATGATGCATGGCCTCCCGCCAGGTGCTTGAAATAGACTTGAAACAATCAACACCGAATGCGAGTAGACATGATAGATACATCATCGACAGGAATCCATTTTGATTTCAATCGTATTTTCAGAAATCGTTAAAAAGCCATATCTTTACTCCGTTCGAAGAGCGCGGCGAGGTGACTCGCCGCCCCGGCTATCAGCAGACCTGAGACCAGCGCTGCATCGGACCTTCGCTCTGGCTTTAACAGTTGAGTGGGTGGGCAGTGAGGAGAACACAATGTTGAAAGAGATTGAATTATCAATTCTCCAATGTTCTCTGTGCTCTCTCTGCTCTCTTCTTCCTCAGAGAGGAATAGCAGGAGAAGGTGACCCTAGGAGAGAGCAGTAACATCATCCATCATCACCCCAACTCGCCCTCCCCCTCAGGTGAGGGAATCGTATCCCCCCCCTGCTTACTGCTGCGTGTTCCCATGCACAAACATCATACAGTACATGCTGTATCTAGCTATATCTAGACACATGAGAATTGCCTCACACGCACGATGAACGCAAAAGCAATCTTTTTCTCCGTACAAGTGCGTACATGTTGTAAGAGAGAACTACAGATAGGTGCGCACAAACGCACGTTTGCTTGAGGGCGCATCTGCACGCGCTCGTGTACGCACGCACGCACAAACACACACACACGCACACGGACACACACACACTCTAACACACACACACACGCACACACTCACTTACACTCACACACACACGCACACACACACACACACACACACACACACAAACAGAAAACAAACAAGTGAATGAGTGAGCGCTGTCCTTTGTGCGTCCTCCCAGGGAGGGAGTGACATGTTCTTTAACCCTGCGGTGGTGAACGTTCTCTTCCTCATCATGACAGCAGAAGAAAGAAACTCCTTTTCAATTATTGAGAAGCTGTCATTCAGAGAGGGCGCAGGAGGGAGAGGGGGTTATTTCAATACCAAAACATCCCCCATAGATGAATGGCAAACTATCTGCTTCCCTAAGAGGATGTTTATCAGCATACCCACAATGCAGCTTGACTTTCCTTCTTTCCTCCACGGCGCCTCGCTCCCCCCCCCCCCCCACACACACACACACAAGGCACCACCAGTAATTGATTGTTATGTTATCTATCATCCGCTCAGGTCTTGATTGGACTTGTTGTTCTAATCAAAAGGGAGATAATTAAGATCATTCATCCGAGCATCCAGGGTGTTTGGCTGACTTTTCCCACCGCCAATCGCTACCGACGGTTGCACGCTGCGACGTCGGTGCTTTGAGCTCCTCTAATCATGCGGAGTGGGTTCTCTGGGTTGCCAGGATGGAAGATGCACAGAGCCCGAGGCAAACAAGCTACTGTAAAATCCTGTCTGACTGCAATTGCAGTGATCTCCCTTAGAATAAAGTTCTCACAAACAAACGGAATGGAACTCAATTCAGCAATTCTAAACACCTCGGCCTAAAGGGATTTTGTTTTTAGCACATTGCGTCTTTTAGTGCCTTTTAAACCATCTGGAAATGGTTCTATATATCGTTTATAGTTAGGGCGCTAATTTGTTTATGTTACTCATTTGGTCTAGGAGATACAATGGTGTTTTAGTTTCAGACACTATGCTGACATAGTTTTATCCAAAATGCATTACAAACAAATGAGGCGCGAGTGACTCTGGAGAGAGAAACAAAGACACAGTTTATTCCATCCCGGACTACACCGGCTTTGTTCCCCAAGATTCCCAAATACGCAGCGGGGAACCAGGGACACGAGGTTAGCAGAGGGGAGCCTCGCATCTCATTTTCTCTGCCTCTTTCATCCCCCCTTCCTCTCCTTGTTTTGGCTAATCTTCACAGTAACGCGGGCGGCCGGGGAGGCGAGGGGGGGCGAGAGGGGAGACTCCTGAAGGGGAGGCCGGGTCCGGAGCACACCCCCTAGCGCCTCACCTCCCCTTGAAGGATGGATCCGCCACCGGCTTCCTGAGCGCTCCCAAAATAATCCCCCTCGCTCACTTCCGACGCATAATTGTCCCCAGCTGTAAGAGGGGATAAATAGGGCCGTGGGGAGTTGAGATTTGTAATTTCTGAGAGAGTCGAAAAGGGAAAATTGGTAGCAGGCCACAGAAATTAGCATTCTTTTGGCTTAAGAATACATTAAACATTAAATAGCTGCAAAGTCCCCGAGTATTGGGTCTGGGGAGGGTAGAGAGGTGAGTGTAGGGATGAAGATCAGAGCTTCGGCGGTCTTGCTTCGGGGCCGTGGGCCACAGACGCTGGCGTTCTTAGACGACCTCCTGCGGTGTCGGGCCCAGGAGATGCATAGTTGATCTATTATTGATGCGTGTTTGTGGGCCCAGGCCGCTTCGTTGGCTTTTTCTTATCAGCTTCCATGTCTCTGTGACGCTACAGTGTGCTGGCAAATACAAACACTTACACGCTGGCTGACGCGCACGCACCCACACACACACACACACACACACACACACACACTAAGACATGCACACAAAGTCGCTCACATCAGTTGAAATACAACATTTTGGACAGGCTGGTTGGGTCTTTTTCCCCGACAATGTGTTTTCTTTGATCTTATGGACGTTCACTCTGCCGAGGTGCAATCGTGTTGCATCCACAATCATGTAAAACCACACTATAAAATAAGGCAGGAGGGAAAACACTGCAAACGCAGTACGAAACCCTCTTTCACAAGGAGGTGCGTATTCTGTCGGTAGGATTCAATGCCCGGCCGCGCTCTGGCGTCGGTGTGTCAGAGCGGAGGATTACCTTCCTGTAATCCCACGGCGTTGGGCGGGAGCCCGGCGCGCGCTCGCCCCACGGGGTGGGGGGGGGGGGATTCAGAGGAGCGTCTCAAGCCCGGCCTCCGCGCTCTCCGCCGCACGGGCTCGACGCACAAGCTCTCCAAAGAGCACAATCCACCTCAGCTGGGGCTCAGATACACGCTCCGCATCCGTTCTGAAGAGCTACCTCTCATATATAGCGCTGTGTTCTCACGTTTGAATGGGGGGGGGGGGGGGGGGGGTTAGAACTGGATGGAACTCCTCTTGCGGTGTGTGGGAGTGTGTTGTTAGTTTTTCAGTATGCAGGTCTCTCTTCTGGGGGTGCAAAGAGCAGCCCCACAGGCACAACAGATGTTCATGGGTGCAGTCATTACACGGGATTACCCATTGTTGAGAGGGGGAAGGTTCAGAAATACGGTCATTTAGTTAGAAATACGGTCATTTAGTTTACAAATACGGTGATTTTAAAGATTTGATAAACAATACTGAAGATACAGTATAGCCCAGATGACTGCGTAGTGGACAAATGGCTGTACAACTTAAACATTGTTTATCAAATATTTAAAAGCAGTTATCGTGTCTAAATATTGCCTGCGTTCTGGAGAGGATCAGATTTGGGTAGAAAACATACTGGAAGTAACAACAGTTAAAAAAGTCAACAACTGGCCTCAGAAATTATCCAAACATACCGTAGGTTTCTCTCTGTCATGCGATGATATGTTCCCACCATTATGTTGTTTTTCTTGTTGTTGTTTTTATGCAGGCGGTGCCTCCTTCGTGACAGATGCTAATTAGTTAGAACTGTACCAAATACAGAAATAACATTTTCCCAGTCGCCGTGGGTGAGTCTGCTTTCTATCCACGTGACTCACATACTGTATGAGGACAGTGAGAAACGCTCTTGTGTCTGAAACCTGTTCAGCATGCCCCCTCCTCTCATCCCCGATCCATCGCGTTGGCGAGCGCCTGCGAAAAGAGACGCCCATCGAGGACGTGATAGACTACCTGTCATTTCGCCATCACTTGATGCGATCTAATTAATTACAGCTGCTAGAGAGAACTCGGCAAACTGCCAAGTGGGATGAACTTTCGGGATACACTTTTTGATTTGGGAGTGAATTGAACCCCCCACCCCGCTGTCAATCTTTCTCTTTGAAGCAGTGATTCGGTTTGGAAATAAGTGGCCCACGGTTTTCCGCTCTTCTTGTCTCAGCCCTCTGAGTTCTGACCCTCTCATTAGACAAGGCTAAAACCACATTAGCGGGCTCTTAGTCAATCACACGCTCATCTCATGCACATTACATTTTGATTTTTTATATATATTTTTTTTTTTACAGCACTCACCTTCGTTGCTTCTTGCTTTCATTCGCCGTGTCTGCGAGTGAGCTGGTTGTCCAAACCCACACATTGCAGACTAGCTTGATTTGCTTCAACTCCCCAGCACGTCCAATCACAGCGTGTTCTGAAGTAGAAAAGCCTGGCCCCTCTTAGCTGTTGCCTGAGAGACTTCTACATATAGGTTTGGAACTGTAAATACAAATATTTACTCTTTGCTAATAATTATGGTCCTAAACTGTTTCCGTTTCCTTCATGATAATTAATAATATATTCGATAATAATAATAACAGGAACTCGAGGAGTCTTTAATCAGCCACACAGCAAGTAACACACACAAGTACACACATGTGAGCAGCCACACAGCACACAACACACAATCAACTTCAGGGGTCGCCAGTGGAATTTCTTCTCTGCACTTTCCCATTCAAGCCGTCCTCCTCCAGGGGCAGCCAGGAACAGTGGGCAGCCTCGTCAGTGGCTCCCGGGAACCAAGTCCAAGTCTCGGTCAGGGACAGAACTGAAGAGCATCTGTTCTTCTGCATGTTTCTCATATTGGGTTCATGGGAGGAAACCCTTGTGAACTTGGGGAGAACATTCTAACTCCGCACAGAAAGGCCCGGGAGATACCCCATGATGTGAAATGTTTTGAATTGTTATTCCCACTGAAGGCCTACTGTAGGTCCAATAGCTTTCCACTGTACATCTGATTTACTTGTATAGTCTAAAGGTAGACTGGGTCCAGACATTCAAATCCACCCACTCCACCGAAGTTGACTGATTCTTGGTCTGGTATTGCTACATGAAACAGCTGTTTTTCTGAGTAAAAAATGATCGCTCAAATGAGTCCTGCAGGTTCTTACCAGAACCCAAGCCAATCAGTGCCAAGGATGGGACTAACATTGTTGTCAAGCTGATGTTGAGCATTGTCAAGCTGTGCATTGGGACAATGCAACACCCATATTACTTGAGAGGAGGACAATTGGTAGTAGTTGCTAGTATTAGTAACAAGTAACAAAGCCTACTACAATTACTACTACTACTACATTGTTTCACTTCGTCCTGTGTTATCAACAGTGTCTATGGCTGTCATGGCTATGCATCAGCAATGACTTTACATTCAGGTGGATATGTTGGTCTATAGTGACTGGTTAGGGGAAATCGAATCTCCCTCCCCCATGGAAATCGGTTAGAGTGGAAGCAATGTCAGACTGAAGATCTCGAAGGAGTGTAGCGAGTTGACATTCTGTGTGAAATCAGGCCAGTCTAAAAGTGCTCCAGGTGGGGTTTGCCAGCTGCTAGGGGTTCCTGCTCAATACCACTGATCCCCGTATCATCTAAATGAGCTCAAATGAGCTGTTTACCCGGATTTGCATCCAACACATTCACAGCCCTGCGGGTCAATACTCCCCCTCAGGTATAGATCCAGTCCTCCTCCTCCTCCTCCTCCCCAGCCACTGGGATCAGGTGAACCCTAACACTTATCTGCAATGATCTCCAACCCTCCCAATCAATCGATCCCTGTATGACCCGTCACGATGGACAGCACCCCCCCCCCCCCACACCCGGAAATAACTGATAAGAAGTAACTAGTCGTGCCTACTGTACCACTTATCTCCTACAAGGCCTCGGGGATATGACTATGGATTCATATGACTGTCATTATGATGCACAACTGGTATGACTCCCAGAATTGGACATGGATCGCGTGCAATGCCAGAGAGGGGCATCTTTTGTGAGCTCTCAGTCTCTCCTCTGCCCCAACTCTGCGCATACTGATTCAGTGTTTAACGTCTACAAATGACAATGAATGAGGATGTCATTGTCCTCTCTGACTGGGCTCCTTTCAACGCATTACAAATAGTTTCTGATTTCTGATAAGTGGTAACATGCTGTATGATTTCAGCAAGAAGAGAGCCATGGCTTCTACCCAGATTCACAAGAGGTTTTATGTTCGGATTTAATCCAATCAACCGTACTTAATCGTCTCTGTGTGGAGATCATTGTCACTATACAGAGGCCATGCATAGCCGTTGTGTCTGGTTTATTGCATCTACTGACTAAAACCCTGCCCTAATGTTGTAAGCAGTGGGCTAATTTCAGCAGTGAGTCACAACCAATGAGTATGACTCAGTCTGGGAGTTCATCACGCTCCATAGAGCCTGGGGTTAAGTACGCTGCACCCCCCCCTCCCTCTCTCTCTCTCTCTCTCTCTCTCTCTCTCTCTCTCTCTCTCAAATTTCAAATTCAAATTCAAATAAGCTTTATTAGCATGACAGATAAACATATATTTTGCCAAAGCATTACACATAATGATTAGATTACAATAATATTATACAAAAATATTGACAATACAATTCAAAACCATTTCTCTCTCTCTGTCTCTCTCTCTCTCTCTCTCTCTCACTCTCGCTATGCTGGCTGCTCAATTATTCCTTATTTTTCTCTCCCTCGTCTTGTTGTCATGTGACAGATTCTTTCTGTGGGTGGCCGTCAACATCCTCTGACGCTGACGTGAGTCCCTCATAAAGGCATGCGTGGCCCCTAACTGGCTAGATTGTCACCTCAGCTGTTGTTCAACCGCCATTATTTACAATTGGATCCGAGTGAAATACACAGTCATTAATCCTGGGATTTCCTGCCAGAGAGTCATCTACACCCCTCGAGTCTCACACGAGTGGCTCCAAGCGAATTAAAAACCCAGGCACAATAATCATTATTGTCCGGCTGAGTTCACTCATTTGTATAATCTATCCCTCATGTCGTTATCTGATGTTGCACAAATCCATCTAAAACAGGCCATTGTTAGGAATTGATGGCCATAACTATAACTATATTAACACTGGTGGTAACAATTATATTTCTGTCTCTTCGAGCACAGGGCTCATAATAACTGTCAGGCCTGAGCTATTTAATCTCAGTTAGCTATGATAAATATGGCCGCCCCCGGCGCCGCGCCGCCATTACGACTGTTGTGGGTTTAGAGTGGGGATCTTAGTAACCTGAGGGGGGATCAGACATGGTCATCGCATCTGCCCTCCGACCGGCACGCCGCTGAACGCCAGCCCCCCGAGCTCGCCTTTCCTCCACCTCGGAGGGCGCGCGTGCTCACAGGGTTCCGCGTTTTGTGGCCGCCGACCGCCCAATCAGATGGGAGAGGTTCCCTGTAGCGAGACCTAACGGGACTCTCCGAGCACACGTCACAATAGAACAGGCGCCGTACCCAAATAAACCGACCCCCGGGTCAGCGCTCCGAGGTCGAGTATGCGTACGCGCGCCGCATCGCTATGAGAGAAACTAGGCTTGCTGGGTATTTATTCTGCGGATGCCGTTGTGTGAGCGTACCACGGTAGGCTGTGTGTGACGATTCCCCGGCGGCCGCTTTAAGGCTCGACAGGAAGTGACATGTCTGCGCCGCAGGCTAGCGCGAGGCCCGTGTTTTTTTTTATGTCCCCCCCCCCCCCCCCCCCCCCCTAACATAGTAACCCTTTTTGTGCGTTAAGTAGCCTGGCTGGGTGTTGACCAGCAGGTTCGCTTGAGGTGGGAGGTGGCAGGATCTGACGGGACGGCCGGGGGCGGAGATAAGGCGCGATAGGGCGGGGCTTTTCACCTGCAGCGTCGCCGCCTCCGCCGCTCTGCTTGACGTCCTACGGGGAAACATCAGCGGACGTCGGCGTTCTAAGTGAGGCGGACGACGTGTTCGTCGAGGATGGCGGGGGGCAGGGGTGGTGTGGGGGGCTCCATGAACGCACCGATGGTCTCCATCCTCTCTTGCCTACTCCGGGACGCTGGACGCTCTTCTGGTTGCGTGAGCATTCCACAGGTGTAGGGAGCCTCACCTCTGACCCCACGACCACCCACCCTCCGAAGGCCGTCGCGGGGTCCGTGCTCTGTCTGTCATTGGCTCGTCATAACGTTCAAAACGTCGGGGGCCTCTGATGCTGTCTTATCAATCATCAGTCCATATTCATATCCCCGTAGTCACTTAGAAGTATGGAATTTTAGGAGTGCCCAGAGCAGCTCAAGGCTAATAGTATCCAGCCTCTGTGGCTTCACTAAGACTTGGGGTTGAGCTAGAGGGACACGTGCTGACAGAATGAGGGAGGTTTTTGTCCTACATACTGTACACCGAGGCGACGCTTAACACCTCATTAACTCGGTGATAAACACACGGAGACTAGCTCAGGAGATGGACTGGATTTCACAGTCAGGTGCAGATGTAGGATTGAACACACACATACACACACACACTAACACACACACACATACACGCACACACACATACATGTTCCCCCCACACACACACACTTGCACCCCCCTACACACCCACACACATTAATCTACACACATCTCTCACACACACGCACACACACACACACACACACATCACATTACACAAACATCACACACACACACACACAGACACACACGCTCGTTAGGCTACATTACACAAGCATCACACACACACACACACACGCACGCACGTCACATTACACAAGCATCCCACACAGAGCACACGGCAGCCCAGATGCGATGGCTCTCGTTCTCATCAGGATCGGTATAATTTACAAAATGAAGCTGTAATTAACACTCCGGGCGGTACTGGGGTCACCGAAGAGAACGCCAGATCCAGGACTGAGAGAGCTCCACTACCTCCAGTACTCCAGCACAGGGCCGCTGGTGTGAGTCAGCGCGGGCATCAGTATGTGGAGTATGTGTGTTGTATGTGTGTTGTAAGCGTGTCCGGGCACGTTCTCGCGTGTGTTCGCGTGTGCGCTGTGCGTGTACGGGCTCGTACCGGCGATGTACATGCGAGTGGTTTCACAGCTCCTCTGTCGCCTCTCAGTCCTCGCAAGAGACGCGAGCGTAATGTCGCGTGAGGGTGTCACACACACGCAAACGCCCACACACACACAGCACGCCATCTACCGAAGTCGGGGTGGAAATCTGTTCATTTGTTTCAAAGCGGTGGCTCTAGTGTGTTTATTTCGGTCAGAACGAAGCGCGAAGCGCAGTGACCCAGCGCTCCGGTGACGTGCCCGTTTACCACGTGACGGTTTGTGGCGCGACTTCCTCACGTGACGCTGGCTGGGATCGCGGCGCCGATGCCTGAGAATGGGAATTACACGCCTATTGTCAAGCCTGAATGCTCGAACACAACGAGAGAAGTGAGAAGAAAGCAGTAGACGGGATATTTATGTACACTGTGGGAGGCTTCACTTTCCAGTTTTCTGAAACACATTCCCTGAGAGAGTGAACTTGATTTCCAAAGCTAATAATACAACTAGAGTTGAAGAGAAACACTCGGTGCCACATGAGAAAAGAATCATAAGACACAGGGTATAACGAATATTAGCTTATAATAGGCGGTAGACTACACATCCCAGGAATCCGTGCAGCGCACTCTGGAGACCACCCCCTAGTGCCACATATAAGTAAGAATGGCATTTGAATTAATAAGCCTCTTGTGAAGAGAGTGTTTGTTTTTGTTTCCGAGCGTTCCGTTTCTTCTTCTTCAAACCTCCAGGCTGAAACTTTGGAAGAAAAAGCTCACGGCTCATTGTGATGTAAGCCCGGCTCATAGGCATGTGTGGGAAGCGCTCTACCCTCTACCGCAAAGCGCTGCAGAGGGCGGGGCGGGACCGCCCAGGGCATCAGCGGAAGAGAGCCTCCCTCCGTCCAGGGGGGCTGCGGTATACAGCGGTTGGAGTTGGAGGCCCGTAGGGTTATCAGAGAGCCAGGCCGCCCGGGCCGCGGCGGCCTGTTTCAGCTGCTGCCGTCTGGAGAGTGGCATGGCAGCCTCGGGGCCCGGATCTGGACGCTCCAGGGCAGCTTCTTCCACCAGGCAGCAAGGCTCTTGGACAATGGACACTAATGGCCGGTTGTCTGTCAGGATGTGACACACGCACGTGCACGCACACACATGCACGCACGCACACACACTCAGACACAAACTAACAATGCACGTTTTGAACTTTTCACGCACCATACATTTTACACACACTGTACTGTTGTACTGTTTTTATTTGTGTTGTTATTGCTGTTGTTGCTGCTAGATTGAGGAGCCAGAACCATTCATTTTACTCCTTTATACTTGTATAATGGATGTAACAATAATTTATCTCAACTCTTGGCTCTGTTACTGTATATTGCTATTATGGTTGGTGTATCTGTTTCATTTATTAATCAGCATTCTTCTACACCCTTTGATGGGTGTTATTTCAGTTGATGAATGAAAGTCGATTGCATTTCAGTCATCATTGCACATCTTTGTCTTAAGCACAACTGTGTAACACTCTATCTCTCTCTCAAAGTAGTGGGATGTGATGAACAACAAGAATCTGAAACCCACTCAGCGTTGGTGGCCAGTACATTGTCTATGGTGGCCAGCACATTGTGGCCAGTCATCCTTAGTGGCCAGTACATTGTCATCCCATTTAATCTAATTATGCAAAAATCATACTTCAACTTAAGACTATGTGACATGTGTTGTAATTGAAGCCAACAGCAGGAAGATTAGCGATGTCTGGCCTCGCTAATGGACACACACCAAAGGACATGCGATACCTATTTGAATGCCTAGGTTATAGTATATGGTTTATAATGACATTTTGAAGGCCACAGAGCACTTTGCCATTGAATAGATAGGCAGCTTTGCGTCTAACCCACAATCCCCATGTCGAATTGTTTGCATGTCGGAACGGGAAACATCCTGGCTCTCATTTTTGAAGACTGTATTCCCTCCCTAGACATTGAGCAGCAATATATCTTTCAACACACATAGGAGCTGTGGCAAGACTTGTTGTGTTAAGATGCTCGCACGTCTTTCATTTGCTTATTTTGCGGCTCTTTAGGGGTTTCCCGCCTTCGCTGTTGTATTTCTTCATATTATTTGCTTTTCGTGCGTAGCAACGTGTTTTTAAAGACCAAAGAATCCGTGACATCAATCTTTTAAGACGTGGGAATAGCTCTCTCCCTCTCAGACAACAGATGTAAACTGGTTTTGTGAAGAATGGGTCCAGATTCCAGATCCGTGCAGATAAAGCCGAACCGCTGGTAGAGCAGCGCAGAGAAACACTTAGACTATGACAGAGGTTGGTAAGTGATGAATGAAATGCAGAATGTTGCTTTTGGAAATGATCACAGTTGCTTTTTCCTTGATGACTTATGGTTGAATGGTTTATTATTGCACTCGCTCTAGCCACTAGAAACTGATCCAGCGACGACCACAGTATGGAGATTCTCTGCCGAGAAGAAAGAGAGAGTGCGCGGGAAGGAAAACAAATATCAATAAGAGTGATGATTATTTTATATTTCGTCTGTTTCATATAAGAACGTACATCCCTCTGTTTCTCATTAAAAAGGCTTACATTGACTGTGTTCCTTGAACTGAAAAGGCTGGCTACAGCTTTGTGTGTGTGCGTGTGCGTGCGTGCGTGTGTGCGCGCATGCGTGTGCGGGCGTGTGTGCGCGCATGTGTGTGTGTGTGTGTGTGTGAGTGTGTGTGAGTGTGAAGATTTCAAAGGAAGGTCTACAGGGAGAAAGGGGAGGGAACAACAAAGGATGAAAACAGTAATATGTTAATTCTATTCCCCTGCTCTGCTTATTTAGCCTGTTTTCTGGGGTTGTGTTGACAGAAAGTGACCTTTAAAACTGGTGCCCCACCCACGCAAACACAGGCGCACACACATGCACACACGCACGCACGCACGCACACACACACACACACACACACACACACACACACACACACACACACACACACACACACACACACAAACACACACTCAGTTGGCACTCAAACATTATCCCTCTATCTCTGTCTCTCTCTCTATTTCTCTCTCTCTCTCTCTCTCTATATATATATATATATATATATATATATATATATCCCTTTCACACACACTCTCAAACACACACACACACACACACACACACACACACACACAGACACACAGACACACATTGAACCCCCCTCTGCTCACTCACATCAGAGTCACAGCAGAGCAAGCTCGCCAGGGGGCCTGACATAATTGTATTAATTGTTAACATAATGATGCATTTATGTTTAATGCGTTCCTTCTGGTAATTACTGAGAAGGTACCTCCAGGCTCCAGATCCAGACCTCCATCTCACTACCTTGGATTCTTTTATCAATATTCTTTTTCTTTTTTTATTGTTTTATTCCTCATGGTGCCCTCATCTTACTGGTTCAAAGACGTTCCAGTCTGTCTCTCTTAACAAGTCCCCTCGCAGGTGTAACCCAGCGTCATATAATTCATTCATCACAGCTTAATTTCTTTGGTCTCGCTAGATGAAATTGGACCCCTGTGAAGTAGTGTGTGTGAAGTACAATATGGTGAATTCATGCTCTCTTGGATGATACCTCTTTGAAATCCATATTTGAAATTGTGAGTTGGCAGCACTGTCTGCAGTAGTCTGAAGTATCAGTCCAGCCCAGAGGTCTGCATATAGACAAGTACCAGTCCAGCCCAGGGGTCAGCATATAGACCTGTATCAGTCTAGCCCAGGGGTCAGCATATAGACCTGTATCAGTCTAGTCCAGGGGTCAGTATATAGACCTATATCAGTCTAGCCCAGGGGTCAGCATATAGACCTGTATCAGTCTAGTCCAGGGGTCAGTATATAGACCTATATCAGTCTAGCCCAGGGGTCAGCATATAGACCTATATCAGTCTAGCCCAGGGGTCAGCATATAGACCTGTATCAGTCTAGCCCAGGGGTCAGTATATAGACCTATATCAGTCTAGCCCAGGGGTCAGCATATAGACCTGTATCAGTCTAGTCCAGGGGTCAGCATATATACCTATATCAGTCTAGCCCAGGGGTCAGCATATATACCTATATCAGTCTAGCCCAGGGGTCAGCATATAGACCTGTATCAGTCTAGCCCAGGGGTCAGCATATAGACCTGTATCAGTCTAGCCCAGGGGTCAGCATATAGACCTATATCAGTCTAGCCCAGGGGTCAGCATATAGACCTATATCAGTCTAGCCCAGGGGTCAGCATATAGACCTATATCAGTCTAGCCCAGGGGTCAGCATATAGACCTATAGCAGTCTAGCCCAGGGATCAGTATATAGACCTATATCAGTCTAGCCCAGGGGTCAGCATATATACCTTTATCAGTCTAGCCCAGGGGTCAGTATATAGACCTATATCAGTCTAGCCCAGGGGTCAGCATATATACCTTTATCAGTCTAGCCCAGGGGTCAGCATATATACCTTTATCAGTCTAGCCCAGGGGTCAGCATATAGACCTATATCAGTCTAGCCCAGGGGTCAGCATATAGACCTATATCAGTCTAGCCCAGGGGTCTGCAACCTGCGGCTTTTTAGCCCGTCTCCAGTGGCTCCCTGGTTTTGACAAAAATAATATGGAACTGAATAACTAAATACATGTATTAATGCTAAATACATTTATGTAATACAATATACACTAAGTAGGTCCCTGAGATCCTCTGGCACTGAACTTTTAACGTCTCCTGGAGCCAGGACCAAGAGACATGGGGAGGCAGTCTGTAGTTTGTATGCCCTATCAATGAAGATATTTACATATCAAGCATCATCTTGAAGTCAGCAGCAACTTTTACTGTGACTGTACACCGTACATTACATGTGACACATAATGGAATCTTGAATCTATATTATCATGATGGCATTCAAGTTAGACTGCAGATAAATACACCAGAATGCAGGAAATGTAGTGTTTGACGCTCAAAAAGACCCTCCCCCCGGGTGAGTACCACCAAGCTTGAAAATAAACCTAAGAGGGAACACTTTTTGGGCGGTTCCTGGGCTAGCCTGATCAGGCAGTGAAGATGACCGAACTCTATGAAGGTTTTAAGGCTCCAAAGACAACTAATCCTGCCGTTTGATAGAGCTAGCACCTCACTTGGTGGTAGCCATAGCAGTTTATACTGTAGGTTTATAGGCTGGGGAGAAAATGTTCACTTCTGGTTATACTTGTTTATCCCTACCTATCCCTAATCTAAACCTTAACAGTCAGTTGTCATGCCTAAGCCTGACCTAATTCAGTATGCACACCTGAAGAGAAAGCATTTCGTTTCCACGTTTTGCCTAGCCTGCGGTATGCTCTGTATTTGTATTTGGAGCCAGCTCTCATTCGTTTTGGGAGCGTGGCCATGCAGGTTGAGGTAAGATATGCAGAGAGAATTCAAATATGAAAAACAAAACAAACAAACAAACACAAACTGAATATAAATGCCCAGAAAGAAGAAATGAAGAGGCTTGTTCTTCTAACTGTAATGGCCACTCCTAGTGAATTTGATGCAGTAGTGTTTTTGCCATGGGGTAATGAGTGTGGAATAGCCAGCGTTGCTTAGGGGACCACTGTTCTGGAGAATACCAAGCTAATTGTCCCAGCGCATTACCAAGAGATGGTCAGCATAACTCTGTGTGGGAATGCTTTCATGATGAAAATAGCCTAATTAAACTGAGGTATGGCAGATCTCTTTTTATAGATCCCGACGTCTGCACACATATTGACTTGATTCACTTTTGCCTCTCAGCCAGAGCAACAATAAAGGCGGCTGCAGCATGTTAGACATTATTACTGTTATTGATGATTCATTGATCTGGCGTGCAGGCCAAAGTAATCAAGCCCAGCATCTAAGGGACAGATCAAGGCTAAATCATAACTCCCTGGCAGAATGGGTGGTAAAGGAGATTTGTGTGTGTGCGTGTCTGTCTGTCTGTCTGTGTGTGTGTGTGTGTGTGTAAGTAAAGCATGCATGATGTCATTGTCATTGTACGACTGCACGATACATAATGCACATTTCATCGGAGCTCGGTTTCGCATAACCAGAGAAAATCGATCTGCCAGGGCAGACATCAAAACAGTCACATCAGCACTGGACCACGGTATCGGCATGCCAGATGACATATGCAGTTGAGCTGTAGCATATTGCATATGATTGATTTTCAAACTGTATCGATTTGTAATGGGCACCGTTGCGTTCTCTGACGGTCTGTGTGTAATATTGATGTCCCAGTGGCTGGTCTCAACATGAAGCACCAGGATGAAGAGAGACATCCAGGACCTGCTCCTTCAAGGACCTCTCAAAACTTAAAGGGAAGTGTGTGCGCGTGTGTGTGTGTGTGTGTGTGTGTGTGTGTGTGTGTGTGTGTGTGTCTGTGTGTGCGTGTGCGCGTGTGTGTGTGTGCATGTGTGTGTGTCAATGTCAACATAATTTATTATTTATTTATGAACATAATTATTTATTTATTTATTTATTTACTGTATAAAGCACCATTCATACAGTGCAAATCAATGTAACACATAGTGCTTTACATAAAAGGGGAAGGATGAGAACATATATCATATAAACACAGTGACAACATATCTAAAAGAAACAAAAGTTAAAGCATTCAAAATTAAATATAGGGTAAAACAGAACAAAAACGATAAAAACACAAAGCAAATTTAGAAACATATATGATATTAAGACAAGTAATGACCATGGTAAAATCAATGTTAAAAATGTATGTTTTAAGATCTCGCTTTAAAGTTTCCATGGTCTCAGACAATCTCAGGTCCTCTGGCAGGGTGTCCCAAAGGCTGGGGGCATACGAACTGAAGGCTGCCTCCCCATGCCTCTTAGTACTGGCTCTAGGAACCATTAAAAGTTCAGTGCCAGAGGACCTGAGGGAGCTATTGGGTGTATATTTTAAAAGCATATCTGATATGTATTTTGTTGCTTAATTATGCACTGTAATTACTTGTAGACTAATAAAATAATATTAAAGTCTATCCTACAACTGGCAGGTGCAGTGATTTTAAAACTGGGGTGATGTGAGCCCTCCTTCTGGTCTTTGTAAGAACACCTGCTGCAGCAGAAGAGCGTTACAATAATCCAACCTGCTGTAAGTAAAAGCATGTATTAGTCTTTCAGTATCAGTCTGGGAAAGGAAAGGTTTCACCTTGCCAATGTTTCTTACAGTAGGTGATAAAATGACATCCTTGTCACATTCTTTATATGAGCCTCAAAGCTAAGATCAGAGTCCAGCACGTTTCTTGACTGGCATTTCATATTCAGTGACAGTGTTTTTAAGTTCACTGATAGTCTTTCTTGTTCACCTTTTTCACTAATGATCAATATTTCAGTTTTGTCCTGGTTTAACTGCAGGAAATTCTGTGACATCCACACATTTATGTCAGCAATACATTCTGTCAAATGGTCAATTGAGCTGTAGTCGAGGGGTGTCACAGAAAGTGTCATAAGTGTCATGAGCATAGTTACAGTATAGTAACTAATGATGTTCCTTTTCATGACATGACGTAGGGGTAACATGTACAGACTGAAAAGTAAGGGCCCTAGAACTGACCCTTGTGGGACCCCACGTGTCATCTCAGTGTTCTTTGAGCTATGGTCACCAAGAGCGATGAAAAACTCTCAGACAGTAAATACATCCTGAACCAGTCAAGGACTGGCCCGGAGAGGCCGATCCAGTTCTCCAGTCTTCTAACAAGGATATCATGGTGTACAGTGTCAAACGCTGCATCTGGTCCAGGAGGACAAGGACAGAGAGCTTTTTGAGTCAGCATTGATTCTGAGGTCGTTGACAACCTTGACCAGTGCAATGCTATGATGCTGGCGAAAACCTGACTGAAAAGTGTCCATGATACAATTTGCAGCTATGAAATCATTTAGCTGTTTGAACACAATTTTTCTAAATATTTACTTAAAAAGGGGAGGTTGGAGATTGGTCTAAAATTACTGAGCACTGAGGAGTCTATGTTGTTTTTCTTTAGAATGGGTTTTACCAGGGCAGTTTTAAGTGTTGATGGAAAAGACCTGTACTGAGGGAACAATTTACAATAGCTTAAGTGTCGACTGATAGTTCAAAAAAAAATAGTTTTGAAGAACTTGGTGGCAATAGGATCTAGAGAGCAGTTAGACAACTGAAGTTGTGACACCACTTTGCTCAGCATCTATGTGTCAACTGGTGTAAACAAGTTCATAACCCTGCTCTGTGAAGGAAGGGGATCATCAATCAAAGCATTTGGTCTAGACTGGGTGGTATTCATCATAATGCAAGTTAACTTGTCTGTGAAATATGCTACAAATCCCTCACACTTTGAAGTAGAGGACATGCTTATAGGCATATAGGGGGTAGGATTTAAAAGGTTGTTAATCATTAAGAAACGTGACCTGGGATTGTTTTGATTTCTAGAGATCATTTTTGAGAAGTGATCCCTTCTTGCATTTCTTGTGGCCTTGTTAAAAGAGTAAAGGTGTAATTGAGACTCTGCAGCTTGGTCTTCCTCCATGTGTGCTCAGCTCTCCCACACGTTCGCTTAAGTTCATTTATCTCTTCATTCCTCCATGGATCTTTTTGCTTAGCTACAACCTGTTTCAGCTTCATCGGTCCTACAGAGTCAAAGGCTGCACCCAGTTTATCATTAAAGATGGTCACTAAATCATTAACATGTGAAGGTCCCACTTCTGGGGCCGTTGCACTATTTGTATTCATCATTATTTTTTAAAATGATTAGCTGCTGCAGAATTTAGATAGTGCTTCTTAAAGTGTTGACTGCCAATTCCTGCTGTGGGTAGCAACACTAAAGAAAGTACAGTAATGGTCAGAGAGGTTAAGGTCACTAATAGAATATACAACAGTTGGTCACACTTTACAATAAGGGTCACAAGGTTAACTGTTAACTAATGCTTATTTAGGGTTTGGTTAGGTTACTAATGTTAATTAATACCTTAGTTAAGGTTAGGGTTAGGTTTAGGTGAGTTAACCTTAGTTAACATAAATAACATTAGTCAATGGTTAATAGAGACATTAGTTAGCTGTTACTTAATGCTTAATAATACATTAACTAATGCTTATTAATGTACCCTTATTGTAAAGTGTTACCCAACAGTTTTAAGACCGGTTTGTGATCATGCGGTCAAGGGTGTGGCCTCGGTTGTGAGTGGGTCCAGTAACATGTTGACTAAAGTCCATGGAACTCAGGAGATTAATGAAGTCCCTGGCCTTTGAGTCACCCTCATTGTCTATATGCAGATTAAAATCACCAGTGATAATAATCTTATCCTAGTTCATGTGGCCCATAGACAGGAGTTCTGAAAAATCCTCTAAAAAGGTGGGCATTTCTTGGGTGGTCTGTAGAAAGTTAACTTATCTGTTGCTAGAACTGGGGAGTGGCACTTTAAAACGACAGTGTGATATTCAAATGAGGTAAAATCATCAAAGGAAATGCTCCTGCAGGTCAGAGCACCAGTTGCTATGGAGGCTGTTCCTCCGCCCTTTTTCCCAGTTCTTATAGACTGTGAGAAACAATAGTTGTGGGGAAAGGCTTCAATCAGGGCTGCTGATCCATTTGTATCCAACCAAGTTTCAGTCAGAAACATACAGTCTACTTTATGTCCACGTATAAAATAATTTATGAGAAACGTCTTGCCAGCAAGGGACCTGATATTAAGAATTGCCATTGGCATGTTCTCTGGGTTGGGGGACTGGCTTGAGCTACACTTTGTAAGAGGCACAGATATCAAATTGTCTGTGGATACTCCATTAGGTCTGTGGCTGGCTCTGTAGGTTCTTGAAAGAGAGAGACATGTTTATAGGCCTACCACTAGACACATTAGAATCATTAAAAACTGTCAGATCGGAATTAGTTACTTTGTTGAAAATACCACCAGATCCATTTGTGTGCACTGAGTCAATATGATCAGGACCTAGGGGAGGTGGATCGGTAGAACACAAGGTCAGCGTCTGAGGGAAGAAGCCATGCTCTCAGAGAGCAGCCTGGCACCCAGCCAGTGTAGGTTCAGACCATCACGTTTCCGTAGGCTAGGCCTCTCCTAGAACAGGTCGAAGTTGGAGATGAAAGGGACTCCTATGGACGTGTAGTGTGTGTGTGAGTGTGTGTGTGCGTGCACTGTTTGTAAGCCCAGTTGGGTAGTTTGTGCTTGTTCAAGTTCAAGTCATCAGATATGTACATGATGGGTGACATTATGCACCGACGACCAGTCACCCAATCACAGTTCTACCCTACCATCGAGATAATGTCTGTGTATCCCCTTCTAGTGTGCCAATATGTTTCTACATACTGTAGAGTGTTTCCCACAATGACCTTCTTCTCTGCCAGCCAATCAATAATGCGTCAGTGTTAATCTTCATTATACATACGTGACCTTTTACAAACTTGCATTGCCCTTCGTCCCAGGTGATTAATACCACGGCTGTAATCGGCTGTTAATGGGATGAGAGGCTATTGACTGAAGCGATGACGACGAAGGGAGAGAGAGAGGATGGGAGTCCATCTTGTATTGATAAACTGGCGTCTAGGAGCAGGGCAACAATAGCCAGCTGACTGTATTAATTCATCGTCATTACTGGTGGTCGTTTACGAGGGAGGTACCTCTGTGTATAGGCTCAATTGTGAGTGAGGTTTTTGAACGGGATCCCATTGGGTTTAGCTATAAACAGCTGAAGTGCTCCAGCTTTCACAGTTAATTCCTTAAGCCAGGCTGACGTCACGTCGGCCATGTTGCTTTGTTGCTTTGATTCTCTTGTGCTATATATTAAACAAAAACATTAAGGGCTTTAAGGACCCCTTTCTCCTTCCAGAGGTGGCCTACATTGTCTGTGTTAAAAGCTGCACTAAAAGCTTCCCCGGGTTTTATAGCCACAGCTCTTTATTTGTGATAAATTAGAAACATAAAATGGCCGTGATAACCCTCTGGGCTCTGAACAAAACGGGGGGCTAAAACGTTCAGCTTTGGTTCATCCTCTATCCTGTCGACTTGCAGGAAAAGTTGCATTAGACGGAAAATCGATCCGTCATCCACAATGATATGGTATTAAGGTGGCATAGTGGGGGGCTCATCCCGATCATCGGATCTGGCACACACACCCGTATCAGACTGAACATCTCTGGGAAGAGAGGAATATCAGGGATGGTTAGAGGAGGGGATGAAGGCTGAGAGTCCATTTTGAAGAAAGGGAGATGTGAAATTTGTTGATGGAGGCTGCTCAGAGGCACCGTGAGAGTTCAGTGAATGCCAGTCAGTACTCCATCAAACGTTTGATACACCAATCTGCCAGGTGATTACTCACCCGGACAAATTCTAAACAACACAGTGCAGATGTTATTTACCTGGGCGTAGTTGATTTAAGCCACAAAAGGAGACATCAAACTAGAGCATCTGTTACCTCGGGTAGTTATTCCATTTGTCTTCATCAAAGCTTCCTAATCTCTCTTGTTCTCCTCCAATTTGCATTCCCTCTCTTCCTCACACCCTCACCTTGTCAAGAGTACAAATGTTCAGAGCCCTGGTAGCTGGCGTCTTTTGAGTCGCAAACCAATCAATAGCACTCTCTGGCTCTCTGGTAATACCTGTGCAGAGAGAATGTTTGTTCCGGATATCAATAAAACGCACCCCACCAGCGCAAGCTCCGGCTGCTATCAGGACCACACAGGAACAGACAGAGGTGGTTCTGGCAGTGGAACACGGGCAAGAGATCTATCCATTCCCCCAGCTTGTTTTCCATCAATCGTTTGCTGAAGAAAAAACAAAAAACAGATCAAACTCCCATGGATTTCTCTGAGGAAAAATAAATCAGGGTTGGTGTAAAATCCCGGACGGTCTGGCAGGGTGTACGTCAAACGGACTGAGAGAAGGGGGGGTTGAGGTGTTTGAGAGAAGAAGGGAGAGAGGAGGGGCCGATGCACCGGGTCTTCACGGGTTTATCGGTGGAGGTGCGTTAAGGCATGTGCTGCTGTCTGCAGCTGATAACCGTAGCACTGTGAACTCCTCTTTGAGGGGGGAGATGAGAGGGTAGAGCGCGTGGAGTCCGTAGTCCGGGATCCCCACTGATCCACAAGGAGATGTTTAAATCAAATGTAAAGCTGTTCTAAAAATTAATTCAAATTCTTACATCTTATTCAACCTCCTCTCACATCTAACCTCTTACATCTAATTCAACCTCCTCTCATCCCCAGTAAATGCTGACAGTAAATGCTAGGCTTCAATTACCTGCACTTCTTTCATGTTTCAACTGTGCTTTGGCGTGTGATTAAACGGGGGCCTTGAATTGATCACATCTTATTCACTTTCATGACATTCGCTTCCATTCAATCTCATGGGTATAGACTGAGCCAAAAGGACACCCCCTGAGCTACAGTAGGACACAGAGCTTTCCTCTGCACCAACCATCATTAAAACCATATCTGACTGGGTATAAGCAGTCAAATTGTCTACTGCTTGACCTCCTGCGCCTCTAAGAACATAGACTATTAGCTCAGAAGTATTGAGGAGCTTCTACACCTACATATAAACTGAGAAGTAGCTACCTGCTCCTTTTTCCGTTCAAGTCATGCACTGAGTATCAACATAGTCGACATAATTATGTCCCATGACGCCATCAATCTCCCTTCCCTCGTACAATAGTTATTTTTGTTACATGGGGGGGCGGGGGAGCAGTAAGGACCAATGGATTCTGATTGCACTATTTCCAATATGAGCAGGACCACAGTGATATGCATGTTATACAGTATTAACACTATGAAATTGAATTCTCACCAGTGCATGAGGCATGTTCCTGGCAGGTTATGATGCATAAAGCGCAAGACCATGTAGTCATCAGATGCCTGTCTCACAAATCAATCCTTGTTTTCCAGTGGATTGTTTCATTGGAAAGACTGCACAGAAGGAGCCCCATTGGTGTTTACTGTGGAGGTCGGCCATTTTGAGACGGGAGAGGAGGAACTGACAAGAGACACACCTGTGACAGCACCACCCACCGCTGCTGCTGCAATTACCTGCAATTACATCCCCCTCACATAGGCACACACACACAGGAGGCATTTTTGGGTTGCCAGTTTGGACCAATTACAATGTCAGCATGCCATCCAGTAAAGCCCAATTACTACAAAACAACCATACACTTCCTTATCCCTGGACCCACCATGTACGGTTGACATCTGGTACGCTGCCCACTTATCATGGTGGCCAAACGTCTTAAGTAAATACAGTTTGGCTCTAAATGGTTCCTACCTCATGATGTTCACAGAGCACCTTGTCCTGGTGGCCGAGAACTTGTTTTCTCTGCTACTGCTGATCCTAGTAGTGTGGCCGCCGGGTGTGTGTGTGTGTGTGTGTGTGTGTGTGTGTGTGTGTGTGTGTGTGTGTGTGTGTGTGTGTGTGTGTGTGTGTGTGTGTGTGTGTGTGTGTGTGTGTGTGTGTGTGTGTGTGTGTGCGTGCGTGCGTGCGTGCGTGCGTGCGTGCGTGCGTGCGTGCGTGTGTTTGTATGTGCATGTGTGGTCGCATTGTTGAAGATTTCTAGATCAATCTATATCAAATGCCAGTGAAACCCATGCTCCCTGCTCAAGATCCCGCCCTTAATCCACACAAGGATCGGCGACAACCAAAGACATCTTTGCGATCAATTTCCCGGCAGCTTTTTTGATGGCTCTACGTATTCTGCTCAGAGATCGTTCTCTCATTTTCAAGGTGTCTCCTGAGCTCAATAAGGAAAAGTCACCATGTTACGGGAGATATAACCCAACTCGATGGGTGTGGTGGAGGTAAACAAAGAAAGCAATCATGTCCAAATTGCCCAGCGCTCTCCGAGATCGCGCGCAGCACGCCGGAGCCCTGTAATCAGATGATGCGATGTAGCCCACAGCTCCAGCATTAACCTTCCCAGCGTTTTGGGGGGAATGTGCACTGAGTAACGAGGACTCCTGTAAAGAGGTGAGCAGATTGAATTAGCATCCGGCTTTCGAGTCAGATGGAAACAGGGGAGTTAACGAAAGAAGATGAAGAGCGTTATTCTACGGCCTGCTGGGTAGGGGTGAGCTGGGAAGGCGAGGAGGAGGTAAGCGAGTGGGGGGGGGGGGGTTGGATGTAACGCGGAATACAAATTGCTCGCCATCCATTGGCCGAGTTTCCTCTGACGCGTTCGTGAGAAATGTAGTGTTACTTATCGGTGCTCGCAGACAGCGCAGGTTTATTAAGAGGTTGGTTATTCCGCTTGGAGTTATGAATGCATAATTATCGACGATGATTATATAGGCTCGCTGATGATGATGTGAACCGTAGTAGCCTGCCGCAGATGAGGGTGGGAGATAAAATGTCCATTACCGGCTATTTAAAAAGGCATCAATACCTGAGCAGCCATAGTCCGATACTAATACACAGCAAAGACTCTGGGTCAAGACTATGGGTACAGACAGCGATCCATCAAACATCGTCCAATACTGGTTCAATATCGCCTATCACTTGCACAGTCATATGCTCAGTCTTGGCCACCCAAAGGGATGGACAGCAATCCTTTAAACAGCAATCGTGTCTTTTCTCAAACACCTGTGCCCTCCATACAGTATCCTGCCTATTTGGCATTCTAATCAAACAGGCGCCTGCCCTACTCATTCACCCTCTTGAGCTGTGATCACCAATCCGTAAAGCTCTTGCCAGTTTCCAGGGTGGCTTAAAGTTGAGAAAGAAATGGAATATGATTCAGCCTCAGAATAACAGTGGAAGCTGTTGGCAGGAAGTGCAGGGGGGGGGGGTATAATTGCTGGTGTACCATGCTGAAAAGGCTATTCAAATGCCATTCTGTGCAACAGTGATTGCCCCCCCCCCCCCTCTTCCCGCCTTGCCCCCATTGCCCCCCTCTCAATGCATTCCCCGTCATTCAAAACACAAGGAGGCCTTTTCAGATGCTCGGAATAGTTAGCATGGCAAACTAACAGGCTAATTAGAGTTCCTCTGATGACGGATGACTGGGGGGGGGGTGCCGGGCGCGGGCACAAGGGCAGCACCCCATATGGCCATCTGGCCCCACCTTGATGGCTTAATTGGCAGAGCAGCGGGGGAGAGCTGTGCCCCGGCCTAATCGGCGCGCTGACCCCTGTCGATGGCCTAATGGTGATTCTCCCTTATTTGTATTCCCTCCTCTTCGTCCTTGTCCCATACTTTATCGTGTTTCCCAGGATCAGAGTGGATTGTCGGGGTCAATAGGGGTCAGTAAGGCACCTAAAGTGACCATCTTGGTGTTAAACAAGGACTGAATTAGAGGGGGAGGGGCGGTGCTCCGAAATGAATTACAGTGGGGGGGGGGGGCTCCAAAATGTACCGCTTACTCAGAATCAGAACACAAGTGTTCTTTCAAAGGACACCAAAGTTATGCCTCAATCAGAAGAAGACTACAGTCCGATCTACGTAGTGAACGGATTGGAACATCAAACGTAATATTTTGCCTTCATCTGTACTTTACTTCTCAAATTATGCACGGGAGCCACTCTGTACCTTTTGCTGTTTGCAGGAAGTTTGGGCTTTCTCAAAGATAGATCTAATTTTGCTGAGCAGCGTGTCTGTCCTCCCTCCCCTCAATCTCTAGGACCTCCTAAAAGCCATTTGTCTGGCTGCTTCTTCCCACACCCACTTAGAGTACACAAGCCCGCTGGAGAGGCAAGATGCTGATGAGGCAAATATATTATTAAAAAGGCATTAGACGTTCCTGCAGTCTAGATCATCTGCCCACCAGCATATGCTGAATGGGTAATAGGGTTACTGTAGTTTGATCCATCACGGAAGTTTGCGGCCTACACAGAGGTTTGGTGTCTCTGATGTCCATCCACCCTGTGAACATTTTTCTTGTCCCATTTTCTCCCTCTTCTAATGCAGTTTTCATTCTGCTGTGGCCGCATGTGCAGGCGAAGGCAGCCCAGAGCAACGTGATGGGAAGTGGATTCTACAGCCGTACATTTTGACCTTCTCATTCTATTACGAGCCGGCCGGCCCTTTATTCATCCGGACGTCCTTGCCGTTAATGCTAGCGAGGACCAGGCTCGAGTATCATTGGATGTGGAAACATTCCTGATCCTTATGTGTTTCCCCCCTCTTCTTCATCCCGAAAAAATCCCTGAAAAGAAGCAGATGTCAAATATCGGGTTCGGCAGAGATTGTGTAACTCATAACAAATTACAATGGATCACCGTGCGATCGTTTTCAAAAGCACCCCCGGATCAATGGCCCTGTAACGTTAGCCCCCGCTAATTCTGAACATCACTTCCTGATTGCATCACTGCTCCCAAAGCTTTATTGCATAAACAATGGGGTCGCCACACACACGTGGCAAAGAAAAATGCAGTCACCCCCTCAGAGTTCACTACCACAAATTATTCTCCAGTCGGCCATTTGTGGGGGAAGAGGAGAGAGAAAGGGCTATAGCACAGGCTATTTCAGTCAGGTACCAAGAGCTTGATTCAGAATGTCACTTTTAAAAGGAGAGGGAAACCGGCCTGGCCTGGTCCTCATTATGGTGTGTTTTGCTTCAGCTTTGAGTCAGGCCCGGGCCTATTGTCACACTGGATCAGATGGCCAGTGTAAACACCTTTAATCAAAGTAGGGTGGCTGCTCAGTGCTCCTCTTAAACCCAAAGTGGCAGCCCGACGTTGCCTTACTGTAACCGTAGCCCTACTGTAACATTCCCTCCTGACGTACCCGCCCTGCTAGCGCCGGAAGGTCGGAGGACGACGTTGTGGAAATGTCGCAGAAGGCCGTGTCGGCGTGTTTGACCCCCACCCCCCCCCCCCCCCCCCCAGATTTCCCCCCTATTTTCCAGCAGGTAGTTGTTTTTCCTCATTAGGCCTGAGGTCAGTTTAAACACGGAAGACCACCCATGGAGATCAGGTTGCTCTACCCCGCCCCCTCCCCTCCCCCTCAACCGACTTCTGGATTCATCACCCAGCATTTACCAGCATTCACCACACATCTCATAAACAATTTAGCTACTGCACACTGAAGATTAAACAGGGAACCTCAGGGCCTCGCTTTGTAAATAGGACCCTTTTTGGTCGTATGAATGCCTGGAGACAGCAGAGGCCTTTATTGTGACGCCTTTATCACTGGAAATTCCATTACAGGAACCCCAACAGACGGAGGATGAAAGGCATTGTGTAGGATTGGAATAGACTAGCGTGGGGGGGTAGCGGTTATTTACAGTGCGCTATGTCGTTGGGGATGATAAGCGAGCAGAGGGGGGCGAGCTGTGGGGGCGTGGCGTGTGCACACGCGGATTGATGAGTCGGCGGATCAGGTCTGCTATAGCGGCGAGGGGAGAAGGAACTCTTGTCATTATCTCCAGATGAGTTACATGTCCACCCCCACTCATTGCGTCTACAAGCCTATCTCTGCATAATAAGAGCTGGCTGCCCGGTGGATCAGCTAGGGAGGTTAGCCTGATGCTGTAGAGTCACACACACACACACACACACACACATACACAGATAGATGTATCTGACATGCAGTGATTGTGTAGGCGATACTTCACTTTCATCTGCACTAGTTTCCATGATCGTAGCCTCCATTATGATCCCGAGAGGAATGCAATGATGTGGAGATGGACAATTGCTCCTGATTGAGTTAGTAATGTCATAAAAAGATATTAAGACTGGTAAAAGGAAGAAGTGGAACAAACTTGTATGTGTTTATCATCAGCCTTGAGGTCTGGCACAGCAACAAAACTCATTCTTTGGCTTTGAAAGTGAAAAGATGAAATGTTCACTGGCTTGCCAACTCCTCTGTAAGGGAAGTAACTGTTGGCTCTCCCAAAAGTCGCTAGAAGTAGCTAGATGATGTAATTAACTAATTAGCATAATGTGCAATTCTGAAAGAGGCAAAATTAATAGAAAAAGCTGGCCAGGTAGTTAACAAACTATTTACGTATTTACAAACATATTTTTGTTGCCATATAACTATAATGTTAGTTGTTTCCTTTTCTTCTTTACAGATATGCAGTGGCCTAATGAATGTAGACCTACGAACCATGTCCATATTAGCTGCGGGCTGCTCTCTGGTCAGTGTGGCCGCTTGACTGCTGTGTGGCTGGTGGTGAGGAGGCAGTGTACTCGGCTCTCGTGAGCTCGTTTGTAACGTGAACCGTGGGACAGCATGTTAGACTAGATGTTTTCGCAGAGCTCTGTCAGCACAATCATTCCCCAAATGACCAGAAAAAAACTTGATAGATTTGGCGCTAGTCACTTCTGACTAAGTTGCCAAGGGGGGGTCTGGAAAGTGGCCAGATATAAGTTGGCAACACTTAATGTTCAACCATTTAGCTAGTGGCTAATTTTTGTAATTGAGAGAATATTTTTTCAGGGGTTTTCCGTGTGAATAGAACATCTCCATCTAAACTTTGTTCTGTGGGAGGGATGAACCATCTGTATGTGGCTGACATTTAAACCCATTGCTGAATGTAGTGACCAAAGAAGAACGGAAGCTTCACTTATTATATATTGGTAGGACATGGTCACCTAGAATATGTAATTTGTTCTTAATTAGAGTTGTAATTTCCTCAAGCTTTGGGAAAACTTATTTGAAACATTAGCCATTATGGATCTTTGATTGTATCGATGCGTGGCAAGGCTGCAGCAGTAATGAAGCTCCTGATATTGAACTTACTTTCTGCCACATTCACAATCCTAATTTCTATAATTATCCAGGGGCATTATGTTTGAAAAAAGAAAGCATGTTCACTTTGATGTTAGGCTTGTACCTCTCTTTGGTTTCGAGTTCAAGTGGGTTTATTTGGTATATGGACAAGGTACAATGAAATGTGTACTTGAAAGATTTGTGATGGCAATTTGTAATGGCAGTAAGACTTGACAGTGCTCTTAAATCCATTCTATTTGGCCACTCATCATACCCATGGAATAATGACTACTGGCTTATGGTCATGACTTCATTGTTCTTTGGAGTGTCGTATTGCTGCTGCAGCCATGATGGCTTTTTGGGGGAAATATGAGTATGCCAGGGGAACCATTGTGTTTTTCTGCTGAAAGCCTCTTTTTCCTTAGTGAGGGTGAGGCTGCAAAACACTAAACATGTCGCTCTGCATCGCTAGCCCTCACTGCAAACAACATTGTTTGCTTTGCTGTGGTATATTTAGACACAGGAAGTCCTTCTGGCCTGCTTATTCTCAATACTCAGCGTGAAGAAAGGGCAGGAGAAAGTGAGGCAACCTTTTGGCTTGGATGTCAGAGCAAGGAGAGAGTGCTGCACATGTCCTTTTTAACTTAAGACGCATTTCATCCTTGCCTCACAACATTCATATCTCAGAACATCAAAGTGAGGCGTTCTATTCAGATCTAAACTGCATCTAAAGCTCCCTAGTGCCATTCATACACATCGAGGCTACCGCGTTGGCCTGTACTGCCCTCACTCTTTGACACTGGCCAAATCGTCTTTTCGCCTGTTGGATCAACTAAATGGATTCAACAATGTGGTTGTGGAGATATGGGGGCTAGTCTGTATTTGTGACAGCTAGGGGGGTTGTGTCAGAGTTGAGACCAACACCTATAACTGATCCACTGAGAGCTGAGGGGAGTTTTCTCTGCAAAGCAAAATGACGGTGGTTGAAGAGAGCTTTGGAGTGCTTCAAAATGGACTGCAAAAGAATCCAAACTATTTGGAAGACTAGCTGCTCATCATGTCCGGCTCACTTGGACCTGTGCTCTAGGTTTATAAAAAATATATTGAAGCCTTTAGTGGAGTGTTAACGCCTGTGAATGGAGATGTTAACAAGGACCTTTGAGCTTACCGTGAGTTTTTTCCCCCTATTTTTTTTCAAATTTTTTCTATTCTATTCTTCTTTTTTTCTTTTCTTTTCTATTTTTCTTTTCTTTACCTCCCTATGTGTGTGTGTGTGTGTGTGTGTGTGTGTGTGTGGTAGTAGTAGTAGTAGTAGTAGAAGTAGCAGTAGTAGTAGTAGCCATAAGTGAGTGGTGTGCTTATTCATTGTCATGAATGTCTGATTGCCCAATAAACTATACACAGGGGGGTCATCTCTGGCTATCCTGTTACAACACAGGCTGCACAGGACGGTAGGGAGCGAGTCCAGAGGGGAGCTTGTTTCTCTGGTGGGAGAGGAGGGGGATTGTTTGGGCCGGGGAAGGAACCCGCGCTGAATGACAGGAAGCCGGAGCAGAGACGCTGGGCTCCCAGGACCGACTGGACAGACCATGGGAACGCTGTACCTCCAGGCACCGTCAAAACAATACTGGGTGCCACACAATGACTGCCCCCCCCCCCCCCCCCCCCCCCTGCAGGGAGCTACGAGCTACGGCCTCTAATACTGTGCCGGACCAGGAGAGGAGAGGAGAGGAGAGGAGGAGGAACGGCTAATTGAACCTATGGTCTCGCTGTCTCGGTTTCTCTCTCTCTCTCTCTCTCTTGCTCTCTCTCTCTCTCTCCCTCCCTCTCTCTCGCTCTTGGTCTCACTCATCGTTCTCTTGAATATGGCTCAAGAGCGCCCCCGTGGGAGGAATGGAAATGTCTTGTTGGCTTTAGTTCAGGGCAGGCACACAAACACACAGTCACGCTCACACACACACAAACAATGACATCATGCATGCTACACACACACACACACACACACACACACACACACACACACAGACAGACAGACAGACACACAAACACACACACACTTTTTTTTATTTCCTTAATTCTCTCTTTATCATAATGTCACACTCCAAGGATCAGAATTAAAAGAAACCTTTTTTTTAATGCCACTACTATATTCAAGAATACGGAGAATGTGTCGTGTGATGTATTAAATTAAAGACAACTTTCAAAACTGTTTACCAAGCCTCACAGACTGAACCGGGAGAATGGGCCAGTGACTTGACACGTTTCTAAAGCCTCACCGAGTAAAACTGTAGCTTTTTCAATGATGCCAGTGTACCTTTTGCTATACTAGCACAGTGTCACTAGTAGGCCTACTGTACTTTGTGCTCATTACCGTAGCGTGCGCTCATTCGGCTGGTGGCCAGGCGCCCACATTAGCAGGTTATTTTATATTCACACAACACAACTCCTTTTTCCTGCACTCTGACACCAATTTATTGAGATCACAAGTGAATATAATTTGTTATGGGAATTGTGAGGTAACAGCGATGGCTGGCCCCTGTCACACCATCCATATCAAACAGCTGCAGATTAGTGTGTTGCAGACGAACGTGCGCACACACACACACACACAAACATTCTAT